>NC_090934.1:761476902-761783967 GCF_040938575.1 Ambystoma mexicanum
GAGCGGGTCACACGTACGCTCTCAGCAGAGATGCAGGCAACTCGAGAGGAGGTCCGGGCATCACGTCAGGTGGTGCATGGGGATCTCTGCACCATATTCCTCCAGAACGAGACCTTCCACACCCGCATGCTTGCTGCCATGGAGGACCAGACTAGGGCTTTGCGTGGGCTGCCTCCCTTAGCACCACCACCTCCTGTGGCGGCAGCAGCACAGAGTGATGAGAGCGACCACAGCGATTCAGAATCTCTCACGATAGCGTAGCCGTGCAGGCCATGAGCCCATGGAGGTGTTTTTTTTTTGCAACATCCACACAGGTGGCTGTTGGTGTGCACCCTGTCCTCGGACCTCCTGGGTGGCCTCCCCCACACCCCTCTGGCTCCCACATGTCCATTTTTGATTTTTTGTTACAGTGTGTTGCCTTGTGTGGCTCCCATGGGCATCCGCTGTATTCCGGCTGGGCACATGCAGGCTTGTCCTGAGTTTGGGTTAGATGTTGGGTTCGTGAGACACACACCCCTCCTGCTTCCCATTTCCATGGGCTTGCAAAGGGTGTGCCCAAGTGACAGTGACATACACAGTGACGTTGGACTCCCATGACATGTGTGGGCAGTCTGAGTCAATACTGTGTATACATTCCTAGTGCATATTGTTGTTGTATTGTACACTGCATGGTGTATTGATGTGTGCTTGTGCATCCATGTCTCCCTCCTAATTTGCAGGTTCATTCCTCATGTCTTCACAAGGCCGTCTACTTTGGAGATGGAGTTCGTGTTGTAAGCATTGCACTTCCAGATTTGCGTGGCACCAACACTGTACAGTTGGAAGTGGTCGTGTGCTAGCGTCACCAGGTTGTAAGACTACGTATCCTTTAACTTAGTACTGTCATGTGAATGCTATGTTTGGGGTTGGGTAGCTGCATTGTAGTGTGGTAAGTATTTGGTCATGTGTGTTGTCAGTTCTACATTAATGGGAGCAGATTGTGTGTGGCCAGTTTCCATTCGGGACACTGTACTTTGTGACACTTGTGTCATGTTTTGGGGATTCCTTTGTTTGCTCTCACATAGCATGACATGCCATGGTGTGTTGGGTGGCGGTGCTGGGGAGGGGTTGGGTGACATGGCACTGTTGTCATGTTGTATCTTGCAAGGGGTAATGATTTTAGCAGCATAGAAGTGTGTCTTTTGATGACACAGCATTGGTGGTGTTTGTGTAGGTAGGGATGCACACAATGGAACACTTCCAGGTGAACAATCTCAGGCTGGTATGGTTGTGACAGTTGACTGTCACTTGACTCATCATCATTGATAGTCAGCTGGTATGTGCCAGGGATGTGTGCACTCCACAGGGGTGTGATTTTAGGTGAAGTAATTATCCACCAGCTGCGTACTGGCTGCCTCACCCCGTGCCCTTTCCCCTCCCATGCGCAGCGGGCGTGCATGTGGTTGGGGATGTGGGGGCACCACCATGTCCACGGCCAGGCCCCGGCGTGTTGCAACGTTGTGCAGGACACATGCTGCCACTATGATCCTGCACACTACTGGGGGAGCGTATAACAGCTGCCCGCCAGAACGGTCAAGGGAGCGAAAGCGTGACTTGAGCACTCCGAATGTGCGCTCCACTATGCCCCGGGTTGCAATGTGGGCTGTGTTGTATCTTACCTGGGGTGGCGTGGTGGGGTTCCTAAATTGGCATCATCATGTGGGTGCTCAGAGGGTAGGCACTGTCCCCTGGGGAGGTGGTGATGGGTATCATTAGTCGGGTTGTGACATTACTCAGTATCTGACATGCATGCATGTGCAGTGGCATTTATACTCACCAAGCAGCCATGTATCGCCATGCCGCCCAGCTTCTAGGTCTCGGTTTAGGGTTGAAATTTTGTAAATGAAACTGTCGTGGGTGGACCCTGGATAGTTGGCATATACTGAGGTGATGATTCCCTTGGCATCACATACTACCTGGACGTTGATGGAATGCAAGTGCTTGCGGTTTCTATAGATGTGCTCAGATGCCCTGGGGGGACATAGAACCACATGGGTGTAATCAATGGCACGTAGCACTTTGGGGAATTGTGCCACCCCGTAGAAATCCTGGGCGGCAGCCTGCCTTTCTGCAGGTGTTCTGGGCAGGTATATGTGCCTGTGGACTGATGGGCGTGTAGTGATGATGGCCAAGACCTGGTGTAGGCAGCGTGACTGCGTGGCCTGTGATGCCCCCCCACTATGGCACTTGTCTGCTGAAATGATCCAGTGGCCAAGAAGTGCAGTACATTAAGGACCTTCTCCAGGGGGCTGAGTGCTTGGGAGCACAGGGTGGGTGATGTGAGGTCATCGTCCGACTCACTGACCAGGTCGAGTATTATGTGAGGTGGAAACCTGTACCTCCCATACACGTGGTCATCAGGCATCCCAAAAAAACTGGTTCTGGGTGTAAAAATTCTGGCCCTGACTATCCTCCTCCTCCTCCTGCGGTATCCCACGGCCACTGCTGCTAGGAATGGTATATTCATCCTGGCGTCTGAGCTTGTTTGTTGTTTGCGCGCACTTTTATGATGCACAGGTCGACATACGCCTGCTTCCTGCTGGCGTACGTGTTTCGGAATTGGCCCGTCTTTTTGGGCGCATGCCTTAGCCACGTTCGATTCCATGAATACGTGTTGTAGGCGAGCGTGTGAAACTTCCCACGCACCCCAGTAATACACGTACCTCGCTCGGCCAGTCCCAATCGCGTGTGAAACTTCATGCGAACCCCTGAAATACACGTACCCAGGCAAATCGCGTGTGACACTTCCCGCGCACCCCAGTAATACACATACCCCGCTCACCCAGGCCCGATCGCGTGTGAAACTTCCCGCGCACCTCTGGAATACACGTACCCCGCTCACCCAGGCCCGATCGCGTGTGAAACTTCACGCGAACCCCTGAAATACACGTACCCAGGCCAATCGCGTGTGACACTTCCCGCGCACCCCAGTAATACACGTACCCCGCTGAAATCGCGTGTAAAACTTCCCCGCACCCCAGAAATACACGTACCCTGCTGAAATTGCATGTGGAACTTCCTGCGCACCCCTGTAATACAAGTACCCTGCTGGAATTGCGTGTTAAACTTCCCCGCACCCCAGAAATACACATACCCCGCTCACCCAGGCCCGATCGCGTGTAGAACTTCACGCACACCCCTGAAATACACGTACCCCGCTTTCCCAGGCCCGATCACGTGTAAAACTTCCCACGCACACCCGGAATACACGCACACGCTATTTTTCACACAGCGGGTGTCGCTGTTTGTCGTGTACCCCTTTGCACGTCATTTGTCCTAGGGGGCCACAGTATGGGACATTCCTCAGAGCTGTATATTTGTGCTTTTTGTTAGCGCACATTTTGGTCCAGCGCAGGGACGCTACCGCCTGCCTTCGTGTGACGGACGGGTTTGGGTCTGTGCGCGTCTTTGCCCGTGCGCTGGTTTGCCCTATTCGATTCCATGAATACGTGTTGTAGGCGAGCGTGTGGGCGTTCCGTGCACTTGCCTCCTGTACTTCCCCCGTGACGCCCACATTTTCACGAGTTGTTCCCCATTCCGAGTGTTACGCCCCGTGTTCCGCCTCCTTTTGTTATGTGCACCGCGCTATGTGCTCTTTCGCTGTGGCCTTAGCGCACGCCGTTAGATGACCTGTGCGCCGGCGTGCGCCGCACACTTTTTCAGCACACATCCCTGATTTTACTCGCGCACAGACTTCCATGAAAAGATGTGCGCTGGTTTCCCTGCGATATTCGCACTTGCACTGCGAGTTTCGCTCTTTCACTGCGAATCGCACGTTTTCGCACGCTTGTGCCGAAATTTTCAGCGCACATTAATTCCATGAATCAGCATGACAGTCTCCCTAATGTTCAAACTGGATTACTTCTCACAAATGAAACACATTAACAGGCACAGTACCTGTCAACGTGCGCATTTGCGAAAAGTAATCCTTTTGGATTCGACATGAGGGCGTTTAGACGGGGCTGCAATGTCAGCCACGTCCAAACGTCCCTTGCGCCAAATCAGCGGCGCAAGAAAGGCTTCTGTGCCAAAATGTTAGTGGCGAAATGGACGCTGCGGCGAAGAGGTCGCACTGAATGGGCCTGTGCCGAAATGGCGGCGCCGAAAAGGGGTGTACCGCTAAATCATGTCGATACAGGTTTCCGGGGGATGAACCTTGGAGTGGGTCCATGTCACATGGCTGAAGACCACCTTCCTCCACCAGCTGAACCATAATAAGGTCCCTGGCCTGCAGGCCAACAGCAAGTAAAGACCTGTGCAGTGTGGAGATGAACAAGCAACTAGGCAAGTGCTAAACTGGCGTCACCACTGAAAAATCACCAGCTGTGATATGTAAGCCACTTGCCATAACCTTCTCTGCCTCTATTTAGACTGTGGACAGGTCTAGGTGAAAGTTATGAAACATATTTTGTCCATTCCAGGCCATATACAAGAGACCAAAAATGTTCTCTAGCAGTCAGACGACTGACACCCAGGTATGAGATTATTTAAAGGAAAATTATTTAAAGGAAAATCTGGGAACACCAACTCCTCTTCTGCCCACTGGTTGCTGAATGACACTCTCTAACCTTCCAACACTCTCTAAACCCTTCTATTGGCTGGTGTCACGAGAACTGATGAGGAAATCCAGAACCTACTGAATATTGGATCCCTTCAGAAATGTCCCTACTGTTCTATTAGTACCCGGCGGGCAGGGTGTGGCAGCCTCCGAGCCAATGAGGAGGCTCGGAAAGGGGGAATTACCACATGGTAATCCCCCCGCTCCGAGTATCTTTACGGCTGGATGCCGCCATCATTCAGGTAAGTGCTCCCATCCCCCTCCACAGATTCCCCCTCTCCCCCCCCACTGTCCTGCTTTTTTGCTCCTAATAGGGAGCGGACGTGCTGGAAACATTTCTGTTTCCAGCGCGTCCACTCCCGATCTACGACAGGTCACCATGGAAAGGAAGAACAGACAACAGATATAAATCTGCACAGGTCCTTCCTGTATTTCCTGATGGGGGATAAACATGCTACTCAGAAAAAGAAGGGGACTGCTAAGTTTACACACACTTCCAACTTGGTAATTTGAAACACAGAACACTAAGGGCGCTATTTTCTAAAATCTCTAAATTGAATGAAGGCAGTGCTGGATTTGGGCCACATGTCGTTGGGTTTGGAATCTGGAAAAATGACCGCTCAGGATTCTCGTTTCCGGGGAAAGGAAAAGCCCACGCTGGTAACACCACTCACTTCAGCTGCTGTGTTCTGCTCTTTCCAACGTGCCACGATTTAACTTTCAAGCTAAGAAGAGCCAGGCTTGGGTTTGTCCTTGTTGGTTTTTACATTTAAGCACAGTTAACATTAGATTGCTAGAGCCACAGAACTGTGTGGTGGATTACTTACTGCAGGCCAGTGGCGTGTCGAGACTCTTTTGACTGAAGTGGCTCAAGTGGGGCACTGACGTATGCAGGGGTGGCATGAGCGCGCACACACACATTATGATCATAGTTTAGGATAATGGGGTGGCACCTGGAGTGGCCGGTCAGATTCCAGGGCTAGCACGTGCCAACCCAGGGCAATCCATGGACACGCCCCTGCTGCAGGCACAGCAGTGGGGGGATAATGAGGGATGGCTGTGGTCTGTGAACAGTGGGTGAATGAAAAAGGAGGGAGTGTGTAAATCTGCACGTTGTGAAGGAAGAATGGCTCCAAGCAGGGTGTTCTTATTATGCATTTTCTTTCACTGTATTTCTTTGAGTCTTGATAGCACAGCTGTAAAACAGAGATTGTCGATTCTCAGGTTACTTGGCATGCTTGTAAATTAAGGCTTTGTCAAAATTATATTTTTTTCTTACCATGTTGATGTCATATTTTATATAATGTCAGCTTGATTCATGCCTGTGTCAAATAATGTCTGTATAGCAGTGTTATTTTCGCCCTGTGATGTTTGCAATGCTTTAATGTATCACTTGCCAGTCATGACTACTTTACTAGCCCCACTCCATTGCCCCCCCACACCCACATCCTCCACCACTCCCGCACTAGTCCTTTTGCTTAACTTTCCAGCACTGACACAGGGGACCGCCGATTCGTGTAGTTGTCCTTGTTTGCACTACAACATGCAATAAATGCATGTAAAACCAGGTGAAATCTGGTGTACGCGCATTTTTTTGCAAAGACGTGTAAATGCCTCCCACAAGGTGCGCTAAATAGCAGGAGGCATTTACAATTGATTCAATACGAGTGCAATGGTTTTCTGCCAACATGAAAATGACATTTCAGACAGTAAAGCATTCAGTTTGCAGGGAGGGGGACGCCGCCATTATGCTCCATTCCCTCACTCTGCCTGCCAAAACAACCAAAGTTCCCAGAGTGCAAAACGTGTTGTCAAACCAGGCTTAACACATCCACGTATGGTTTTAACATCCCTTTTTGGGCGTCGGGGGATTTAAAAAATAACCCTCTGAAGACCTAAATGGGGTGAAGTGGCTTGAGGATAATCATGCGGACGGGTTTAGAGGGCCTTGCTTAGGAAGGAATCGGAGAAAGAGGGGGTAGACTAAATACCCTATCAGTGACTCACATACAGTGGCAAACACTGGGAGTAACTAGGCCTGGGCGACCTAGTGTGAGGACATCTCAAGCCACCCAAATGTCACATGGTCTGTGGGCCCACCAACTTTTCAATCTTTCCTCATAAGGGAGGTGGGTGGGGGGATTCCTCAAAGAGCCTGTGGGTGCTGTTTTCACGTCTTCGCAGGTTTACCTTTACTCCCGATCTTTTGACATTTCTTAAGCTATTGGCTCCATGGCTGCCACCAAACCGGGCTCCTTTACCGGGTTCCCAGAATGGGGAATTACCGGGCCATTCCGAGTACGGAGGGCCCGGTAATTCCTCCCTCTGGGAACCCGGGCCCGGACCTTCCCCATTCCCATCTGAGCCCCCATAGGGCTCAATGGGAATGGGAGAGGGAGCAAACAACGGGCCGGTTATGAGCGGCCCGTTGTTTGCTCCCTCTTCCCCTCGCGGGACCCGGTAACGACGCCTGGTTTTACCAGGCGTCCTTACCGGGTCCCGCGAGGGGACCTCGTAATTTTGCGTAATGGGATTAACAGGTCCGTCTCCTTTAGCGGAGCCCGTTAACCCATTACGCAAAACTCGTAATGAGGCCCCATGACTAATAGTGACAGATCCCAAAAGTATTTTCTGTTTAATTACCTCGATACATAAATAGATACAATGCAATATTTATCTCCCATCTGTTCCTTGTGTATTTATTAAAAAGGGAACAGTAACATCATTGAGAAAGAGGAGAGGCATCATAGAGCTTCTCTACACTCCTGGCCTTTAAATATACCAAAAAAGGTTAGGCCTGCGTTTAATCAAATATGTCTTCCTTTTATGTCCTTACCACTTTTCCTTTCGTTACTTATATCACTCAGGCATTCCCTATGTAATGTTATGTAGGCGTCTAGCATGGCAAGTGGAACGCAGAACTGTCACCTGACCCGCAACTTGCAGGTGTGGCCCGCAATAAAAGACCAAAACCTCAAGGCTGCAAGCAGTGTCAAGAAGCCTGAGAGCAGGGCATGCTGGGTAAAACAGGCAACCACTTACTAATTGATGATCCTCTTACATGCAAAGCGAGCCTCTCGACTCTGTGCAATGGACAGCGCTTTGACCTCAGGTGACGACCTCATGCTTGCAGATTTCACAGCCCAGAAGTGTACAGCTTTGATCTGAGTGCTTTCTGCTCAGGCACACAGACATTTGTGGCGCTGTGTTGAAAACAATGCAATTTTTTAATTTCTGAAAATAAACCATGCGCTGATGATATACAAGTGTTCACAATTGGGTTCATTGCAATTCCAGGTAATTGTGTTTACCCCATCATTACATGTATTTATTACTGATGTTTCAATTTGTCAAGAGTCACTGCTAGTGAACACACATTCCCAGTACAGTTTCGCCCAAGATCACAATGCACTCAATTGCTGTCCCATCCCTTCTGAATACCTATCAAATGGTAACTCAAACGTACAATGCAGAGTGGTGCTAATAAGATGGAGTGCTTGTCCTTCAAACTAAGCACACATCAAAGCCAACTAAGGAACTGTCACCTCTATTGGGGCGAGAACACTTGTGTACAACTACAAAAAGGTAAATAAAGGGGAACTGTGTGTTTCTAATTCTGATGCAATTATCCTCAATTTGGTGGGTTCACAGCACATTTTGGGCCTCATTATAAATTGGGCGGTGCTGAAAAATGTGGCGGTAATACCGTTACTCCCGCATTACTACACCGCCCAACTACGAGCCTGGTGGTGATGTGAAGGAAAAACCTCCAGCAAAATGCTGGATATCATTCCACCACCTTATTGCCAAAATGTGCTCATCTCAGCGGTATTGCCGCTGATAGTAATACCACAGAAATCCCCCATTGAGTCCTATGGACTCCATCAATGGGGACTAACACTGGTTGGGGATAGAGGCTATGGGTGTGGGTGGAGGTAGAGAGTGGGGCCGGGTGGGTGGGGGGTAGAGCCAGGGTTGGTGGGTAGGTGGGAGTAGAGAGAGCAGGGGTACGGTGGGTGGGTATTTGTAGAGAGAGAGTGGGGAAGGGTGTGTTGGTGGGGGTAGAGAGGGCGGTGGTAGGGTGGGTGTGTAGTGGTAGGGTGGCAGTAGGGTGGGTGGGGTTTGAGAGAGTCAGCATTGGGTGAGTGAGTGTGGAGAGGGGGAATTGGGTGGGTTGGGGGTAAAGTTCATGGCCCTGGGGTGGGTGGAGTTAGAGAGAGTGGTTGGGGGTAGGGAGAGTGGGGTTAGGGTATGTGGGGGTAGGGAGAGTGGTGGTAGGGTAGGTGGGGGTAGAGAGAGTTGAGGTTTGTGTAGGTGGGTGTGATAGAGATGTTAGGGGCAGGGTGTGGTAGTAGAGAGTGCAGGAGTAGGGTGAGTGGGTTAGGGTGGGTGAGGGTAGAGATTGTGGGGTTTGGGTGGGTGTTGGTAGAGAGGGAGGGGGTAGGGTGAGAGGGTGGTGGGGAGAGGTGGGTAGGGTTAGAGAGAGTGGGGCTAGGGTGGGTTCGATGGTCAGGGGCATGGTAGGTTTGCAAACGATCTGGGGCTAGAGCCCATGCCATGGCAAGTTTAGACGTCACATAACTATATCATATGAATGCATGTGCTGTGTCGCTCATTCGAGCTTTAATATTGCATACTATACTAGTCATGCTCATTTGAAAGTACTGCTAACATGTACCTATACTGTCGCTCCAGAGTGTAAACATTCATCCAATAGTGCTAGGTGATACGTTATGACGTTTTATAAGACAAAGAAAAGCCTTTAGGTAGGACAGCCACAGACTTGCTGTGGATTAAGAAATTGTATTTAAGCAGCAGCTGGAGAGCTACCTGTATGCCACATTAGCCAATCAGTCGCTTGCTCCTGGTTGTTGGACTGAAAAACTGACAGGGCGTAGCTAGTGGGCTTAAAAAGTGGTGGGACATAATGGAATTATTTATACAATCTAGCGCGCGCAGTGAGCAAGCCTGAATTTGACCACTGGGGTATGTTGGGGTTCTCTGCCAGTTAGAACTTTCTGAAAAAACCCTATCAACATCAAACCTATTTCAGAAAGCGATCTCATATCTTTGCATGCAAGGTAAGTTTCCCTTGCCTCTTGTAGATTACTCTCTCCTTGTTTGCAAGACAGGTAATCTCCTCAATCCAATCCACAACCGTAAGAGCAATTCGTGTTATGTTTCTCATATACAGTGCAAACAATGGGAGTAACTGGGCCTGGGCGAACTAGTGTGAGGACATCTTAAGCCACCCAAATGTCACATGGTTTGTGGCCCCAACATCTTTTCAATCTTTCCTCGTAAGGGAAGGGGGAAGGCCTGAAAGAGCCTATTTGTGCTGTTTTCACGTCTTTGCGCCCGATCTTTTGACATTTCTTAAGCCCCCCACTCCCCATGACTTCTGTACATTGATTTTTCATTGTGCCTAGAGCATAGAAATAATGTATCCATATGTCAACGTCCTGTTTACTACTTAGCTTCCGCAGTCGAAATAGGCTTTTTGCTACCAAGAGCCATGTAGAAATTCTTTCTAATGCCAGCCCAGGACTTCGAGTTGTGTGCCAGAACCGAACACCATGACTAATAGAGACAGATCCCAAAAGTATTTTTCTGTTTAATTACCTCGATACATAAATAGATACAATGCAATATTTATCTCCCATCTGTGCCTTGTCTATTTATTAAAAAGGGAACAGTAACATCATTGAGAAAGAGGAGAGGCATCATAGAGCTTCTCTACACCCCTGGCCTTTAAAGATACCAAAAAAGGTTAGGCCTGTGTTTAATCAAATATGTATTCCTTTTATGTCCTTACCACTTTTCCTTTCGTTACTTATATCACTCAGGCATTCCCTGTGTAATGTTATCTAGGTGTCTAGCATGGCAAGTGGAACGCAGAACTGTCACCTGACCCGCAACTTGCAGGTGTGGCCCGCAATAAAAGACCAAAACCTCAAGGCTGCAAGCAGTGTCAAGAAGCCTGAGAGCAGGGCATGCTGGGTAAAACAGGCAATCACTTACTAATTGATGATCCTCTTACATGCAAAGCGAGCCTCTCGACTCTGTGCAATGGACAGCGCTTTGACCTCAGGTGACGACCTCAGGCTTGCAGATTTCACAGCCCAGAAGTGTACAGGCTTGATCTGAGTGCTTTCTGCTCAGGCACACAGACATTTGTGGCGCTGTGTTGAAAACAATGCAATTTTTTAATTTCTGAAAATAAACCATAAACTAATGATATACAAGTGTTCACAATTGGGTTAATTGCAATTCCAGGTAATTGTGTTTACCCCATCGTTACATATATTTATTACTGATGTTTCAATTTGTCAAGAGAGTCACTGCTAGTGAACACACATTCCCAGTACAGTTTCGCCCAAGATCACAATGCACTCAATTGCAGTCCTATCCCTTCTGAATATCTATCAAATGGTAACTCAAAAGTACAATGCAGAGTGGTGCTAATAGGATGGAGTGCTTGTCTTTCAAACTAAGCACACACCAAAGTCAACTAAGGAACTGTCACCTCTATTGGGGCGAGAACACTTGTGTACAAGTACAAAAAAGTAAATAAAGGGGAACTGTGTGTTTCTAATTCTGATGCAATTATCCTCAATTTGGTGGCTTCACAGCACATTTTGGGCCTCATTATAAATTGGGCGGTGCTGAAAAATGTGGCGGTAATACCGTTCCTGCCGCATTACTACACCGCTCAACTACGAGCCTGGTGGTGATGTGAAGGAAAAAACCTCAAGAAAATGCTGGATGTCATTCGACCACCTGATTGCCAAAATGTGCTCTTTTCAACTGTATTGCTGCTGATAGTAATACCACAGAAATCCCCCATTGAGTCCTATGGACTCCATCAATGGGGACTAGCACTGGCTGGGGATAGAGACTATGGGTGTGGGTGGAGGTAGAGAGTGGGATAGAGCCAGGTTGGTAGAGAGAGCAGGGGTACAGTGGGTGGGTATTTGTAGAGAGAGTGGGGAAGGGTGTTTTGGTGGGGGTAGAGAGGGTGGTGGTAGGGTGGGTGTGTAGTGGTAGGGTGGCAGTAGGGTGGGTGGGGTTTGAGAGAGTCAGCATTGGGTGAGTGAGTGTAGAGAGGGGGGATTGGGTGGGTTGGGGGTAGAGATCATGGCCGTGGGGTGGGTGGAGGTAGAGAGAGTGGTTGGGGGTAGGGAGAGTGGGGTTAGGGTATGTGGAGGTAGGGAGAGTGGTGGTAGGGTAGGTGGGGGTAGAGAGAGTTGGGGTTTGTGTAGGTGGGTGTGATAGAGATGTTAGGGGCAGGGTGTGGTAGTAGAGAGTGTAGGAGTAGGGTGAGTGGGTTAGGGTGGGTGAGGGTAGAGATTGTGGGGGTTTGGTGGGTGTTGGTAGAGAGGGAGTGGGTAGGGTGAGAGGACGGTGGGTAGGGGTGGGTAGGGTTAGAGAGAGTGGGGCTAGGGTGGGTTCGATGGTCAGGGGCATGGTAGGTTTGCAAACGATCTGGGGCTAGAGCCCATGCCATGGCAAGTTTAGACGTCACATAACTATATCATATGAATGCATGCGCTGTGTCGCTTATTCGAGCGTTAATATTGCATACTATACTAGTCATGCTCATTTGAAAGTACTGCTAACATGTACCTATACTGTCGCTCCAGAGTGTAAACATTCATCCAATAGTGCTAGGTGATACTTTATGACGTTTTATAAGACAAAGAAAAGCCTTTAGGTAGGACAGCCACAGACTTGCTCTGGATTAAGAAATTATATTTAAGCAGCAGCTGGAGAGCTACCTGTTTGCCACATTAGCTAATCAGTCGCTTGCTGCTGGTTGTTGGACTGCAAAACTGACAGGGGGTAGCTAGTGGGCTTAAAAAGTGGTGGGGAATAATGGAATTAATTATACAATCTAGCGAGCGCAGTGAGCAAGCCTGAATTTGACCACTGGGGTATGTTGGGGCTCTCCGCCAGTCAGAACTTTCTGAAAAAACCCTATCAACATCAAACCTATTTCAGCACGATTTTCCCAAAATAACTGGAAAAGTACCTATGTTTCTTAGCGATCTAAAGGGCTACCGAATGCTGTATCATTAATAAACTGCAGCCAGCGGCAAGCAGGCGGGATGCAAATACCCAATATTACATAACATGACTAACAAAGGAGCAGCATTTCCAATTTTCAACATAGCTTTTTAAACAATGACATTTGTGGATGTATTCCTTTAGCGTGAGTTGCATTTAGCAGAAATTAGCATTGTCTGACAATTTCAAGTCATCTTTACGAAACCGTGTACTGTTCTAAGTCAAACATGGGTCTGAGGAGGGGAAATGGTGATAGGGCAAGTGAGTCATTAATATCTGCCGAGGTTGTGGCAAGAGATGTTGCAATTCTGAAGAGGTTATTTTCCCTCGTCGTGGCCATGGTTTCTTTTCAGGGCACAAGTAGAGGATACATGTGGCTGACATACTTTTTGCAGAGGGCGGACGCTACCCTGCTTGGGTGTTTTTGAGGCCGGCAAACTTACTCCAAAGTTTGCCTACCAGGATTTCAGCCAGGTTGTCATGCAAATGCTCACCCAAAAGACCACATAAAAGTGTCATCAAAACACACGTCTTATTTTGGGATTTTATTTTCCAGGGAATATTTCACTATAGATGGTTGGCTCTCAAAGGTGGGCACCTTTTATACTTTGCCAGTATAGTTATTAGAAAATCTCCCCTCTTAAGTTTTTTTTCCAGTGTTGATTAATTTTTGGGAAAGACCGATGCTCTTTCGTCTTATGCACTTTTGTCAAAGGGGAAAGGTCAATTGAACCAGATTTATATATTTAAAATTAAGAAAGGTTCACTTACTGTGCATATATTCATAGTTGCCAACTTTTGATTTTTGCTATGGGCCAGAATTGTCCATACCGATTGAAGTGATCGAGCCATACCCATCCCCATCCCCAGGTCAAAACAGCCCATTTTACAGCAGATTTTGCAGCAGAAATAAGGAAAAAGCCACATGACTTATAGGAAGGTATAAACATATAGCATCTCAGCAGCAGTCACCTAACCTGCTCTGTTTCCTTTACCCATTCTGCTATAGGATCCCTGTTTCCCCCTGTTATTCCTGTGCCCAGTCAAACAGTTTTGGCCTGCTAACCCCAGTATCTCGTCCTTGGGATTACCTCCCTGTTGCCAAGGACGAGATAGCTCGTCCTTGGCACTTATGGGGTTAATGAAGGAGAAAATGTTAGAAGGCAATGAATGGTAAAATACCGAAATCACCAAAAAAGGCCTTGGTGCTGGGGGGGGGGGGCATGGCAGTTAAAAGGTTAAATCAAGGCTCATGGGTTACATTGGCGAGGCTCCCTTCTCATCTTGAAGTGAGCAGCACTTGATAATTTTGCAAGTTGCATGCTAACCCATCACCAAGCCTGGATCCAGCAGGAGAGGAGTCTGTAATCTTGCTAACACTCAGTGCTTTAAAGGAGCACAGCACTCAATTCGGATTTTTATTTTCATTTTTGTCTGCCCCATGCAAATATTTGGTAAGATCTCCACAGGAGCGAAATGGCACTCCTGCCCCCTTTGTTCTAGGAAAAGGGGTGCAACTGTGCCCTCTCCCCCTGTGTGCACAGCTCCTATATGTATGTTATTGAGCCCCACACCTTTTGAAGGACTTGAGCCCTGTATAATTTTGGTAACATTTGAATACCTGTGAAACTGCTTCGCCACACTACCTCAAAACTTCCCAGGTAAGTAGGCTCTATTGCACTGTAAGGCAATCCTGCCGTATACGCAACCTGCCTCGTCTACCCAAGTCCCAATCCCTGCCCTGACATGACAAACTTGGAACCTGGTTTAAGTTTATTTCTTTTGATAGCCAAAGTAATCCCGAAAAGCATATTGCTAGTTTGGAAAATATGGCCAGATATATACACAATACAAATAAAAAAAATTGTGAAACTTCTGAAAAAATAGCAGTTAGCTTCACTTAGCAAAACACAATCGCCATATTTTTTGCAATGCCTTTTGCAGTCGGATGGTATTGTCAAACCAAACTTGTCTCAAATCCTGGCTTTGCCACTTAACAAAAGTGTGTGTTCTCGGGCAAATCATTTTACCTCACTATGCTTTATCTCCAAAATTAGAAGCCTCTACAAGGTGACAGATCATATACTGGATGTTACACTGGGTCTCATTACAAGTCACGCGGTATGGAAATAACGGTGGGAGTAAACATGCTGCCACCGTTGTTTCCATACCGGGTGATCTTGAGTCCTGCAGGGGGAGGTTTCATTCCCGCCAGGTCTGACCTGGCGGGTTTAACACCGCCCGCCTGCAGGCGGACGTGGAAACACGGGCACCATCACGAGATGGTGCCCGTGTTTTCATGGTCCCCATTCCCATTGAGTCCTATGGGACTCAATGGGAATGGGGATTTACCAAATTACGTCTCCGGAATTCCCGGGTCACCGGGGTTGTAATGCCCCCGTAATTCCAGGAATCACGGAGGCGGAATGGTAATACGAGTCCGGCGGTAACTGAGCCGGAAAAACCGGCAGGTTACTGCCAGACTCGTAATGAGGCCCAGTGTATTTGCCTCCTGCTTTACCAATGTAATGGAGGGACGGAAAACCCGAGCTTTTAGCGGAACAGACAGGCCAGGAAATCCCACATCTAATAACGAAAGAGGCAAGGTAATTGACAAAGGCCTATTTTATTAACAAGCCACATAAAACAGGAACAGAAGTAAACAACAAAAGTCTCTACACCCTTGTCCTTCTCAAGCATGACAACAGCTTAAAAGCAAAAAATACACCAACTTTGATGTTGCATCACAATCTTAGGTGCATAAACCAATGGGGTTGAGGGATTGGTTAGGGAAATTGTCTACATATGGTATGTTAGGTGTTAGTTTCTTCATTGGTCACGCTTATCTAGTGGCCCCACCTCGGACCACCCCTAAATTGCTACAGGTAAAATAGACATCATCATAATAAAAAACTATTGTCAGTTACAAGGCGGTCTCATTTGAGAGCACTGATTGGTTGGCATTTACTTTTCCAACCTTGAGAGTTTGGCAGGTCATCAGCACATGAGCAGCATAGTTTTTGGAGCGGCATCAAGGTGCTTCAAAATTCTCTGATTTCTTAGGCCGTGAGCCAGGACTTTTAGCTTTGAACTTTGCTTTGTCTAGTATCTTTTCTTCTGGGAAATTAAGGGAATGGCCCTATCTATGTCTAGAATTAATGAATAGGCACTGCTCTCCAACCATAGATCATGTATGAGGAGACCATGTTTTGAATTATTCTGCTTGGCTTTGATTAAGATTTTAGCCCATAATAATGCTCATGTCTTTACCCTCTCAGGAGGCCACTGATATGATATGATATGGCATTTATAACGCGCCTATGCAGAAGAGACAAGAGACACTGGAGACTTTTTCGAGCTACCTTTCTTTGAATATTAAGTCTTAATTACTGGGCACCTGGCTTTCAAGGGTTGTTTGTTTCTATGCCTAATCGGAGAGAAATTTGTCTTACGCTTGGGGAATTATTATATTCTGTTGTCTTCGCAGCCATCCAAACCTCCCTTTTTCACAATAACCTTGGCAAGAGTTGTGCAGCTACCGTCTGTCCTGCACGGATCTCTATTTTCAACTCATTCAGAAAGTTGAATTCCATGCAGTGTTAAGGTTTCTTCGATGCTTCCCCTTCACTCTACGGTGGCTTCGCCGTCCATTTGACCCAAAATGGCCACTCGTACTATTGCATTGCTACGTGACGCATTATTTGCGTGTTTTTTGTTTGTCTTGCGTTTGAGCGTATGCATCGATTATGATATGTTTCTAGTGCCTATTGGTGCAGGTAATATTCTTCGTGTCTAAATGCGCGTGTGACCTAGTGTCGTGTATCTTCATGGTGAGTGCATATCTGCTTTATGTCTAATGCGTCTGTGTGTCAGTTTGGCAGCGATGTCACTTGTTCTTGCCATCGTCAGTTACAGTATGTCCATCTCTTCTTGAGATCGCAAACTCACCTCTTCTTCGATTGATCCAGGATAAGGGTTGTATGGTTGCCTTAGTGAACAGCGCCTCTCACACCTGCGGTATAGTGGCGGGAAGGGGCAGGCACCATACGTGAAGTGCACCTCTCCTTTCTACGATAAGAAGGTGGGGGGGGATCTGAGGCCAAAAATTACACATTTATTTGCCTCTCAATATTTATAGCAAAGTATTTTTAATGTACTTTCCCATTATATCTTTCTATATTAAAGACTAATTCTGTGATCTCATTATCTGTAACATCACTGATCTGACTATTTATGCAAATAAGGGGGGGCCCAGATATCTTATGCAGGCCAGGGCCACGCAAATCCGAGGGCTGACCCTGCACTTCAGCACAAGACCACTTCAGTGGCTAATGAGGATCTCTGTGAATTTGCTTGTTAGGACTGTACTCTGCAGGGAATTAGGAAATAAGGCAAACATTTCATTTTTAAAAGCTGTACAGCCTTTATACTTTGCCTGCAATAGTATAGAAAACACCCCTTTGGTTATTTTCTAGGTGTTCATGATTAATCTTCTGACATGCAAATGTTTAAGTGTCGCAGGGGGTGGGACGCGAGTGCACGTTTCCCCTGAATCTCCACCCCTGCCCCCATGTCCTGGTGGCATGCCACACTGGAAAATGTAAATTTCCAGCACTGATGTAGAGAATAATTGTGTGTAGTATTGCTTTTTTAATTTTCTTTGCCACAACATTTACCTAGTCTCCCTCCTTTTGGTTTCTTCAAACATGTTGTTATCCACTTCATCACGATTCTCTGGAAGCATTTCTATTTAGGCACCTTGCATGGTACTGCTTTGTCTGGCTTAGTTCTAGGCTTTTATACATGCCATGTTCCTTTAGAGACTGTACTTGCTGGTGTGTACTGAATGAAAGTGTTGGTCGTCCTCACTTTTGTATTTTCCTTTACCTCTCACGGTATGAATGTGAACATAAACTGTGCTCACAAAACACACTTTTTGTAAGTCAGTATAGGGCCAAGCGTGGCCTCCAATTGGGGGAAGGGTGAACAGACTTATGGATCGTCATTCTTCCCTCTCGGGGCCACCAACCTCTCATACGTTTGTGCCAAACCACGCTTATTTTCCCCACTGCCCCGGTTGCCTTCCTCAGGCATCCAGGTGGAGCGTGCGGCATGACTCACCAGAATACTTCTCGTTTCAGAGCGCAGCAGTTATTAAAAGTGCATAAGGTGAGACGCGAGGGCGTAGGTGGTGAAGGGCTGCAGCAGGGCATCAAGGCTCATTGGAACGAATCATCAGTAATGAACATGCAGTGTGCTCCATGATCTCTGTGTTTGGTTGTAGCCCCCATAGCTTCTATCTGTAGCTACAACCCCAAGGGCTATAGCTCTCCGACCCCATTTAGCAACACCTCTGGTGATGGTAGTTGGTTGGGGCAAAAAACATGAACAGAACCTCTGGGGGACTTGTCAAAAGTAGCCCAAACAAAACCCAACAAGCACATGTAGTCGGGGTTGGATGTTTGAGTGTAGAGAGAGTGGAAGTGAGGGGGTTGGGGTAGAGAGAGTGAGAGTGGGGGGTAAAGATAGTGGGCATTAAGTGGCTGGGTGGTTGTAGAAAGGCAGCCTCTGTTAGGATATCATATTCATCCTGATCATTATGGCTCAAGTGGAGGAAGTATCATACAGAGTTTAACAGACACACTCCAAGATGGCACCTCCTTGATGCAATTTTTACTCCTCACGCCATACTCTTAAAGGTACAATACCTCATGTAAAATAAATGTTTCTCATGAAATGATGTGCTACTTTATGAAGCAATTGTATCAATATTGTATAGGTTTACGAGCACTCTCAGAACTTTGAAATCATTCTGCATTGGCACTCAATGAGGCCATTTTCAACTCATGTTATTGGTTCATTTTAGACCCTAAGGTCATATGGAAATAACGGAGACACACCAGCTCTGGATTGCACATCTACTTTATTCAACTTACATCAGGATATTGCCCTTCCTTCCTGCTCCTCCCTTCAACCTCCCCTTTTCCCCAGCGTCACATCCGCTCGTGGCACACAGGCAAGAGCGCTGTCTTAAAGGGTCAGGTCCCTGTGACAACACCCCCAGACAAATGTCCGTACAAGGGTTAAACGTGAACTTCAATAACTGTGGCTTAACATTCTTCAACTAGTCTCGGAGGTCTCTTGATGACCCTTTGGGGTCGTCCTCGTGGCTCTTGACCTGGGCCACCGTCAGTATTGTCGTTCGGATCCAACTGAGGTAGAACCTGAGGTTCAAGGGGGACCCACTCCTCATCGTATACATCATAGCATTCAGGGACTGGGTCAACAGGTGGAGGTCTCTCCTCCTCTCCTCTCATGGCATGCTTGAACAAGGAACTGTTCCTGGTTACCTCCCTTGTATCATTTGCTGCTGTTACCATTGTTCCTTTAATGGCAATTACTTGTAGGTGCTCAGGTGCAAACTGTGAGTCTGTTTTCTTGTTCATGTTTTGTTGGATCCATACTTCATCTTCTACGTGGAACTCCTTTGTCTGGGCTCTTCTCCTTTCATCTTTTTCAGCTCTGGCCTTCTCCTTGCGTTTGGCGTCCCTTCGGATGACCTCTCGACCTGGTTCAGGCTGGGTTATTGAGTTGTTGATGATTCTGGTCCTAACTTGGTATTTCATCATGAGTTCGGCGGGGGTTTTGTTGGTGGCTTTGTGGGGTGTGTTACGATAATCCCTCAGCATTCAACACAGCACCTGGTGAGGATCTGAGCCATCAATTCGTGCTCTTTGCATCATTTTCTTGATTGAGTCCATGAACCTTTCTGCCATCCCGTTGGCTTGGGCTCAGCGTGGCGTGATCTTTTGATGACTAAACCCCAAGTGCCTTGCAAATACTCCAAATTCGTGTCCACTGAAACGCAGACTATTGTCTGACTTTATTGTGTTTGGGAACCCCATCACTGATGACTTTGTCAAACGTGGTGGCTACGTGGGCGAAAGCTGTGGATTTCACCTTCTTTATGATGGGGAATCTGGAGTGTTCGTCAATGAAGAGCAACAGGTACCCACCCGTTTCAAGTGGCCCATAGAAGCTTACTGCGACTCGTTCCCAGGGGTGATCCGGGATTTTGGTTACTCTGAGCGGCACTGGGGGTTTTGCTTTGGCAGTGCATTGACAGGCTACACAGTTCTTTACCCACAGGTTGACCATATCATCCATGAAGGGGAACCGGTCATGGCATCTGAGTTGTCTTTTGGTGTTGTCAGCACCCCTATGGCCTTCATGGGTGGTTTTGATGATTTCTGACCGGAGTGTTGCTGGAATGACTAATGGGCATCCCCTTAGCAAGATTGCCTTGTCCTGGACAGCTAGTTCAGTGTATATTTTGGCAAGCCTTTCAAGCTCATCCCTGAAGGCACCAGGGTGTCTGCGAACTGCACGGCGAAAGTCCTTCCACCTGTTGTTCTCCAATAGGCTTATTGCTAAGGCCATGGAGGGTTCTGCTGCTTCCGCAATGAACTCAATGGAGATGGCTGGGGGCAATGTGTTGGCTGTTATGTAACTGACGTATTCGGTGTCACCAGGCCTGGGGACCGGTTTACCGGCGCCCCCTGGTCGATGGATGATCTCGAAGTCGTACTCCTGTAGGCGAATGCCCCATCCTTCGATCCTTGGGGGCATTTTCATTCTTTGGTTCCCAAAGAGTGACAGCAGAGTCTGATGGTCCGTGATGAGTGTGAACCATTTCCCAATTACAAAGTTGTGGAAATGTTCGCGAGCCCAGACGGCTGCCAAGCTTTCTTTCTCCACCTGGGAGTATGCAGATTCTGGGGAGATAGTGCTCTGCTGGCGTATGCCTCTATGTGTATCGGGTTGGCATCATGGCCGCTGGTTTGCGCAAGAATGGCCTCTAGGCCCACCAGGCTGGCATCGACAACAATTTCAGTGTGCCAGTCGGGATCGAAGTAAGCGAGTTTCCAGGCCTCAGCTAGAGCATTGTTCAATCATGTCAAACGAACTTTGGCATTCGTCGGTCCAGGCGAATCAAACCTCTTTTTGTAACAGGTGCCTTATAGGTTCAGTGATGGTGGCAAAAAGGGGCACGTGTCGGGCGCAGTACCCGGCCATCCCCGGGAATGATATTACATCGGCAGCCTGTTTGGGTTTCTGCAGGTTGAAGATGGTGGAGACTTTGTCTGGGTCGGGGGTCATACCGTCAGTTGAGAAAATATGCACAAAGAATTTGAGCTTGGACTTATTGAATCAACACTTCTCCAGGTTTAGGGTCAGTCCTGCATCCTGCACAGCCGCACAGGCAGCACGGAGGGCTTTGTCACGTTCTTTGCGAGTCTTCCCAAATACGAGGATGTCGTTGCTGTAGTTTAATGTCCCTTTCACAGGTCTGATGATCTGCCTGATGGCTTCATGTAAAATTTCAGCTACTGATGAGATTCCAAAATTCTGTCATTTATAACGGAACAGTCCATCATGAGATGCAAAAGTGGTGATCACTCACGATTCGGGATGGAGTACCATCTGGTGGTAACATTGGTTCAGATGTAGTTTCGAAAAGAGAACAGCCTTTTTGAGCTGAACAATCATGTCCTTGATCTTGGGTCCTGGATGACGTTCTTTTTGGATGGCTGTGTTGGCCACCCTCATGTCCACACATAGTCGCAAGCGACCTTCTTCCTTTGGGACAATAACGAGTGGAGAGACCCATGGTGTCAGTCCAGTGGCCGGTTCAATTATGTCATCCCATAGGAGCTGATTGAGTTTGCTAGAAACTGCCGCTTGAAGGCGGAATCCAAGCCTGCGTGGGTGTTGCAGGATCGGATGGACTTCCGGGTCAATGTGTAACTTGACTGGGGGACCCTTCATCTTGCCCAGGCCTTGGCATAGACGTGGGAATTCCTTCAGGATGTCATCCTTTGTGATGGTTGGACTCATGGGAGGTGTGTGATCCATGTTGTAGATGTGTCCTTGCGTTTCGCTTCTGGGTGCTGTTGAGCGGATGGCGTCATCTTCCTGTACATGGATGTTGATGAGGCCTAAGCATGAGGCCGTTTTATAGCTCAGCAGGCATCGCCCCTTGGTCGGTCTCCTTATTACGTGGATTATGGTTGTAGTCAACTTGTCACCGTGGATGAGCTGTCTCTTGAATGACTCGACACTGTGCAGAGGGGTGTCGGCACCCCATTGGAATATTCTGGAGGACGTCCGTGTTAGTGAGGGTTTGTTCTGGATTTGTTGAAACTCCTTCTCCCCCATAATGTTCACTGTGGCCCCTGAGTCAATGAGGAAGCAAAATTGTTTGTCGCAGATGTTTACCGGTATCCGTCGTGCTTCTCTTGCCTCGCCCTCATCCATGATAAGATTCACAAATTTGTCCTGTGCATATAGGTCATATTGTTCACTTTTGTAGTCTTGGCCGAATTGTGGCATGGTGTGGTAGCTTTGTCGTGATGGAGGTGGACCGTCATATTCGTCGCAAATTCGTGGGTTCAGATCTTGTGGCTCGTATTCCTGGGGTTCATCTTCTGGATAGAGTTCTTCTACCATTCTCACATACCTCCTTGGCCCTTGTTGGTATAAGCGTTCCTGGTACGATTGGCTTTGAGGCGCCCTTTGAAGTGATCTGTACTGCGGTGATGAGGGTGTTTGTGGTGTGGGAAAAGGTCTACCTCTGCAGACAGCTTGGAAGTGTCCTTCTCTTCCGCAATTTCCGCACTTTTAGGTGAGTGCAGGGCATGACCCGGCATGGGGGAAGGCCATTCCACACCTGTAGCACTGCTGTTGCATTTGCGGGACCGATGAGTAGTTTGGTCCACTGGTCCTTTCGTCCCCTCTTGCGCTACTTGTGTGAACTGCTGCTATCACATCACTTCTCTCCTGCTTAAGTGTTGTCGTGCTAGTCATCTGCGTTGCGGGCTTCTTGAGAAGCTGCTTTTTCAGTGTGGGCGAGAGACACCCTTCTATTACTCTTAGGCGGATGGCCTCCTCTAGGGAAAATGCGTGAAATTACCGAATTACGTCTCCGGAATTCCCGGGTCACCGGGGTTGTAATGCCCCCGTAATTCCAGGAATCACGGAGGCGGAATGGTAATACGAGTCCGGCGGTAACTGAGCCGGAAAAACCGGCAGGTTACTGCCAGACTCGTAATGAGGCCCAGTGTATTTGCCTCCTGCTTTACCAATGTAATGGAGGGACGGAAAACCCGAGCTTTTAGCGGAACAGACAGGCCAGGAAATCCCACATCTAATAACGAAAGAGGCAAGGTAATTGACAAAGGCCTATTTTATTAACAAGCCACATAAAACAGGAACAGAAGTAAACAACAAAAGTCTCTACACCCTTGTCCTTCTCAAGCATGACAACAGCTTAAAAGCAAAAAATACACCAACTTTGATGTTGCATCACAATCTTAGGTGCATAAACCAATGGGGTTGAGGGATTGGTTAGGGAAATTGTCTACATATGGTATGTTAGGTGTTAGTTTCTTCATTGGTCACGCTTATCTAGTGGCCCCACCTCGGACCACCCCTAAATTGCTACAGGTAAAATAGACATCATCATAATAAAAAACTATTGTCAGTTACAAGGCGGTCTCATTTGAGAGCACTGATTGGTTGGCATTTACTTTTCCAACCTTGAGAGTTTGGCAGGTCATCAGCACATGAGCAACATAGTTTTTGGAGCGGCATCAAGGTGCTTCAAAATTCTCTGATTTCTTAGGCCGTGAGCCAGGACTTTTAGCTTTGAACTTTGCTTTGTCTAGTATCTTTTCTTCTGGGAAATTAAGGGCATGGCCCTATCTATGTCTAGAATTAATGAATAGGCACTGCTCTCCAACCATAGATCATGTATGAGGAGACCATGTTTTGAATTATTCTGCTTGGCTTTGATTAAGATTTTAGCCCATAATAATGCTCATGTCTTTACCCTCTCAGGAGGCCACTGATATGATATGATATGGCATTTATAACGCGCCTATGCAGAAGAGACAAGAGACACTGGAGACTTTTTCGAGCTACCTTTCTTTGAATATTAAGTCTTAATTACTGGGCACCTGGCTTTCAAGGGTTGTTTGTTTCTATGCCTAATCGGAGAGAAATTTGTCTTACGCTTGGGGAATTATTATATTCTGTTGTCTTCGCAGCCATCCAAACCTCCCTTTTTCACAATAACCTTGGCAAGAGTTGTGCAGCTACCGTCTGTCCTGCACGGATCTCTATTTTCAACTCATTCAGAAAGTTGAATTCCATGCAGTGTTAAGGTTTCTTCGATGCTTCCCCTTCACTCTACGGTGGCTTCGCCGTCCATTTGACCCAAAATGGCCACTCGTACTATTGCATTGCTACGTGACGCATTATTTGCGTGTTTTTTGTTTGTCTTGCGTTTGAGCGTATGCATCGATTATGATATGTTTCTAGTGCCTATTGGTGCAGGTAATATTCTTCGTGTCTAAATGCGCGTGTGACCTAGTGTCGTGTATCTTCATGGTGAGTGCATATCTGCTTTATGTCTAATGCGTCTGTGTGTCAGTTTGGCAGCGATGTCACTTGTTCTTGCCATCGTCAGTTACAGTATGTCCATCTCTTCTTGAGATCGCAAACTCACCTCTTCTTCGATTGATCCAGGATAAGGGTTGTATGGTTGCCTTAGTGAACAGCGCCTCTCACACCTGCGGTATAGTGGCGGGAAGGGGCAGGCACCATACGTGAAGTGCACCTCTCCTTTCTACGATAAGAAGGTGGGGGGGGATCTGAGGCCAAAAATTACACATTTATTTGCCTCTCAATATTTATAGCAAAGTATTTTTAATGTACTTTCCCATTATATCTTTCTATATTAAAGACTAATTCTGTGATCTCATTATCTGTAACATCACTGATCTGACTATTTATGCAAATAAGGGGGGGCCCAGATATCTTATGCAGGCCAGGGCCACGCAAATCCGAGGGCTGACCCTGCACTTCAGCACAAGACCACTTCAGTGGCTAATGAGGATCTCTGTGAATTTGCTTGTTAGGACTGTACTCTGCAGGGAATTAGGAAATAAGGCAAACATTTCATTTTTAAAAGCTGTACAGCCTTTATACTTTGCCTGCAATAGTATAGAAAACACCCCTTTGGTTATTTTCTAGGTGTTCATGATTAATCTTCTGACATGCAAATGTTTAAGTGTCGCAGGGGGTGGGACGCGAGTGCACGTTTCCCCTGAATCTCCACCCCTGCCCCCATGTCCTGGTGGCATGCCACACTGGAAAATGTAAATTTCCAGCACTGATGTAGAGAATAATTGTGTGTAGTATTGCTTTTTTAATTTTCTTTGCCACAACATTTACCTAGTCTCCCTCCTTTTGGTTTCTTCAAACATGTTGTTATCCACTTCATCACGATTCTCTGGAAGCATTTCTATTTAGGCACCTTGCATGGTACTGCTTTGTCTGGCTTAGTTCTAGGCTTTTATACATGCCATGTTCCTTTAGAGACTGTACTTGCTGGTGTGTACTGAATGAAAGTGTTGGTCGTCCTCACTTTTGTATTTTCCTTTACCTCTCACGGTATGAATGTGAACATAAACTGTGCTCACAAAACACACTTTTTGTAAGTCAGTATAGGGCCAAGCGTGGCCTCCAATTGGGGGAAGGGTGAACAGACTTATGGATCGTCATTCTTCCCTCTCGGGGCCACCAACCTCTCATACGTTTGTGCCAAACCACGCTTATTTTCCCCACTGCCCCGGTTGCCTTCCTCAGGCATCCAGGTGGAGCGTGCGGCATGACTCACCAGAATACTTCTCGTTTCAGAGCGCAGCAGTTATTAAAAGTGCATAAGGTGAGACGCGAGGGCGTAGGTTGTGAAGGGCTGCAGCAGGGCATCAAGGCTCATTGGAACGAATCATCAGTAATGAACATGCAGTGTGCTCCATGATCTCTGTGTTTGGTTGTAGCCCCCATAGCTTCTATCTGTAGCTACAACCCCAAGGGCTATAGCTCTCCGACCCCATTTAGCAACACCTCTGGTGATGGTAGTTGGTTGGGGCAAAAAACATGAACAGAACCTCTGGGGGACTTGTCAAAAGTAGCCCAAACAAAACCCAACAAGCACATGTAGTCGGGGTTGGATGTTTGAGTGTAGAGAGAGTGGAAGTGAGGGGGTTGGGGTAGAGAGAGTGAGAGTGGGGGGTAAAGATAGTGGGCATTAAGTGGCTGGGTGGTTGTAGAAAGGCAGCCTCTGTTAGGATATCATATTCATCCTGATCATTATGGCTCAAGTGGAGGAAGTATCATACAGAGTTTAACAGACACACTCCAAGATGGCACCTCCTTGATGCAATTTTTACTCCTCACGCCATACTCTTAAAGGTACAATACCTCATGTAAAATAAATGTTTCTCATGAAATGATGTGCTACTTTATGAAGCAATTGTATCAATATTGTATAGGTTTACGAGCACTCTCAGAACTTTGAAATCATTCTGCATTGGCACTCAATGAGGCCATTTTCAACTCATGTTATTGGTTCATTTTAGACCCTAAGGTCATATGGAAATAACGGAGACACACCAGCTCTGGATTGCACATCTACTTTATTCAACTTACATCAGGATATTGCCCTTCCTTCCTGCTCCTCCCTTCAACCTCCCCTTTTCCCCAGCGTCACATCCGCTCGTGGCACACAGGCAAGAGCGCTGTCTTAAAGGGTCAGGTCCCTGTGACAACACCCCCAGACAAATGTCCGTACAAGGGTTAAACGTGAACTTCAATAACTGTGGCTTAACATTCTTCAACTAGTCTCGGAGGTCTCTTGATGACCCTTTGGGGTCGTCCTCGTGGCTCTTGACCTGGGCCACCGTCAGTATTGTCGTTCGGATCCAACTGAGGTAGAACCTGAGGTTCAAGGGGGACCCACTCCTCATCGTATACATCATAGCATTCAGGGTCTGGGTCAACAGGTGGAGGTCTCTCCTCCTCTCCTCTCATGGCATGCTTGAACAAGGAACTGTTCCTGGTTACCTCCCTTGTATCATTTGCTGCTGTTACCATTGTTCCTTTAATGGCAATTACTTGTAGGTGCTCAGGTGCAAACTGTGAGTCTGTTTTCTTGTTCATGTTTTGTTGGATCCATACTTCATCTTCTACGTGGAACTCCTTTGTCTGGGCTCTTCTCTTTTCATCTTTTTCAGCTCTGGCCTTCTCCTTGCGTTTGGCGTCCCTTCGGATGACCTCTCGACCTGGTTCAGGCTGGGTTATTGAGTTGTTGATGATTCTGGTCCTAACTTGGTATTTCATCATGAGTTCGGCGGGGGTTTTGTTGGTGGCTTTGTGGGGTGTGTTACGATAATCCCTCAGCATTCAACACAGCACCTGGTGAGGATCTGAGCCATCAATTCGTGCTCTTTGCATCATTTTCTTGATTGAGTCCATGAACCTTTCTGCCATCCCGTTGGCTTGGGCTCAGCGTGGCGTGATCTTTTGATGACTAAACCCCAAGTGCCTTGCACATACTCCAAATTCGTGTCCACTGAAACGCAGACTATTGTCTGACTTTATTGTGTTTGGGAACCCCATCACTGATGACTTTGTCAAACGTGGTGGCTACGTGGGCGAAAGCTGTGGATTTCACCTTCTTTATGATGGGGAATCTGGAGTGTTCGTCAATGAAGAGCAACAGGTACCCACCCGTTTCAAGTGGCCCATAGAAGCTTACTGCGACTCGTTCCCAGGGGTGATCCGGGATTTTGGTTACTCTGAGCGGCACTGGGGGTTTTGCTTTGGCAGTGCATTGACAGGCTACACAGTTCTTTACCCACAGGTTGACCATATCATCCATGAAGGGGAACCGGTCATGGCATCTGAGTTGTCTTTTGGTGTTGTCAGCACCCCTATGGCCTTCATGGGTGGTTTTGATGATTTCTGACCGGAGTGTTGCTGGAATGACTAATGGGCATCCCCTTAGCAAGATTGCCTTGTCCTGGACAGCTAGTTCAGTGTATATTTTGGCAAGCCTTTCAAGCTCATCCCTGAAGGCACCAGGGTGTCTGCGAACTGCACGGCGAAAGTCCTTCCACCTGTTGTTCTCCAATAGGCTTATTGCTAAGGCCATGGAGGGTTCTGCTGCTTCCGCAATGAACTCAATGGAGATGGCTGGGGGCAATGTGTTGGCTGTTATGTAACTGACGTATTCGGTGTCACCAGGCCTGGGGACCGGTTTACCGGCGCCCCCTGGTCGATGGATGATCTCGAAGTCGTACTCCTGTAGGCGAATGCCCCATCCTTCGATCCTTGGGGGCATTTTCATTCTTTGGTTCCCAAAGAGTGACAGCAGAGTCTGATGGTCCGTGATGAGTGTGAACCATTTCCCAATTACAAAGTTGTGGAAATGTTCGCGAGCCCAGACGGCTGCCAAGCTTTCTTTCTCCACCTGGGAGTATGCAGATTCTGGGGAGATAGTGCTCTGCTGGCGTATGCCTCTATGTGTATCGGGTTGGCATCATGGCCGCTGGTTTGCGCAAGAATGGCCTCTAGGCCCACCAGGCTGGCATCGACAACAATTTCAGTGTGCCAGTCGGGATCGAAGTAAGCGAGTTTCCAGGCCTCAGCTAGAGCATTGTTCAATCATGTCAAACGAACTTTGGCATTCGTCGGTCCAGGCGAATCAAACCTCTTTTTGTAACAGGTGCCTTATAGGTTCAGTGATGGTGGCAAAAAGGGGCACGTGTCGGGCGCAGTACCCGGCCATCCCCGGGAATGATATTACATCGGCAGCCTGTTTGGGTTTCTGCAGGTTGAAGATGGTGGAGACTTTGTCTGGGTCGGGGGTCATACCGTCAGTTGAGAAAATATGCACAAAGAATTTGAGCTTGGACTTATTGAATCAACACTTCTCCAGGTTTAGGGTCAGTCCTGCATCCTGCACAGCCGCACAGGCAGCACGGAGGGCTTTGTCACGTTCTTTGCGAGTCTTCCCAAATACGAGGATGTCGTTGCTGTAGTTTAATGTCCCTTTCACAGGTCTGATGATCTGCCTGATGGCTTCATGTAAAATTTCAGCTACTGATGAGATTCCAAAATTCTGTCATTTATAACGGAACAGTCCATCATGAGATGCAAAAGTGGTGATCACTCACGATTCGGGATGGAGTACCATCTGGTGGTAACATTGGTTCAGATGTAGTTTCGAAAAGAGAACAGCCTTTTTGAGCTGAACAATCATGTCCTTGATCTTGGGTCCTGGATGACGTTCTTTTTGGATGGCTGTGTTGGCCACCCTCATGTCCACACATAGTCGCAAGCGACCTTCTTCCTTTGGGACAATAACGAGTGGAGAGACCCATGGTGTCAGTCCAGTGGCCGGTTCAATTATGTCATCCCATAGGAGCTGATTGAGTTTGCTAGAAACTGCCGCTTGAAGGCGGAATCCAAGCCTGCGTGGGTGTTGCAGGATCGGATGGACTTCCGGGTCAATGTGTAACTTGACTGGGGGACCCTTCATCTTGCCCAGGCCTTGGCATAGACGTGGGAATTCCTTCAGGATGTCATCCTTTGTGATGGTTGGACTCATGGGAGGTGTGTGATCCATGTTGTAGATGTGTCCTTGCGTTTCGCTTCTGGGTGCTGTTGAGCGGATGGCGTCATCTTCCTGTACATGGATGTTGATGAGGCCTAAGCATGAGGCCGTTTTATAGCTCAGCAGGCATCGCCCCTTGGTCGGTCTCCTTATTACGTGGATTATGGTTGTAGTCAACTTGTCACCGTGGATGAGCTGTCTCTTGAATGACTCGACACTGTGCAGAGGGGTGTCGGCACCCCATTGGAATATTCTGGAGGACGTCCGTGTTAGTGAGGGTTTGTTCTGGATTTGTTGAAACTCCTTCTCCCCCATAATGTTCACTGTGGCCCCTGAGTCAATGAGGAAGCAAAATTGTTTGTCGCAGATGTTTACCGGTATCCGTCGTGCTTCTCTTGCCTCGCCCTCATCCATGATAAGATTCACAAATTTGTCCTGTGCATATAGGTCATATTGTTCACTTTCGTAGTCTTGGCCGAATTGTGGCATGGTGTGGTAGCTTTGTCGTGATGGAGGTGGACCGTCATATTCGTCGCAAATTCGTGGGTTCAGATCTTGTGGCTCGTATTCCTGGGGTTCATCTTCTGGATAGAGTTCTTCTACCATTCTCACATACCTCCTTGGCCCTTGTTGGTATAAGCGTTCCTGGTACGATTGGCTTTGAGGCGCCCTTTGAAGTGATCTGTACTGCGGTGATGAGGGTGTTTGTGGTGTGGGAAAAGGTCTACCTCTGCAGACAGCTTGGAAGTGTCCTTCTCTTCCGCAATTTCCGCACTTTTAGGTGAGTGCAGGGCATGACCCGGCATGGGGGAAGGCCATTCCACACCTGTAGCACTGCTGTTGCATTTGCGGGACCGATGAGTAGTTTGGTCCACTGGTCCTTTCGTCCCCTCTTGCGCTACTTGTGTGAACTGCTGCTATCACATCACTTCTCTCCTGCTTAAGTGTTGTCGTGCTAGTCATCTGCGTTGCGGGCTTCTTGAGAAGCTGCTTTTTCAGTGTGGGCGAGAGACACCCTTCTATTACTCTTAGGCGGATGGCCTCCTCTAGGGAAAATGCGTGAAATTGACAGTGTGCCCCTTTAATTTGGAGTCTGGTGATGAATTCATCCACGGTTATGTCTATGCGTTCGGTGCATTGATTAAACATGTATCTTTCATAGTCCCTTGTTGGGTTCTATGACTAGTCTTTTGTTGAGGGCTGTTATTAATGCTGCAAAGTCAGGGTGTTCGGCTGTCGGGATGGTTTTGATTTATGTTTTTATTTCGGTGCCGGCCGTGTTGATGAACATGCTGCGTAGGCGTGGGGCGGTCCCTTCGACTACAGCTGCTATAAAGCTGTTCAAGTCTTTGAGCCATTTTACCCACCGGGGGCCCTTGTCCGCCTGCAGGGTCATGGAAAATGGTGGGGCATGTGCCATGCCGTCGCTGTCGACCGCGTTGTCAGTGCTGGGGGCAGCGGGGCTTGCCCGGCACGATCAGGGGACGTGCTCATGATTGGCATGTCAGGGGTGGCTCTGAGAAGTTATTTGGGTAGGTGTCCCTTCACTGCGACAGGGGCTACTATTCAGCCTGCGACTGTTCACCCCGTGTCTTGGTTCCCTTTCAATTGGCAAGAGAAACATTTCTTGGAGCATGCGTGGTGACTGCGGAACTCCCTGTGTGCTTGATGTCATACCTTCAGGACCAGACCCTGTGGGGAAGGGAAGCACCCACCTGGGATCGTGTTGATGGTAGTGCAGACAGCTCCTGTCACCGTTAGCTGGGGTGTGCAGGCGCCACCTGCACGGTGATCCACTCTATTGATGTGTTCGAGGTGTGTTGCCGATGGGGGAAAACATGTGGTCTTTTCCGTGCTATCTGGTCTGTGTGTGGCATGTAGTAGGTAGTCAGGGCATGGGGGCGTGTTCTTATTCTTGTTTGTGTTCTCTGCGGAGCTGGGAAAAGCGGGCCTTGTGGTCTAGGCCGGCGATCGCAGGTCTTCCTGTCGGAGGAGGTGAAAGCTAGCCATGTGCTTTGGGCCGGCGTTGCAGGACAGCGGGATCGCTGTTCATTCTGGAGAGGCGCGACCGCTTGGTCCGGCGCCTGGCGCCCAGTGGGATCACTGGTGCGGGAGAAGGAGCGTGCAGCAGGATTGTTGGCGTGGAAAGGCGCGGCCGCTCGGCAAGAGCCTTGTCTTAATGGGACAGGTCCCTGTGACAGTTCACCTTTACATTTCGTCTTTATGGTTTTCTTCTGGCTTTTTTTGTTCCTATTCTGTAACTTGTCATCATAACCATGATTGTACCAATTCATGAACTATGCGCAGCGCTTAGGTGTAAGCGCTTTAGAAGTCAAAATAAATACAAAATACAAATACGTTATCAAAATCACTATAATATTACACTCGTTCTTTTTAAGCAGCTGTCCTTTGGCTATTTATATTCAATAAAATGCATAAAGTTGCAAACCCCCCAAAGGAACATAAAGTATCTTGCACCAGGACCGCCACGAAGGGGCTAAGGTATTTGAAAGTCATGCCCGCGAGCGCCTGCGTGCAACGTGCTGCACGTCAACTATGTCAACAAGGGCGAGAGGTCGAGTGCAGGTCTGTAAAATGTAACCTCGCGTTAGTACAGAGAGATAAATAATCACCCTTGGCAGCAATCGAAAATCTGGTTCCCTCTTGGCCCCTCTTGAGACGTGAATCAAGTCCATTCATTTGCGGGACTTGTCAGGAAAAGAATGCAAGAGCAAGACTTCCTGTCAGCATCTTACGCATGCGGCTCGCATGCTGGTACGGTACGTGCACTAAAAGCCGCTTGGTTGTGACATTGAGAACGTACAGCTGTCAGGATCACGTTGACATCACTCGTTAAACCCACTCAATTGCAGATGTGCGCATGGGGACTGTGATGTCACGTGTCCCGAAAGCAGGGTCACGTGACATGCCACCGCCGGAAGTGATTAATAAAGGTATCACCGGAACTGGCGTCTAAACGCCAGTCCGGGTTTACGCAACCACAGAGGTAGTCGTGTGAATTATTGCTGCGCCGCCCCCGCGCATCGCGACTCGCAACAGGCCCCCGCGCGCAGGCCGCGCCTCCCAGCTGGCCTCCCTGCAGAGGCCTGCAGGTCAACATCACACTGGCGACGAGGCGGAAAGTGGATCGCGAGCCCCGAAAACAACGGCGGTTTTCGCGCCCACGGACCCGCGCTTACATACTCGCGGAGCCGGCAAGATAACAACGCCGGCCCCGCCCACAATCTGGAAAGCGGCCCCGGCAGCAGCGGAAAGCGGCCCCAGCACCCCGGGGCCCCTACGAAAAAAAAAAAGAAAAAAAAAAAAAACAATTTTTTTTTTCTTCTTCTCTATCTCGCCCAACTCAACTACAACCCGGGGGAACAGCCTCCCTATTCCTGGCAGCTACGCCCAGCATCAGATCACGACCTCACGACAGGAGAGAAGCAGGGACGCAGGCCTGCCGAACCAAAGCGCCACACGTGCGACCGCACGCTGCAGGCCCTCGCAGGCCCAACCACCACCAGACAGTAAGCTGAAACTCAACGCCGCAACGCCGCGGAACACAACATGTCCGACCCGACATTCAGCCCGTCCGAGTCCGGCGCTAGGTCCACGTCGAGGAGGAGCCTCACCGAAGACCGTTCAGACCCCTCGCTTACCACGTTCATGCCACCCTTTGACCCGTTCACCAACGGAGCGGCCATCAGGTGGGAAATTTGGATACAACAATTCGAGATGCACCTCGACGCGAGAGACATCATTACGCCCAAGAAAATGCGCACCTTCCTCCTCCTCAACATAGGATCTGCCGCCCTGCGCCTGTTCAACGCCACACCGAACAGAGGCGGCGACGCCAACTACACAGCAGCAAAAGCCGCCCTTTCTAACATGTTCAAACCAGACCTCAACCCCGACTACGAGCGGTTCCATTTCTGCATGGCGAGACAACGGGAGAAAGAGACAGTGGACAAGTTTCACGCTCGCCTCCGCGAAATGGCCGTAGGATGCGAATTTCCGGACGAGGAGTTCGCCATACGCCTCCAAATCATTAACGGCATCTCCTCTGAGAAACTGAGGAGAGCAATATTATCAGAGAAGAATGTAAGACTATCACGCATCCTCGAGATGGCAAGACTCCGCGAGCAAACAGAAGAACAAGTGGCAGTCATGGAAGCCGCCATCCAGAGGCTTCCGATAGACAACACAGGACCAACAGAAGACATAGCAGCAATTTCCCGACACCAGGGCACCCGCCCGAAGCAGAACCCGAGAGGGCAACCACCACAAAGGCGTGACCAATCGTGCAAGTGGTGCGGAGGCCCATGGCATAAAGGAGACTCCTGCCCTGCATGGGGATCAACGTGCAAGAAATGCAACCGCCTGAATCACTACGCGGCGGTCTGCCTAAACCCACCGAACAAAAATGACCGTGATGCAGACCCGCGGCCATCTCAAGAACCACGAAGGAGATTCGCACCCAATGAAACACGCCAAACACCGCGGAGAGGAAAAGCCAGAGCAGTCGACGAATCACAAAGATCCCAGACCACGAGTGATAGCGACGAAAGCGACAGCGACTCATCCCCCGAAAGGCAAGGCAAAGAAAGGAGGAAGAAAGGGAAAAGACGCACACACCGAGTGCACTTAATATCGGCAGTGGACCCACGGAAAGCACGACGAAAGAGGAGACCAACATGCACCATCCTCTCTGACGGAAGCCCACTGAAAGTTATCATCGACACCGGAGCCACAGTAAATGTCATGCCCGTGACAGAATTCAACAGTCTCAACCCCAAGCCAACACTCCTCAAGAGAAAAGTCAGGCTATACGCCTATGGATCAAAGAAACCCCTGCCTGTGCGAGGATCATTCAAATCCGACTTTGCCCACAATAACACCAGCTGCAGAGCCCGTATATACGTAGTAGATGCCGGGTGTGAGACTCTCCTTAGCTGCAAGACAGCCGAAAAGTTAGAACTGATTCACTTCGCATTCAATACACAACACGATGAACTACACGACCTGTTGGGGCGACACAAAAAGCTTTTCCAAGGCATCGGACGCCTAAAAGGGAGAACGGTTAAGCTACACATAGACCCGACCATCGAACCCAAAGCAGTACGGCACAGGCGAATACCTTTCCACCTGAGAGAGGCCGTGGAGAAGGAGTTACTCAAACTCGAAGACGCAGGGATCATCGAAAAGACGTCTGGACCAACCCCGTGGGTTTCACCGATGGTAGTAGCCCAGAAGCCAAAACAACCGGGCGCCGTAAGGATATGTATCGACATGCGTCTCCCCAACATAGCCATCGGCCGTGAGCGCCATGTCACTCCCACCATTGACGAACTCATTGTAGACCTAACGGGCGCGACAATCTTTAGCAAGCTCGACCTCCGGTCCGGCTATCATCAACTAAAACTATCAAAAGAATCCAGATATATCACGACATTTTCATCCCACCTTGGCCTGATGCGATACAAAAGACTCAATTTTGGAATATCATCAGCGGCAGAAGTATTCCAGCATGAGATCAGGAAAGTCATTACAGGCCTCGAAGGAACCACTAACATCAGTGACGACATCCTCGTATATGCATCGAACAAGGACGACCATCACCAACGCCTCGCAGCAGTCCTAAGGAGACTCGAGGATGCTGGACTGACCCTCAACGCAGACAAGTGCGAATTCAACAAAAAGGAACTCTGTTTCTTCGGATACATTTTCAGCGCAGCAGGAGTATCCCCGGACCCATCAAAAGTACAAGACATAAAAGAATTCGAACCACCAAAGTCAGCCTCGGAGGTGAGAAGTTTTATGGGGATGGCCACCTACTGTGCCCGGTTCATCCCTGATCTCGCAAGCATCGCCAATCCACTCAGGGACCTAACCAAGAAAGATCGACAGTGGGAGTGGACGGAAGTCCACCAACAAGCCTTTCAACTGATAAAAGACTCCCTATCCGCCTCCACCACCATGGCGTTTTTCAACGTGGACCGACAGACCGAACTCCTTGTCGACGCCAGCCCAGTTGGCCTGGGGGCCGTGCTGACCCAAACAGACAAAGACGGCACGGTATTTCCAATCGCGTTTGCCAGCAGAGCTCTCACCAAACCGGAATTAAACTACGCACACATCGAGAAGGAAGCGTTGGCCATTCTGTGGGGATGTCGCCATTTTAAAGTCTACCTACTAGGGAAGCAAGCTAAAGTCTTCACCGACCACAAGCCTCTGGTCCCGATATTCCGAGGCTCCGCACCACACCCTCCCGCCCGCATTGAAAAGTGGATGTTGCAGCTGCAACCCTACAACATCGCAGTAGAGTACCGCCCAGGATCAGACAACCCGGCAGACTACCTGTCCCGCCATCCGCGGCCAGCCACTGACAAGGAACAGCACCACGCAACAAAAACAGACGAACACGTCTGCCACGTGATAGCGTGCGCCCGACCACGAGCAATGACACTACAAGAAGTAGTACAAGAAACTGCAGGAGACACAGTCCTGAAGCATACGACAGCAGCTATTCAGTCGGGCAACTGGAAAACATACCTCATGTCAATGTCTCACCGAACAACCGCAGCCCAAGCCAAACTCAGGGCTTTGTTCGGCATCAGGCATGAACTATCCGTAGCACCCGAAGGCGTAATACTGAAAGGACACAGGATCATATTGCCAGAATCCCTCGAGGCCAGAGCACTCAAACTGGCCCACAGTGGACACCAGGGGATCGTCAAGTCAACCGCCTACTTAAAATCCCGGATGTGGATGCCGAACATGCACCAGAGAATCGCAGAAATCGTAGAATCCTGCACAGCATGCCAAGCATCACAGAGACCAGAAAACCCCGAACCCCTCAGCTGCGCCCCCCGAAGCACAAAACGATGGGAGGCAGTCAGTATGGACCACTGCACCATCGCCGGGGAAGGATACCTGCTAGTGGTAATAGACGAATTCAGCAGATACCCAGAAGTCGAGCATGTAGCATCGACAAACACCGAAACCACCATTCTCACACTGGAGAAAATATTCGCAACTCACGGCATTCCCAAGAAAATCAAAAGTGACAACGGCCCGTCGTTTGCCAGTCAAGAACTAAAAGAATTTTTCAAAGAGGTCAATGTCAAACACCAACGCATCACCCCGAGATGGCCTCAGGCAAACGGTGACGCAGAGCGCTTTATGGGATCACTGAACAAGATCATCAGGATCGCCAAGAATCAAGGACACCCCTGGCTGAAAGCTGTATTCCGGTTTCTGAGGACACACCGTCAAACCCCTCACTCAGCCACAGGAGTCAGCCCAGCGGCCCTCATGTTTGGAGTTCCAATCCAGGCAGAGCTCCCGATACACCCAGACTGGGCAGCGCCTGACCCGGACATCACTGAGATGGAAGCAAGACGAGAAAGACACAATGAGCGTGAAAGCATTGCTCGACGAGCACAACACAGAGAAATAAACCCGGGAGACACGGTCCTCGTCAGGAACCGGGCAACACCGAAGAAGATGTCCTTAAATTTCGAAGCCCGCCCGTGGACCGTCACGACCACCAACCACAGCATGATCACAGCAACCCGAGGGAAAGAGACGGTGACCAGAAATATCTCCCACTTCAGGAAAGTACCTCAAGAACTATGGGAAGAACAACAATCGCCCCAGAGATGTGAAGTGGCGCGTTCACCCCAAGCGCACACGCCCCAGCAGACCACAGAAGCACCGGAAGAAACTAACGATGCAGAAGAAGCCGCCACAGGAGACGCGCCACCAGAAAGGAGCACCCGTTACTGCCTGAGAGACAGACCCAGACCGTCCTCCCGCCTTCAAGGATATGTCGTGAATGAGATACACCAAGGAAGACGGCCGCAAAGACTGGGATTCCCACACATTCAGAAGTAAGACTCAAAGTAAAATAGCTGGGACTAAAATGGAGGGGGGGGGGACATTTTGCCTCTAACTTGGGGAGGAATGTGATGTCACGTGTCCCGAAAGCAGGGTCACGTGACATGCCACCGCCGGAAGTGATTAATAAAGGTATCACCGGAACTGGCGTCTAAACGCCAGTCCGGGTTTACGCAACCACAGAGGTAGTCGTGTGAATTATTGCTGCGCCGCCCCCGCGCATCGCGACTCGCAACAGGCCCCCGCGCGCAGGCCGCGCCTCCCAGCTGGCCTCCCTGCAGAGGCCTGCAGGTCAACATCACAGGGACCTGGATTACATCATGTGCGGTGGGGTTGCAAATTAAGATTCTTGTGCTAAATTGCATTTCCGTGTTATTTTGCGCCAGCCGTGATAGAGTGCACAGCAGAATATTACACCTAGGTCACGATTTTGAGATACATGCCCAAATAAATAAAAAAGTGTTTTCCCATGCCGCAACAACATTTTTCTTAAAAGCACCATATTCTGTTGAGGAAAGAACGAGATGGCATGGCTCCAGAGCTCGACTTTTGCATGTGCCTCAGACCAGCCCTAGAAACCATCAGTAATGCATAGCTCTCAACTCACACGCTTTTGGCGGGTGTCACCCGCCTTGTAAACAGCTGCCTCACCCGCCAAGCCTCCTCCACGCCCATTCGTTTCAATGAGCCTCTCACCCGCCAAAAATAAAATCGGGTGTTTTCACCCGCCATTGCCACATAAATGGTTGAGAGCTATGGTAATGCCAGGAAGGCACACTGCTTGGGGATTCTCCTTGCGAAGCCCTGCGTGTGCATGTAAACAAAAAGCGTAAAAGTACGGCACCTGTGAGGTGCATTTACATCTACTGCACACATATTTCTTTCATAATCAAGGCATTTCCCAGATGGCAGGGACCACTTTTCTGATTTACTGAAAGCTCAAGTACACTTTCGTGAATCAGAAAAGTGGCAGTTTTTCTAGAAATCCTCGCAGTAACTCTGGTGGACAGGCTGTCTCCGCCACAATAGATTTATCAGCTTTTGCTGCTGGAATGTACAACAGCTCTACTTCAGTCCTTCTACCCACATCAGATTGGTAGTGCGAAGTTAGTTTCAGCACATATTGAACCGACAATCAAACGAAATGTTGTTTGTGCATGTTGCCAAACACTCAGGGGTTAAGGAGTGCTGCCCCCACCGTTGTGGGGGCGGAGCTATGATACGGCGGGAGGACGAGGGAAACAGGGGTTTGTGGGTAAGGCGTGCTAAGCGCCAGTTGGAGTTACGTTTTAAGAAATAAAGAAGCAGCCTGTAATCTCCGTTGTGCGCGTCCTCCTTACATGGCCTCTACGAGGCAACACTGGCGACGAGGTCGTTCCCGTGCGCCCACAGAGTTCTCCTTTGGCAGTCCGCCGCTCCTCCGTGGCTTTCCGCCACTCTCCGTGCCGTAAGCGCGTTCAAAGGCATCCGTGCTTGGCAATCCGCCAATTTCTCGCCCTGAACTCCGTGGCTTTCCGCCACTCTCCGCGCCGTAAGCGCGTTCAAAGGCATCCGTGCTTGGCAATCCGCCAATTTCTCGCCCTGAATGCCCCCGGGCCTCCTCCTCCTGCATCTCCACCTCCGACAGGGGCGGGAGCCCTCCTCCTCCTCTCAGTACTCCCACAACACCTCAAGAGGGTCGTCGGTGGATCCTGGGAGCCTGCCTGACCACCACGTTGTGATGAGCGCCCCAAGCACAGCGCAGGGAAGCATTGGACATCTGCTGCGACCCCCCCCACATCGCAGGCCGGTGAGTTTGCCCAGGCCCCCTGGAAGGCAATAAAGGCACGTGGCAAAGTTGGAGTGTGACACCCCCCTCCATAACACTCCACTCTCTCAGACAGGCCAAGCTCCACTAGCCTACCCAAATCAGGCACAAGGTACATATTTGTCCGGCATCATGAGCACGCCGGCCTCCGCTTCAGGGTCCAACCCAGGGTCGCCTACGCCAGCTCACGTGGTGCAGCCGATTCAACTGCGACTACCACCGCCTTTCACCATGACCCCACAAGCCACAAAAGGGCCCAGATGGACTGATTGGATGGAAGATTTCCAGCACTACGTCAGGGGATCTGGTGATGGAAATTCCCCCAATATCAGGGACATCTTCCTTAATCTGGTGGGGGGCGAGATAAAGACTGTGGTCAAGACTATTCCGGCAGCTGAACAGAACACTTTCAAGGACTTAATAAATGCCCTAGACAAACTCCTCATCATAGAAGTCAATCGTGACTATGAACGCTACCTTTTCAACAAGTGCACTCAAATGCCGCAGGAGACAGTTGATGAATTCATAACCCGCCTGAGAGTAAAAGGTGCAAATTGCCAATTCGACGCATTTTCTCTGGAGGAAGCCATAAGATTGAGGGTCATTGAAGGCTGCTTATCCCCTGCCCTCAAGAAACAGCTCCTGAAAAAACCCCTCTCCATACAGGAAGTGAGCGAGCTCGCTCGCATACATGAGAGGGTCGATGCCCAAGCTACATCCATGGCCAATCCAAGCAACTCCAAGCACGACGCAGCTGAACTGGTTGCAACCATACAACCATCTCGTCCAGGTGACAGGGGGCCACAGCCATACAGAACTCAACACATCCAAACACCCCGCCTGCAGAGACAATGTTATCGCTGTGGGATGTCTTTTCCGCATGCAGGATCATGCCCAGCTTTGTCTCAACGATGCACAAACTGCGGAAGAGAAGGACATTTCCACTCGGTGTGTCGGGAAGGCATACCATTCCCTCCCGCGAGACCCCAAACGCCTGTTAGGACATTTGTCCGTCCGCCACCTCCTAGACACTTTCAACCCAGATATTACCAACAAAGCCAAGGACAGAGACGGTACGTCAGAGCCATTGACGAATACCATACGCCGGGGTACCCACCACAGCCAGAGCAGACTGATCGGACCAGATACTTCACGGATGAATATGATCATCCACCAGAGGAATATGGGCCTGAGACTCTCTACCAGGAGGTGCAGGGAGCCGCATATGACATGCCGTATGACTCATACGACCAAGATGAGTTTGTCAACCTCATACTCGACACTGAAGAGGCCAGAGAAGCCCCGAAAATCCCCATCAAAATGGGGAATAGACAATTCCAATTCATGATTGACTCAGGCGCTACTGTTAACATTATGGGCGAACAGGACTATGCCGTACTACCGAACCCACCGGCACTTCAACAGTCCCGCTCAAGGATATTTCAGTGGGGCGCCACCACCCCCCTACCGACAGTAGGATGTTTCACACAACGCCTTCTCCTGAATGGCCGGAAAGTAGACACAACAATACACATCATCCGGTCACTTGCCAGAAGCCGATGCCTGCTCAGTTATCACACGGCGTCCCGCTTGGGGTTAATCAAAATACACGTGAGGGCGGGAGACTCCATCACAGCAACCTCCGAGAGCACAAACGCGAGAGACACAGTTGGCGCCATCGCATGCTACCAGCTGCAGAACCTGGTCACTCAGGCTGACATCACAAGAGACTTCCCCAACCTCTGCACGGGGCTGGGCAAACTCAAGGCCCCTCCCATCCGGCTCCACATTGACGCATCGGTGAGGCCGGTACTGCAACATCCCCGGAGAGTAGGTTTCCACCTGCAAGCGGCAGTATCAGACGCACTCCAACAACTGCTGTCTGATGGCATCATTGAACCAGCCACAGGTCCGACACCATGGGTTTCCCCACTCGTGGTTGTACCCAAAGAGGGAGGAAAGATCCGTTTGTGTGTGGACATGAGGGTGGCAAACACTGCCATTCAGCGCGAGAGGCATCCGGGCCCCTGCATTGAGGATATGATCGTGCAACTGAACAACGCCCAGATGTTCTCCAAACTCGACCTCAACCAAGGATACCATCAGCTGGAGCTGCATCCGGAATCCAGACCCATCACGACGTTCGCGACCCATGACGGTCTCTACGGATATCGGCGCCTGAACTTCGGCATCTCATCAGCCGCAGAAATCTTCCAAGAGGCCATCCGGCAGGTGATCAGACCCATCAAGGGCACACTGAATTACAGTGACGACATCCTCGTTTTTGGATCATCGAAAGAGTCTCACGACAAAGCTCTACTCACTACATGTGCAGCACTTCAAGAAGCAGGCCTCACCCTCAATATTGCAAAATGCCGTTTCAGCAAGACCAAGCTGAAATCTTTTGGACACATCTTTTCCAGCGAAGGTATGATACCGGATCCTGACAAGGTTGACACTATCACCAACCTAGAAGAACCGCGACAGGTTGCTGATGTCCGCTCATTTCTCGGCATGGCTGGCTACTGTGCGAGGTATATACCGCACTACGCGTCCCTCACCGACCCTCTACGGAAACTCCTCCAGAAAGAAACGGTGTTTGAATGGATCCCTGCATGTCTCCAGGCTTTCTCCGACATCAAGCGGGCCCTGATGGAAGCACACCACCTGGCCTACTTCATCCCGCATGGCACACTGAAATAGTGGTGGACGCGAGCCCGGTGGGCCTTGGAGCCATCCTAGCCCAAACCAGCGGGGCGGATGTCCACCCGAGACACGTCGTCGCATAAGCGAGCAGGGCCCTGTCCACCCCGGAACTGGCCTACTCCCAGGCGGAAAAAGAAAGCTTAGCCGCCGTCTGGGCGTGCGAACATTTCCATGACTTCATCATTGGGAAAAAGTTTACTTTAATTACGGACCACCAAGCCCTGCTATCGCTTTTTGGCAACCCGCACACCAAGATGCCTCCTAGAATCGAGCGGTGGCGAATCCGCTTACAGGAATATGACTATGACATCGTGCATCGTCCCGGGGGCGACCTTAACCCCGCTGACTACCTGTCACAACACCCAGTTGGGGCCCCACTAACCCGTGAAGGAGACATCGCCTATGTACAATACATAGCGTCAAACTCGCTACCACCGGCGCTGTCCCTGGAGAGAGTCGCTGCCGCATCAGCTGCTGACCCCACCATGGCACTCGCCATCAGCCTCACATTGACCAGCAAATGGAGGGATCACCACAGAGCAACGCTGGCACACCCAGGAGCGTGCAAACAAGAAATTGAAAGGTTGGCCAGGGTACACAGCGAACTGGCCGTCAAGGACAACGACATCCTCCTCAGAGGGTGCAAAATCGTCATCCCCGCCACGCTCAGGAATGAAGTAGTAAGCACGGCCCATGAGGGACATAGAGGAGCGGAGAACACCAAAAGGCAGCTGAGGCGCCATGTCTGGTTCCCGTTCCTAGACGTGGCAGTAGAAGAATGGGTGAAGAACTGCCATGCCTGTCAGTGCACAGCTCCTGCGGAACATCCACCCCCGCTCCAACACACACAGATACCCGAACGGCCATGGGAACGTGTAGCCATGGACTTCTATGGACCCACGGAAGAGGGTGACTACCTCCTGCTCCTAATAGATGAACACTCACGGTTCCCAATTGTCAAAACGGTCACCACCACCGCATTCCCCCAAGTAGCAGCGGCAATAGAGGAAGTGTTCAGCGAGTGGGGGATCCCCAAGATAGTCAAATCCGACAATGGGCCCCCGTTCAGTGGACATGAATTTGGAACACTAGCAGAACACCTAGGGTTTGAACATACGAAGATAACTCCTCGCCACCCTCAAGCGAATGGGATGGCTGAACGATTCATGGCGTCGATCAAAAAAACGAGACAAAGAGCCAGAGTAGAAGCGGTCGACCCACACCAGGCGCTGTGCCGACTCCTACGGGACTACAGGAACACTCCTCACGAGGCCACCAACAAGACACCTGCCGAGCTAATGTTTCGCTACAAAGTACGAACCCGCATACCGTGCAACCCATCTGATGAGGAGTCGCTTGACATGGACGTGCTCCGAAGGGATGCAGAAGCCAAGGAGAGAGCGAGACGAGAGACAGACGCCCGCCGCCATGCGGTGATACAAGACTTCCACATTGGAGACGAAGTACTCGTCCAGCAACCAACGCCCAGAAAGACAGATCCGCGGTTCGCTCCAAGTCCCATGAGAGTAACCGCAGTGAAAGGCACGATGGTGACAGCCGAGGATCAAAGTAGAGCTGTCACCAGGAACTGTCAACAATTCAGACATTACTCCAGACGAGAAGGAACAGAGCCGCTCCAGCGATCGCCCTCTCCAGAACCGCGAGAGTCGCGGGATGACTTGTGGGTCCCTCCAGGAGGAGACCCAGGAGGGACAAGCAGAGAAGCGAGGACCACGGAACTGCAAGAGGCAGGTGACCAAGAGGAAAGGCCACAGAGAATTGTAAGGAAACCTATGAGACTTGTTGAAGAATGTTGATCTCGATGTTTGAATATATTGTTCGGGGGTGATGTTGCCAAACACTCAGGGGTTAAGGAGTGCTGCCCCCACCGTTGTGGGGGCGGAGCTATGATACGGCGGGAGGACGAGGGAAACAGGGGTTTGTGGGTAAGGCGCGCTAAGCGCCAGTTGGAGTTACGTTTTAAGAAATAAAGAAGCAGCCTGTAATCTCCGTTGTGCGCGTCCTCCTTACATGGCCTCTACGAGGCAACAGTGCAATTTTTTTAAACTTGAGTGAGCTGCCAAGTCACTTGTCATTGAACAATAGTGTGTTTTTTTAAACACATGTTTTATTGGTTTTACATGATGGTACACAAATTAACATTAACAGTATCCACTTTCCCCCTCCCCAGCTCCCCTCCTCCCCCTTGGGTGATGGTCTTTAGTTCTTCATGCCAAGGTGTGGGTAGGTTTACATGATGTCTAGGTTTCTGATGTTGTGCAGGCACTATTGGAGCATATCATTTCTTTGCTGATAGGACAGGATGTTGACCCAATCTGACCGGAAAGCCCCTGGCGTTCCTTGAAGTTTGTAGGTCAGGTTTTCAGAATCTTTATGTGCAATTGTGCCCCGCTCGCTTTTCAGACATGACTTTCAGGAGATTTAAATCTTCTGAGCGCAGTGGCCAGTTTGGAAATTGGGACCCTTCTGATGGTATGACTCAGGGGTCAAGTCGTAAAAATTAAAGTGGGGGGACTCAGCAAAAAACACAATGGGATGTGACGTCGCCAGAAATTAGCATATGAAGGTGAAATATGCACATTTCATTAAATTGGCTTCGCATAACCTCCCACATTGAACAGGACGAATGGCATTTGCCTTTCATAAAATCAACACACACACAAAACCAAGAGAGGATATTTTCTTCTAATAGTGTTTTTGAAAACGTTAAAGAGGTGTTCATGTTTTAAACTCCAAGAACCAATACACATGTTTTCGCTGGGACTTGCAGTACCAAAATCGTCAATTTCACCTTTAGCTTTTTGCTATTTTTCCTCCGGTTATATAGTGCAGTGGTGAAGTGTCCGGCGGTTTGATCTCCGAGGTCGGCTTTAATTCATAAATTCAGAGAGGATATTCATAGTTTCTCATTTTAGCTGGAGGGACTGAGTCCACCCTCTGAATAGAGTGGGTGGACTCCGTCCCTCAGCGGGTACCCTCGACTTGAGCCCTGGTATGACTTTTAAGCAAGGTATACGTTTTTAAAAATTGAATTCACATGGCCACATGGAGACAATTGAGCTGTTTCAGAGCCAAGAGATGGGTTCTTCCATGGAATATTAAGTGGCATTCTGGCCTCCCAATTTTGAATTGGTTGGAGCCTTAGAATCATTCGGAGTCGGATGTGAAGCAAACATGCAGCTGTGACTTTCTTTATTTGGGGTTTCATGGATGCAGTGCACTACAGGCTTCCAGAGGGACTTGCAAAGAAGGATTCAGAAATAGTCACCTGCAACCAGTGCAGCAGATTTGCCCACCGTAGGATCCCCAGTGCCAAGTTCTTGCTTGGCACATTGGCCACAGCAATTAATCTGGCACAAGTTAGTGGTTCCAGGAGAATGCTGACCATGCTCCTGCATGACACATTCACCTGACCAAGTCACTGTGGGTTTTGTCAGAAACTAATATCGCAGGACCAACAGGGGCTCCCATGCTGCAATTTAACACCCTGGTTGTGGCTTGTAGAGTTCACGGAACATACATAGGTGTCTCTTGATACTGAGGCCAGTCAATGGCTTTCTGGGGCTCAATGAACATATCATGCTTCAGAATATGCAACTGCCCTTGATGAATAACTTCCAATTCACCCCACTGTTCCTGGGGACTCCAAGGAGCAATGATATCTAAGCTGGGCACATGTGCTTGGTTCAAGAAATGTCTGGGAGAATAATGTCCCAGCCAATAGATTCCTGTCACCACAGGGAATGTGATGAATGGTTCCATTTTGAAGAGGGAAGATAAGGATTACTTCCCTGTACCGGTGTGCAGCAATAAAGATGTAGAGATAGTTAGGTGAAGTACTGCACCAGGAGTGTAGGAGGTCAGACCACCACATTTTCTTAAAAATAGATTTATTCAGTGTTGAGGCCTTGTGGCCTCTGGAAAAATAAGGACGCACACCAAGGAATGAGGTTAACGTCCTCTTTATTCAGGATCTTACAACGTACTGATTAACTCCCCTCAAACCTCCTCCCACGTCATGGCCCACGTGACCCACACCACGTGGGCCTGTCTCTCTCTTAAAGAGACATAAGCCAGCTAACAACACCCCCGGACAAATGCCCTTGCTTCAGGTCAACATTCTTCGGTCGCAGGGGCTTCCTGATGATCCTTTGTGGGCGACCACTGGGCCCTGCACTTGGGCCCGCCTCAGGACTATCAGCCACTTCTGCCATGCGTCGAGACAGGGACCCTGGAGGGATCCACAGCTCATCTCTTGCCTCGCGAGACTCTGGGTCCAGATCAGGAGGCCGAGGTCTTTCATCCTCTTTGTTTGCGACATGCTTAAATAATGAACTGTTCCACGTTATCTCTTTTTCAGAGTTTGCAGCGGTCACCATCGTTCCTTTGATGGCAGTGACCTGTAAGGGCTTCGGGGCAAACCGGGAGTTGGTTTTTCTGGCAAAGGCTTGCTGTACCAGCACTTCATCCCCTCCATTGAATTCTTTCTGTCGGCTCCTCTTATTTCATCAGTCTCTCCTCGAGCCCATTCTTTCCGTTCGATGTCTCTCCCTATGACTCCCTGGTGTCTTACAATGCGAGTGTGAACTTGGTACTTCATCATCAGCTCCGCAGGGATCTTATTTGTGGCCTCGTGAGGCGTGTTGCTGTAGTCCCGCAGCAGTCGACAGAGTGCTTGATGTGGGCCAGCGCCTTCAATGCAGGCCCTCTGCATGATCTTCTTCATCAAGGCTATGAACCTCTCTGCCATCCCATTGGCTTGCGGCCATCGAGGTGTAATCTTTTGATGAGCGAACCCCATGTGTTTTGCAAAGGCCGCAAACTCATGGCCGCTGAAAGGTGGACCATTTTCTGACTTGATGGTCTCCGGTATTCCCCATTCACTTATGACTTGATCGAAGATGGCTGCCATTTGTGCGAATGCTGTGGACCTTGTCTTCTTTACAATCAGGAATCTTGAATGTTCATCAATGAAGAGTAATAAATACTCTCCCGATTCAATGGGCCCATATAAGTCCACGGCAACTTTCTCCCAGGGGTGTTCCGGGATCTGTGTAGGAACGTACAAACATGTGGCAGAATGTCATAGAGGTGCAGGAGAAGTTGAAGGAAGACACAAGTGGAGTTGAGGAACTGAAAAGGACTCCTTTGGCACAACTGTACTGTCTTATTGAAGAGGAAGCTAAGGAGAGTGTGTATGAGGCTGGAGCCAGGACCCTCCAACACGAAGGAAGAGAAAGATCACAGAACCAGTCTGTTAAAAAGCATAAGTGGCCATCCTACTGGCGGAAGCTTTGGGGCTTGGCCTGGTATGCCAAGCCAAACCTTCAGTTGCTGCCTAGTTGCTGTCTAGGCTTAGCCTACAGGTGCATGGGGGCCCTCAGACCCAGGCAGAGGTGACTCTCAAATGAGAAGCAGAGGACCTAAATCAACAGAATCAGGAGCCATTAAACAAGTGCAAAACCACTTAAACACTCAAGACTAATTTTGTGACTGACTGAGAAGTAAATTGTATTCCGGAAGTGGTCTTCTGTCATGGAAGAGGTCTTCAGAGAAAGGATTGTGAAACCCTAGAGACTTTGTAGGATAGGATCAGAAGCCCCAGTTTCAATTGTGCTAAAACCACACCATTTGCTAATTAAAATAGTTCTTTTATAATAGTTCTTTTACAATGCACTTAATACCAATGAGTGGTTTCTAAGCATGGGTTTGGGATTCAAACCTGTGTTGCGCTGCGTTGTCTTGCTTCCAAGACAAACGCATTGCCTCTGAGCTATCCTTCCTCCCCAAAACCATATTTGTGGGAAACGTCTTACTCTCCCCGGAAGTGACTCCTGGAAGGAGGTGCACAAAGCTCATTGATTTGATCTTTAGACTAAAGAGAGGCCATCCTAATTCAAGATATAAATATTCATTGGCCCAGAGAAAATACCACATAGGTACAAGTGAGAGTTCAGAAAAAGAACCACTAGAAAATAGGGCAGGATTTGTGATATACCTTCGCTTAGCACTGTTTTTGACTCTAGCAATAAAGCTACTCTGAAGAAATATGTATTCTAAGGGGGCGGGGGCAGTTTGGTTGTACTGGGTTAGCCAGGAGCAGTACAAAAAGTGTTGATCCAAAAGAAAACAATAAAGTGATTTATTTTAAGTTTTTCCGGATCTTGTGATCATTTTCTCAGGCAGAGGTGAAATGAAGCATTCAAAATCATTGCAATTGAACCAGTTCTGGTTAGGTTGCACTGATTCTCCTCTGCTTCTCTGTCCCTGACTGAAGAAATTAGGAAATTATCACAAAAGCTCACAAATAAGTGACTTTGGTGGCCTAATTAAGGTTTCTATTTGTTTATTTCTTTTGGATCAATGGTTTATATATAATGTCAAAGATCCAGGGAAAAGGAACAGCCACAGGCATGCTCCAGTGACACCGCCAGGGATCTTGATGCTTCCAGTGTCAGGGGGAGCGGAAAAGAGAGATGCCCATACGATCTCCAAGCACTTTCTTTACTATACTCATCTTTTTCTGGCCCAAATATACCAATATGAGAAAAATACTCAATAATGGAGTAACTCCAAGTGCACGAGAAAACCCAGCTTTATTCCAATACAGATGGCCCCTAGGAGAGCGTACAAAAGACAATCTCAAAATGGTGTTTGGAACAACAAGCTTTTAAACGAAATAGTCGTCACCTCTGATGTCATGGTTAGTACAATCATAAAAAACCTTCTATTCTCAGTTTTGATTTGTAGGTAGAGTATAGAACATATAGTTATCTTTATGGCAACCACTTACTATTGGTTCTTCTACAATTAATAACTCCCCCTATATACCTCCTCCCAAAAATTATACATTTCAATATATCATACTATTAGTTGGCATTCTACTACACTAGCCATTAAGAGGAACATAATTGGATCGGTCGGCTGTTCACTAATCCGACCTCGCACACCTTGCTCTGTGCCAAGTTAAGTGATGGGGAAGGGGAGATGGGCGAACTTCCATGATCCAGTGTAAAGAAATCACTCACTGTCTCTTTCCCAGGCCTGAGGCCTTATCTGCCAGTCTTGTGTGTGGCCTTGGCTGTCGTCTCTGTATCTGGATGTGCTAAGGAAGTGGTAGGTGCATTATCTAATTGGGCCTGGAATGAATGGCCATTGTTGGGATTACGTGGTAAAGGGCCACTCTTCAGTGCTCAATTGAATCTATTTATTGGATTTTCTGCTATCGTAACGTTTGTTTTTGTTTGTTTATTTGTAATGCGCACCAGACCCTAGGGTATCCGGGCATAGGAGAAAAATGAATATTTTCAGCTTCTGTTACACAGCTATACAGCAAGGATACAGACAGAATATTATTTACAGTCAGAAGTCAAAGGCATTTGGTTATTATATACAAGCAGATAGGCATAGACATAAAAGTAAGATATAACAAAGAGCAAACTATATACAATACTGGTATTGAAATTGAGACCGGTGAGCTGATACCCTCCATTTAGTGGTCATTTTCTTTAATCCAGTTAATAATGTTATGTCTTAAGTGTGGGTATGTTTGATCTGCCCTCAGAGAGGGAGGAAGAGAGTTTTGACTGGGAAGCTGCACCCTCCAACTTTGGTAAGTTTGAACCTACCATCAGACAATTTGAATTGGAGGTTCTTGTTGGCCGCTGTCTGCTTCGGATTCTGTATATTCATTTGTTATGGGACCAATTGGCACAGCAGCTTCTTGCACCTGGCGTTCAAGGATATGTCTGTTTCTGGATCTATGTGATTTCCCTGCATCGCAACATTTTGAATAAAAAGAAGCCGAATTCTAAATGCGCGCTGCAGTGAAACATGCATAATTTCAGGTACATTCCCCTACCACACCCCACTACTTACCTGTTGGTGGCATACCTCTTTGTGTGCCGCTGACTCCCCCATCTCCCTGTGATGCTGGTTCCCTTCACTTACTTGGTTGGGTGGTTGGGAACCGATGCCGCAGGGTCCTCTTATTTTATTTGACAACTTTATCTACATGAAGCGGGGACACGCCCACAACACCCGGTACCATTGTAGCAAACAAGGGTGCGGGGGACACCCCTGCAAGCCTGCTGCCCTTGTTCACTACAATGGTATGGTGAATTTGATTGAAATTTTCAGCTGTATGAAATTTTCGTTCAGCCGAAATTCGATCACATCTCCCAAACGTGTTTTTTCTTCTTCAGATATTCAGGTAATAGCTCTGTTTCTCACTGGTACCAATTGAAACTAATTACGTCAATGATTGCATTTGTGTGACCCCAGCCTAAAGTTTCCTCCCATGTGGCCTGGGGAAGGCAGCCACTACCTGATCCTAACCCTTAGAGTGGTATCTTGAGGGAGGATCACATAGGAGGAAACTGCTGTCAAGGGGACGTGGTGACTCCATCAGGAGGGACGCAGTATTCATCCTCTTTTGAGGATGAGATTTCCCTGATGCCTAAATATCTAATGGCATGCTGTCACTGTACAGTTGCCTCTCCCAGAATTATCCAAAGTACCAAACATGAAGACCCTTTTAGCAAGCATGAAAATGGTACCCTGGGGGATCAGGAAGTTAATATCACAACTTCTAGAAGTTATGATTCAGCCTTATTATCAAGGTCCTAAACAAAAAAGGAAAAACAACTCTTTTAGCAACATCCACTGAAGTCTGAATACTCTGTCACCCACTCAGATTGGGTTTACTAATAATAAAACCACCAAGAACATTATGGACTTCAAGTCCCATAATGCCCATAGTACTGTGACGAGTAAGAAGGACTCAGAGTTAATGAAGTGTTATGAGCGGTCTAGTTGTTTGAATGGAAAGCACCTGAGCAAGACCGTTAAAAACGTAAAGGACTTTCAGGTGCGAGAGCAGCAGCAGAAGAGAGTAGCAGAAGGTGATGTTGGCGTTGTGGTGGCAGCCGGACGCTGTGTAGAAGCTTTAGCAGAGGTCAGGAAAACGTGGTCATGCAGAGGACGTGCAGCAGAAAGCAGTGCTGAAGCAAGCCATGATGTGTGGGATTGAAATTCCTCACGCGCCGTGAACTGCTCTGGTATTAAATTCACACTGGAGAGTGTACAGAGCTGTGAGAGCTCCATTGAAGGTTGGCGCTCATGGCGCCAGACTAGCAGGAGCTGTCAGAAGCAGAAGGGAACCCGAAGAGACATGCAGCAACACCAGAGAGTCAGAAGGAGACGCCAAAGCATACCAGTGAGTTGGCCTGAAGCAGGTGACCCTGAGGCGCACCAAAGGAGACCGCAAGTTGAGAATAATTATTTTGAATACCGAACAATTGAATTTAGGCAAACTGGGTGCAACTCTCCTACTGAGGGATTCCAAATAATGGACCATATAACCCGCATTGCCAAAGAAAAGTAATAATAAGATAAATTGGGCATAACTCTCCTAATGAGGGATTCCAAATAGGGGAACATTGTAACCTGCATTGCCAAATCCCGAGAAGATTGATAACCAGGCAAACTGGGCACAACTCTCCTAAGTAGGGATGCCAAATAGGTGAACATTGTAACCTGTATTGCCAAAGCCAGAGAAGACTGATATACATACAAATTGGGCGCACCTCTCCTAACCAGGGATACCAATTAGGAGATTATTATAACACGCATTGTTAAGTCAGGGGAAGAGTGATACAAAGACAAACTGGGTGTAACCCTCCCAATTGTAGTTCGTCCTGACAGGCAAGTATACCAGGAAGAAGAAAATTATTTAGAGTACTGCAGTTGTGGTAAAATATTATGGTGGAAAAGAAGTGTTAATTCCATCACATTGTCTTGATAAACTGTTGCATTTCAGAAAGTGATTGCTGAACCATCCTGACTTAAGTGTTTCTTTTGAAAAAGAAGTATGATATGCTAACATGTGCTTGGCCTTTTTAGAAAAGAACACTTGCATTTGATTTGTGAATTGATGTTTGGAGCAAAAGAATTTTGATTTACCAAGCAGGAGGTGTTTGAAAGAAAGACTTTTGTTTTACCAAGCAGGAGGTTGTGGAAACATTAACTATTGCTTTGAATTGTGAATAAGCCTTTTGAAGAGGGATATTCACTTTGCCAAGTGATCCCATTCCCATAGAGTCCTATAGGACTCCACAGGAATGGGAATTTAGCGTTCCTCTGCCGCCTGGAATATCCCAGTATTACCAGGATATCAGGCGGCAGAAATGGTAAGAAGAGGTTGCCGTTAGGCCTCCGGTAGCAACGTTGGCCCACCGGCAACCTCACAATGAAGGCCCTTGTCCTCATACTGAGGGCTCTTGTATGCTATATTGAATGGAACTTGTTATTACCCAGAACTTTCTTGAAACTGAACTTTGTTCCAGATATTCCTGAATTGATCCAAGAGAAGGGAAACCAACCTTGGTCATAAGGATTACTATTTATGACTTTTGAGTCCATGTTATTTTGTGGAATTTGAGACAGCCAAAGAAACCGTGTATAATTTTGTTGCATATATTAGTGTGTGGGTCAGATACTTTTTGGACACTAGGTCATTTTTCTTTAGCTTTAGTTTGTTAGGTAGGCACATTCTTGTTAGGTTAAGGAAAGATAGGTGTTTGTCTCACCCCTTTTTATTTAATAAAATGGTAACTTGTGAGAAAAACTATACCTCTGTGTCAGTCTCGCATTTCTGACCCTTCATATATGGTGTTAGGGTGCGATCGGATTCAGTTGATACAAACTGGGGATCCCACATGAGTATGGTAGACACAAATCCCACCTATGTTGGCTCAGAAGAAGACTGGCATGGACACATTCCCTCCTTGGTTAGGTGATATGCTCAATCATCAGAACATAAATCTATCACATCCACAAAGGGGAATAAATGACCTCAAACCCTATTTTCATCGGGGGAACAAGAACATTGAGAGAAGGTTATAATAATTGTTGGCCTTTTCATGTTCATGTAGGGGTAAACTTTCAGAAACTCTCGGGCCAAGCTGTTGCCCCTTTTAGAAAACCCGTAGAAGATAATTTCTACCATTTCTTTTGTCCTCAAGCTGATGTGATCCCAGGAAAGGACAAAATACTGATTTCTCTACAGTTGGAGATAGAGTGTCCTGTTTACTTATCCGTCTACATTATGCCTTTACAAGAGAAACGATTGAAAATATTTCCTTTGGTTTCTTGTGGAAAGGAATTAAAATGTATGTTCCTGAATACTTCACCAGTCTTGCGTGAAATACATAGGGGTGATAAAATAGGAAGATTGATGTATGATTTTGCTTGGGAGGCATGGAACAGTGCGATACCTAGGAATTAAGCAACTTACAACCCAGCAGAATTGTTTCCCCCCATGTATAGTAAAGGAAGCTAATTGTAAATTCCTTGACAAAAAGGAGGGTGAATCTACTAATATGTTGACATTTTTTGAACTGGCCCGGTTAGAACCTAAAGGTTTTGATCAACAAGAAACTATTAATTGAAATTGTGATAACTTAGAACCTTCTTGGAATGCAGATAGATCCAATAACTACTCAAAAAATAATATCGTAGGAAACTACTCTTCCACCAGAGAGGTTAAAGAGACCGACTGTCAGGTACCTAACAAACATCTTTCCTGTGTGTCCATCCCTCATTTCTGACCCCTCAGAGCTGGGAAACGTTATCTGGTGTAGTTTCACCTTCTAAGCAAAACTCCCCCCAGCTCGCTGAACTTGGTGCTTGGGCTGCTGTCTGAGCTTCAGGAAGCCTGGAAACTGTGTGTTAAGCAATTTTATGTTAGGATGCAGTATTTTGAGATTGAGGCCTTGCTGGATTTAGTCTGAGTGAATGGTGGTACCCCTGTTCATCCTACACCATGTTAGTGTTCTTCGTTTCTATGTGTACGTGTTCTTTGTGTCTGGATGCTAGTGTTCTTCATGTCTTTATGTGTCACCATTTAATTAACCCTTGCCCATATCTGCAGCAAAATGCAATATATCTGTCACCCTACTTATGTCACACAAAGTATTCTACTTTTACTTGTAATTACATGGTTCCTAATGTTTTTTAACAGGTTATTGAGCCTTTCTTAGCTTATACTTTCATTTAAGTTTGGGAACAGGTGGATTGGGAATGGTTGAACCATCGAGGGTGTGGCCAGTACTGGTGCAAATCTCATCTCCATTACCACAATGGCAAAAAACGACTACTATAATCATAGTAGAGTATACTCTCGTTCTTCTCATCCTCGGCACCACTTCCAATCCCTCACCGACTTCTTTCTTCCTACCCACTTGACCCCTCTCTCAATTCCCCCCTTAATCCTTCTGACTTTGCTACCTACTTTACAGATAAGATTCTTTGTCTACGGGCTTCCCTCCAATTCTCTTCCGCAGCCGACCTTATCCCTGTCTCCTTTCATCCTACTTCCTTTTCCACTTTTTCCTATTTTACTTCTCTGACTGACTCAGACATGGCTAATTACATGGCCAGGGCACACCTGCTAGCTTCCCCGCTGGATCCCATTCCCTCTTCATTGATTACTAAAGTCTTTCCATTCATGATTCCTTATATCACACCCTTGTTCAATCTCTCTCCACCCCTTTATTTCCATCCTCCTCTAAACATGCAGTTATTATTCTGATTCTCAAGAAACCCACACTTGAGACATCTGCCCCCACTAATTTGAGGCATATTTCTCTCCTACCATATCTCTCCAAACTCCTGGTAGGTATGGTTTACTCACAACTCACTACATAACTTAATCACAACTCCCTTGTCTCTTTCTTCAATCTGGCTTTTGCCATCGCCATTCAATGGAATCTGCTCTACTTGCCATCAGCGAATTGCTTTACCCTGCGCGTCATGCAAAACGTTATCTATTCTCATTCTTCCTGAACTCTTGGCTGCTTTTGACACAATGGATCACTCTCTTCTACTTCTAGGCGTTACTGGCTCGGCTTTAAAATGGTTTCACTCTTACCTCATTGATCATTCCTTCACTGTCTCTTGGTTGGATAAACTTTCCACTCCTGTTCCCCTTTTTTCACAAGGTTCCTCAAGGCTCTGTCCTCGACCCTCTTTTATTTTATCTCTATATTGCTTCACTTGCACAAGTCATCGAAACATTTCATGCAGAGGATACCCAGATCTACCTTTTTTTTTCTCTGCCTTGTCCGATTCCATCCCATCCATAATAACATCTCTAGCTGTTTAACAAGCAGTTCAATCCTGGATGCATTCTCGGTTTCTTCACATAAATTAATCAAAAACAGAAATTATCCCCCCCTTCTTCTATTCCTTCCTCCCCTTCTCTTTCATCTATTTTCTTTCACCCATCCCATTTCCCTGATTCCACTTCTGCTCGCAACTTGGGGGTCATTTTCGACCCAGATATTCCCTTTCCTCCCATCCACTGCTCGTTGCTGCCGATTTTAGCTTTTCAATGTCTGCAAAATGTGTCCTTTACTAATGTTCCATGCCACTAAACTTACAATTGCTTCACTTGTTCTTTCTAGACTTGACTACTGTTCTGCCCTTCTTACTGGCCTTGCTCCATCTATAATTCTGCAATCTGTACTCCTCTTCATCTTCCCCCTCGATGTTCTATCTCTAAATCTGTGCTCTCTATCTCTTGGCTGTACTTTGAGTCTTGGCTTCTTGCTAATTTCTTCTCCATAGTTTTCAAATGCACCCATAGTCTGGCTCAACCGTATCTCTCCTCTTAGGTTCCTTTGTACACCCTGAATCTTTTAACTGTTCCTAAACCTGCTTGTGCAATTTCGTTCATTTTCTTTGCTTGCTCCCAAGATCTGGAATTCTCTTCCTTTGTCCATTCAACTTCATCCTTGTCTTTGTTTCACTCCTCTCTTAAAGCTCGTATGTTGGCTTCTATCAAACTGGTCTTTGCATTCCATGTCTTCGTTTTCTTTTGTACTGTTGTTTAGTTGTGTTCAGTGCTTTGGCGAAAGCACTATATAAATCTTATACATTAAAAATGAAATGATAGGTGGAGCCTGATGCTCCTTCCAGCCAGTCCCAATCTCCCTACATAGAGAAAGAAGCATTTTCTTTTTATAAACCCATCTTGCAGAATGTAACAATCTCCAGTGAGTGAGGATATACATTGATTCATCTGCACCAATCCAGAGGAAAACATTTTTTTTTAGCATGAGTTATACCACACAGACTACAGAAGTACGGCAATTACACAATTACAAACAATGGGAAACTGTCTTGAAATTGTACACAAACATGAAGAAATAAATAAAGCCCATTGTCCTCCTTCGGTGAATATTTCAGCAGTCACAAAGTGGCAAGTTTTCTACGATGAAAGAAGTTTAAATGTAGTGATCCAACTTCCCTAGCTTACCTGGAAGTTTTCCCAATACTAATACGAATGCGGGCAGAGCAGAGGGATCCAAATTCACTCAAGTGGTAACAGCAGGGCTCCCAGTGGGAGAGAGGGAGTCTCCACCCCTGTCCACAGCACTTTTGGAATCCAAAATTGGGCCTTCATGTAGCCTCAGGCCGGCCCCTTTCAAGCCACAGAAGCCTGATCACATGGCCCAACCAGAAAGTAGCCCAGACCACAAAGCCCAGGTTCAACTGATGTCTCAAAACACCACTCAAGGGGAGTGAGATCGACCATTAGAATGCAACCAGCCCAATCAGTCCTCATCATATCTGCAAAGAGCCAGCATGTTAAGTGCAGTGGAATCTTGGAGACCAGGCAGGATGAGTAGGTTGTTCTTTGTGAGGGTTGGTAAAAGGAGCGTAGCAGACCCTGGAAAACTCCTGTCTCAGGTACCCTGATAGAATTGTGCCCTCCACACAGGACTCTGAAGGAGAGGATACTGGTGTGTGACAAGGAGGCAGAAGCATCATATAGTGAGGAGGGAGGTATTGTGTTGGAGAAGCAGTTTGTGGTATTTGAGGAGAGGAGTGGTATTAGTGTGGAGCAGGAGAAAGCGGTCCTGACGTCTTGGAGGCAGAGACAGAGGGGTTTCAACTTGGAGAGGAAAGTAAGGGGTACTATCTGCAAAGAGAAGGAGGGGCAGATTGTGCAGGGGAAGAGGAAGGATGGAGGGCAGTTAAAGTTAAAGTTACAGTTAAAGAGACGGCAACGGGAGATACCATCTTAGGGAGATACCAGCAATATTGATGAGAAAAGGAGGTAGGGAGATACCTTTTATAGTTTTTAGCAGTTTATTGCAGGAGGAAGGAGGGAGATACAATCTGGCAGAGGGGGAAGTGTCTAGACTTAAGAAGAGAATAGTATTTTGTAGCAATGAAAAACATTGGAAGGCCAAGGAAACTTACAGGGAGAAAGGAGGAGCCCGTCAGATGAATGAGTATTATTAGGTGGTGGAGTGAAAGAGAAAACATCTAGGGAGAGAGGCAGGTGTTGAGGTTCTTAAGGCGGAGGACAGAGATGTCTCATCATAGGTAGGAAAGAGACAGTGATACCACCTCCTTTAGCGAGAATAAGGAAGTCCTGAAGGACCTTGTTGGTCCAGAGGAGAGCGCAGTGGCAGAGGGAGGTATGAGATGGCAGGGGGAAAAGCCTAGCGAGGGGGCCAAGACAATCCTCAATGGCACATATTACACAAACAATAGGGGTACCCCTATGTGCAAACGTGAAGTGGGGCAAAATCATACTCAATATTTAAACAAACAAAAGGTACCCATGTTTATGACAAACATCGCTCTTGCCATTAGTTTCCATTATTTTCAAAGGGGAAGAAAGATGTGCTTCAAGAGTCACATAAAAACCAAAGAAACAGGTCTGTGGAGTGTAAGCTAAATTTAATATAATGAAAGAGAGTGTTATTTTGTTAAGGTTCTTCAAAAATGCAAATCTTTTTTTCAAACATAAATTTGATAACGATATTAAGAAAAGAAAACACATAAGACATATGTCACAATATATACATGAATCATAAAAGAACAGAAAACAAACGATCCTTATAAAGCAATTGAAATGGTTTTTACCGAATTGATTGGATAACCCTGCAGGAAACAAGTTGCTGCTGCAGAGAAAACTACCAGGGTAGATTAAAAATTACCCTGGTAGGTTGGTAAAGGGTATCAGGCATAATTAATTAGTATGCATGACTTTTATTATCTGCCAAAATCCTCAATGGCACAGCAACAATCTTGGAGGTGGAGCATATCAGCAGGGGATGCTACATAACATAGATTTTTGAGCCGTTAGCATACTGCTGTAAATTGCAGCTCAATTCAGACAATAGATCTACCGCAGGTTCCATGCAGAGGTTTGCATGAGCATTGGGCCATATGTGGCTGATCATACCTGAAAAACTGCAAATGATTAACAGAAAGGAGTACAACAAAGCCAGATTAGAACCCATCTGCACTATTCAAGAGGATATGATGCTAATCCAAGCCTCATGGTTAACCGATTAAACACTGCTGAGAGATTCAGCAGAATGAGTAAATAGACCTCTCTGCAATCCAGCACCCGCATGTGTCACGATTTGTTCCCTTCGCTCCTGTTCCCGCCCTTTGGGGGCCTGATTTGGGGTTTATTCCTTACTGGACTTTCCTTCCAGATCTCATGCAACAGTGCTGTGGTGAATTGGGAGTGCTAAATCCTTATTTTCCATGTTACTTCCCTTCCGGATCCATTCCAGGATTTTGGCAGCCAGTATGCTGCTTTAATCTAAAGACTATGCTTCCCAGAATTTCCTGGCCCACTGCTTCATCCCACCCTTTCAGGACAAGGTTGGGGGGAGGATAAGCAGGACCGGTGGCTGGCAGGTGCAGCAATCAGCACACCTGAGACGTGTGTTCCTTAGCCAGCTTTGAAAGCCTCTGTTTGCTTCAGTCCAGCATGGGTCATTGGTGCATTGTTCCTATTTGTGACTGGTCCCTTGTTTCTGGTTCTTAGCTTAGTGTCTAGTTCCTAGTTTCTAATTTCTTGTTCCCTTTTCCCTGGATTTCAAATTAAGTGTGCTTATTAGTCATTTCTGCTTCCTGGGTTCCCTTTCTGCCTTCCTCTGTTTTGCAGTTAGCACTTCCCAGTGCTGTCCTTTTTCTGTGCAGCCCACATTTTCTGTGTTCTTTATTCCTTTGACTTTGCCCTATTTTGCAGCAAAATCTTGATCCTTTAGTCACTCCTCATTTATAGATTTAGTATTTTGTCCCAGTTTGTCTTTCCTTCCCTGGGTGGGGCGGGGGAGGTTTTGCCTGTGCAATTTCGTTTTCCCTGCTCCTGTTCCTTTAATTTCTTTTGGAGTCTGTTCCAGATTTTCCCTTGCACTTCTCCCTTTGTTCCCTATTGATTGTTAAGTGTGGTGTGCTGTTGTAGTCAGCTCCTCTGTGAATGCTTATGTTTTCCTCACTATTCTGTAATCACTATTCCTACTTGTCCCCTGTCAGGAGTCTGATATATTAAATTATCCTCCCTTTGCTTTTATAGCCTTTCTGGGCCCTGTTTGATCATTAGGGTTTGTGGGCTTTGCTGACGTTTTAGGTGGTATTTCTCATCCTCGTGAGTATTATCTTTAAGTTACCTTAAAAAATACCATCAAGGGTGTTAGCTCACAGATCCTGTTGTTGTATGTGGGCTTAGCGCTGACAGTACCTGTAACAGCAATTGTGGATAAGGAGCTTCCCAACGTTCTTTGTAAACATAAGGAGCTTCTTAGCGCTTACCCACATCTCTTTTCATATATTTGTATTCTTATCACACTATGCTTGCACATCCTGGGTTTTAGTGTACATGTGTCTTGGTTCCTGAGTGCATGTTGTTTGACTCAAAGCTATTCACTGTGTGATCTTGTGCACATTTCTGTTGCCCTATTCACTGCCTTTGTCCTCTCATGACAGCATGTTATCATCCACCACCTGAAGAGTGGCCACCTCGATGCTACACCAGGGACAGAAACCAGATGTATAGTCTTGCAAAAAAGCAGGTGACTAAGGGATGGGAAAGGTACACCTCCTGCTCTCCCATCTTCATAGCAATTGGCTGAGGCAGTCAGTTGTCTCTGTCCTTTGTTTTTTTAAACCCTTTTATTACCGCTCTCCCCTGCCTTCCAGATAGTATTCTATAACCATCCTGTACAGCAAGCACTTGGTAAGGAGTTTTACAGCCTGCTTGTTATATTTTTGGAGGAATCTATCAGTGTTTCTAGTGTGATTTCCAATACATTATTTGTGCTGGATTGCTTGTAGAAGGCACTGCCTTTGTGATGTAGTCCTTTGTTTTCTTCTGTCCTTTTCCCTATCCCCTTCCACTTTACATTTCTTAAGCACTGCACCCAGGGCAGCCTTGCCCAGGCAGCCGGTGAAGGCACAGGCTGAGACTGCCTCCTTAATGCGCTGTGATGAATCCTTGAATGTCGTCCCTTCTCCTCAAGCGGGAGACCATTCCCATGGGGCCAGAGAGGTGAGTTCACTACCCGATAGTCCCCTTGGGGGTGGTACTCAGCAGGAGGATCTTATGGAAAGGGACCACCGCCCTGTGGGAGCAGGGATGACTATCCAGGTAGAGTGCAGTATTCTCCACTGCAATCCCCCTGAACTACCCCACCATTGCCTTGTTACGCCATGTACATGTGTCATGTAGCCAACATCACAAGTACTGGGACGATGAAGAATCTAGTCAACCCAAGGGAGAAGTATAGTGTAAATACTGGGACAGGGAAGAGTCTACTCTACTCAACGGGGGACTATAGGTCTGGTACTGAGATGAGGAGGCAATGCCGAAGCATGAAGACCACTCCTGGAACCACTAGTGAACATTCTAGGGGTTCCCAAATTCATATTAGTCAAGGCTCATTCGGAATAGAAGAGAGAAAACAGGAATGGAAATTCAGCCCTCCCTGGAGGAGCTGAAAGCAAGTCGGTGCGGCACAAAGAAACAAAGCAGGCCAGAATGTGAGGCGAGAAGGTGAAGAATCTTCTGAGGGTCGAAGCAGAAAGACCCTTCTCCCTACTGGAAAGCAGCTGACTTACCTGATGGAGGAAGAGCAGCCTAGTGGGAACCCACAGCTGCGAAGCCTGCCATAGCTGGAACAAAGTCAGTGGAAGTCACGCCAGGACGAAGGGCGAGTCCCGGAGGTAGGGAACAACACGGATTGGCTGGTGGGGACAGAAGAGAGGCTAATGGTTTAGATCAAAAGGGCGGAGATACCCTGGGAAGAAGGGCTGAGAAAACAGCCCAGGAGAAAGACTGTAAGAAAGTAATATGTAAAGCAGTATGGGTCTGGGACCCACACCCACAGGAAGAAGGAAAGTTCATCAGTCATCTTCATAGTTGCAGTACCTGGCAGGTTAGTGAACCAGGTATGCCACACTACAAGCAGAGAATCCAACGGATCTGGGACCCACACCCACAAGACTGGAAGCCAAATCTACATTGAATAAAGTGTACAAATCATAGAAAGGGGCTAAGGGAAGGACATCATTCCCCCATGTATGGTGAACTGTGTTCAAGTTGAGAAAAAAAGGGGGGAATAGAGACATTCCCCCTGACATTGTAAACTGCAAAGTACACCTGAGAACAGGCCTGGGGAAGGGAGACATTTCCCCTGGTGTTGTGAGCTGCTAGGTAGGCCTGGAAAAGGGCTAGGGGAAGGGATTAATTCCCCTGACATTGTGGAAACCCTGAGAGCAAGATACCTGGAAATGGGAGGCATTCTCCAGGGACCCGATAGTGAAGAAACAACTATGGGCAATGAGGAACGTTGATATTTGAACTGGGACTTTACTTTTTGAGTTTGAACTGAGAAAGGTACTGCTTTTTAGCATTTCAACCTGGAACTTTGTGTTGTGTCTTGGAAAGGGCTTGAGGCCTGGGAACATTTCCTCAGGTAAAGATCCCACCTAACAGTATGAACTGTGATCCATTGTCCAGAAGAAGCAAGCCATTCTTTTGGACCAAGAAGATGTACTACCTATTTTAGTTTAGTTACAAGCGTAAGGGACAGAAGTAGGTGGACTCTTGATTTACAAGGACATCCTGACCAAAATGCTTCGTACTTTAGTTGAGGTAGGTTTTCTCATTATATTGGATCATACAAGTCTATGCCACCAACCATGCCACCTGTGTGTCAGTATCCTCCTTCTGCACCCTTGCAGTGCCAACCATCCATGCTTGCCTGGTGTCTCAGCACTGTAGGGCACCATGCTCCCATTTGATAGCTACATTCACGTAAGGGATGTCTTCACTGAGTCTCACAACTACTGTATTCTGCCACACCTTTATAGTGGTTACCAAGGTGTATCAACTGGGGGTTTGTTGCATTTTGCCACACTTGCAATTTGCTGGACTAGGTTTCAGAGTTTAGATTGCAGCTTTAAAACCTGTCAATGTCTATGTTTCCCACACTTGCATTTTGCTTCCCAGAGGTGCCCAAATGTAGTGCAGCACATTTATAATTTTGCCGCTGCGTCAGTGCCACCATTCTAGAATTGCTATACTATTGGGGCTGCACCACATTCCAATGTTGCTGCTGCATGAGTTGGTTAACACTGCTTTTGAATTTTGCCACACGAGAACTGGACTGATTTGGTGAATGCTGCTTTTGAATTTAGCAACATTAGAATTGTAATGATTTAGTTAATTCTGCTTTTGAATTTAGCCACAGTAGAACTGTGCTGATTTGGGTCCCGCTGCTTTTGAATTTAGCCACACTGGATTTGTACTGAGTTAGTTACCGCTGCTTTTGAACTTAGCCACACGAGAATTGTACTGATTTGGTCAACACTGCTTTTGAATTTTGCAACACCAGAATTGTACCGAATTAGTTAACGCTGCTTTGAATTTAACAGCACTGAAATTGTAACCCCCTGTTTTTGAATTTGTCCACACTAGATTTTTAATGATTTAGTAAACGCTGCTTTTGAATTTAACCACACTAGATTTGTACTGAGTTAGTTAACATTGCTTTTGAATTTAGCCACACGAGAATTGTACTGATTTGGTCAACACTGCTTTTGAATTTTGCAACACCAGAATTGTACCGAATTAGTTAACGCTGCTTTGAATTTAACAGCACTGAAATTGTAACCCCCTGTTTTTGAATTTGTCCACACTAGATTTTTAATGATTTAGTAAACGCTGCTTTTGAATTTTGCCACACTAGATTTGTACTGAGCTAGTTAACGCTGCTTTTGAATTTAGCCACACGAGAATTGTACTGATTTGGTCAATACTGCTTTTGAATTTTGCAACACTAGAATTGTACCGAATTAGTTAACGCTGCTTTGAATTTAACAGCACTGAAATTGTCACCCCCTGTTTTTGAATTTGTCCACACTAGATTTTTAATGATTTAGTAAACGCTGCTTTTGAATTTAGCCACACTACAATTGTGATGATTTAGTTAATGCTGCTTTTAATTTAGCTACACCAGAATTGTACTGAGTTAGTTAATACTGCTTTTCTTTTTAGCCACACTAGAACTGTACTGATTTGGCATCCGCTGCTTTTGAATTTAGCCACACTAGAATTGTACTGAGTTAGTTAACGCTGCTTTTGAATTTAGCCCCACGAGAATTGTACTGATTTGGTCAACACTGCTTTTGAATTTTGCAACACCAGAATTGTACCGAATTAGTTAACGCTGCTTTGAATTTAACAGCACTGAAATTGTCACCCCCTGTTTTTGAATTTGTCCACACTAGATTTTTAATGATTTAGTAAACGCTGCTTTTGAATTTAGCCACACTACAATTGTGATGATTTAGTTAATGCTGCTCTTAATTTAGCTACACCAGAATTGTACTGAGTTAGTTAATACTGCTTTTCTTTTTAGCCACACTAGAACTGTACTGATTTGGCATCCGCTGCTTTTGAATTTAGCCACACTAGAATTGTACTGAGTTTTTTACATTCTTTTTTTTGCATGAAACAGTACACTTTATATAAATGTATTCAGATTTTTGAGTTCTTAACTGTCGCTTAGAGCAGTCTACTACAGCACTTCTGTGTACAGTTCGAAGAAGCATTCCAATCAGTATCAAGACCACAGCTTGGACAAGACATTTTTCAAGTAGAGTACCAAACATGCTATTTCCTTTCACTTCCCGCCCTCCCACATCACTCCCAACAAACACCTAAGTCTTTGTTGGCCCATGAGCCACCCTGTTTAGGGTGGGCGTAGGTCCGGAGTTGTCATCTTTTCATTGAGCATTTGTCCCCAATCCAGCCCCTCACCCTCCTCTCCCTCCCCCAATTCTCTATGTCTCCTTAAAATCTCTGCTTCTGCCATACCCCAGCTTTGCATATCCCTCGTCCAAGATTGCACTGATGGACCTCTAGGGTATTTCCATGATATTGCAATCCATCGCTTGGCCAATATTAACAGGAATTGCACCATTTTATTTTTTGTTTTTGCATGTTTGCCCCCAGGTATCAGCCCCCACAGGCATATCTATGGGGTGGAGTGATATGTGCTATGTGTTCAGGCATTTAATTTGGCCAAAACCTTCACCCAGTCCTCACCAACCAAACAGAAAGAATACACTTAGCAAGATTTACATCTAACACTAAAAAATTGCCTGCGGCGTACCACAAGGATCAAGCCTCTCACTGCTCCTCTTCAACATCTACATGTCCCCCCTAATAAAACTCATTCAAATTCAAACCCATGCACTGACCTCCTAAAACTATGCAGACTATAGCCAACTCATCTTCAAGATAAGCTCCACTCAAGACCCAAACAACACCTTCGACAAAAGCCTCATGGACATATACACCTGGATGACAAACAACAATCTCAAACTTAATCAGACCAAAACAGAAATAATGATCTCCCCTCCAGAAGACAATGCAACACAGACATACCTGAGCTGGCCACAATGCATGGGAACCCAACTGGAGACACTGTCAGTGATTTTAAAAAACTAGAAATCCTCATGGACAACAGACTTTCTCTAGAACCACAAGTCAACGCAATAGCACAAAAATGATTCTACCTCGTGGGACTAGTAAGAGGGCTACTCCCCTACCCCATCTTCCTCCACAGAACCCTCACAATCATCACCTTGGTACTATGAAGACTAGACTATGTAAAGAGCCTCTACCTTAGAATGTCAGAATGCCTCACAAAAAAAGTACAATGCATTCAAAATACTGCAGCATGACTACTCCTGAGACTAAATAGAAGAGAACATATCACATCAGCCCTGAGAAGTCTATACTACCTACTAGTAAAAAAAAAAGCATTAACTTTAAAGCCCTCTGCATCACCCACAAATAACTAAACAGAAAAGGAGCCGAATTTCTCCAAGCTAAAAGCAACCGCTACCAACCAGGAAGAAACCTAAGATCAAGCAGCGACATCGAAATAGAAATTAAACAGTACTGGAAAAAGAAATTCAGAGAAACCACATTCCTATTTGATAGCCAAACTATGGAACTCTGTACTGAATGAAATAAGAACAACAAAAGACCACCTAACTTTCCGAAAACTACTGAAAACCTAGCTATTCAATTCACTGAGGCAAGCATAAAAATGTACACCACCACAAACCATACTCTGGGACTACAGCAAATATGGGACAATAAGGATCGACGATTCAACAATAAAACAACCACACGCCCAAAGCCAAACAGAAACCAACTAACCACCCCTTGTTTTTTTCCACACTGCATACCTCTCACGTACTACACACACCCAAAAAGGCCAGCAAAACTACACACAAACCACACACCCACTGCTAACCATGCCACGAGACCAAACAATTGCAAACAAACCAGAGAATGCATGCTATCCCTATGGACACAACAAGCCCAGTGCACACAAAAAAGCACACCCATAAGGCTGACACACACAGACACCAATTTCTCCTAGTTCTGCAAGCATCAACAGAAGAGTACAACTTCTATCCTATCTCTCTTCCCTCACTAACCAACCCCATCCACTTTTCTTACAGAGCCACGTGAGCACCTGGAGACCATGCAAAAGGCAGCAGTGTGCGTTATAAATCATCATAACATAACTTCACCATTTTACCTCAAAAATGCCACGCGTATAACAAGCTAGTAGTTAGCATATTCAGAGGGGTCAGGGCTAGGCCTTTTTTGTATTAAAAGAGATACTTGAGTGGAGAAAAAACAGAATGTGTAATGGCAAGGGTGTGAAAGCCCTGTCTTTTTTTTATTTGTATTAAATATTACAATTGTGTAGGTAATTCCATCTTTAAAAGAGTAATCTGCTCATCAGATTCTTCTTTCATGTGCTCAATGCCAAAAGCATAGTGTGCTGTGTCCTGCTACATCAGTATCATGATTTGTAGTGCTGGTTCTTCCAGTGGCACACAGCCAGTTCAGAGGACATAGTTGCCCATTTGACAGCTACAGTGACAGCCAAGTCTCTGCAGCACAGTGGCTGCATTTAAAGTATGCCCCATACCAAAACTATAATGATCATAAACATCCCAACATGGTGGTAGGATAAATTCAAAAATAAAAATTGGCCTGAGTGTAGGCATGGTGCATGCCACTAATTCTGATCATGGCAGCCACATTCAATTTGATATCATACATGTGTCAGCTCCTGTGAATCAGCTCCGCTCTACTGTGGAAGAGGGTGTGTATTCTGGCCAGATGGGCTGAGACTGCCAAAATGACAGGACGGGAACCTGAATGGCCATGTCTCTTCTTTGATCTTTTTGTGACGGTAGGTAGTGCCCTCTGGCAGAGACAGCTGGCCACCATGCAGCTGCACTGTGTCCAGGCATCAAAGAGCAAACCCATTCAAATGAAGTAGCCTCACACCTGGGTGCTGTATTTCTAAATGTGTTTGATCCTGGTGAGAAGGGTAGGGGTGGGTTAGAATAGTCAGGGGGGATATGTTCAGTTGAAGGAGACTTCCAACACTTTGCTTCTCTCTGCCTCTCATGCTCCTTCCTCTTCCTGTACCCTACACATCCTCTAGAGCAAAGCACTCTGAGTGTGATGTCAGAAGGTCAAATTCCACTTCTTTCAAGAACAGGGATTGAACCACTAAGGCACCCTATCTTTAGTCCAATCACCTGCATCTTTTACCTTTAAACAAAGGGGTTTTTCACCACTTCATTGGTTCACTCTGGAACAACACCCAAGAAGGATTCACTGTACCTCTTTTGGGGCAGCTGTACTTTCCAAAGCCCTCACCCACTGAGGTGGAGAAGGGGCAGTCCGAGGCAGAGGAGAGCTCTTCCCCCTACCCACTCCTTGGACACATTGGGGGTGAAATCTGCTGTGGACCACGACCTGCCATTCTGCACCAGAATATCCCAGGGCTGAGGGAGGAGACCCTTAAAGGACTCACCCTTTCCTCAAGCCCCTGAATTTGGTCTCACAGCACCTGGAGGACCCAATCTGCTAAGGCTAACTGCTAAGCTGCCTAAAAGACTGGTTGTGCAGCTATTGAAGCAAATTCAACACCAACAATTAATGAGACATAGAGGCCACTCAACGCGGCATTGTGCCCTCGCTGAGCCTGTCACCTTCTAGGCTCACCCGACTTGATCCATTGGAGATTCACTTGCCACCTTAGACCAGGGATTACACTCGACTCGCCCCTTGAACTGTTGCTTCGCTGAACCGCAAATCATAGCAAAAGGATCACCATTTTGGCAACTGCCGCCTGTTGACTGGAACCGCTGGAGCATCACTTATTGACCCTTCCTGGTGGTTACAACCCTGCTTGACTTGGTCTGACCTCGAAAGCGATCTTGCTGAACGCCCCGACCTCCATCGCCAAAAGCCACCTTCAAGTCGTATTAAGCTACTGCATTGGAACACGCTCAACGCTTGCTTACGTCTTGGAGCCACACAATCCAACATGTACAAACTGAGCTTGATCCATTCACCTCAAAGCTTGAAGCCGGGTTTGACATTGCTGACCCGCCAAAGAATCAAAACAAAGTACTGTCCACCGATAAATGTCTCCTTGGTCCATTTGGGCCCTAGAGACTGGTTAGGTCACTTTTGCACCTGTTTTCACTCAAAGACATATCCTTTTGGTGATTAACAATTTGCCTTATACCCCTTTATTCATACTCAGAGTGCCACACTATTATGTCTGTTGCATCTTCCCTCTCTTTCCACTGGGATTTGCACAGTGTTTTCTAGGTAGTTCTTTTGCAGATCGTGCGTTTGATTAAAGTATATATATTTTTATAGAGCCTTGATTTGGACATTTCCTTTATTTTGGACTGTATTATAATGTTGTTTGGGTCACTGCTGGATCACATTCACACCTCATTAAAGAGCATAACCTTCCTTCTGCCCATGTTACCTCAAAAGGCGAAGGAGGTATATCTCTTTGATGTGCCTGGTTTACCTTTATGATTGCGATGGCTCTAAGTTTGCATAATTGTGAGGGCTGAGTGGGCATTTTTGCCCCTACTTGTCCTTGTACTCCTGCAGAGCAGAATCCAATTTGTCACAGAATGCAGGATAGATTCAATGAAATAATCAGGCAGAGGGATGTTTGAATAAGAAATTGCTTTTATCGAAGTCAGGCGACTAACACAATCAGAATCAGAAGGAAGACAGAAAGTGTCTCAAATAAAGACAGAATGTGAAATGACAGCGCCAATATGAGTGCCTTTAAGAACTTCACAGTAGCGTGATTTAGGATGCTTGCAAATAACAATAACCATAGATCAGAAATGACATTGAAACCTCAGCCATTAACTGCTCCTGCCACCTGCAAGAGACCCATGACACTTAACAGCTTTTTTGGGAAAGGGGGTTTTGCCCCTTTTTTAAAATCATTTCGCTAAGGTTTGGACCCCTATTAAACTTCCCCTTCTGGCACAGACTGAGAGAGAAGACACACAAACACAATGTAACTCTTTGTTTTATTTAAACACTAGCTCAAGTACTAGGCTTCGCCCGTGATGTCCACTCTGTTTTTATTTCATATTTCATCGAAATTGATGAACAAATATTGTTGTATGCCACAAAGGAAAAACACGATACATGTTAATTTCACTAATTAATTGAACACCAAATTTTCATTTATCTCTGATTTAAGTTCTCACATGAATATCATATTTGTATGCTTACTCTGATTATTTGGAGTGCTGTTGGCAGTGGTGGCCATTTTCACTGCTAAACACATGACATTCATGTGAGAATTGAAATCAGAGATAAATGAAAAATTGGTGTTCAATTAATTAGTGAAATTAACATGTATCAAGTTTATTGCAAAAGAAATCAATAAAAAGAAAGTCAGACTCTCTTCTAAAAAAAAAAAAGCAAGACCAGTTCAGCACAGACAGCGCGATGATGAGCACTTTCTACAAATGACCTGTAGATGGTGCGCGAAACACCACAAAGTGTAATGCTGAAGAAACCAAAAAGAATTAATTATCTCGGTAACGGGATGACCTATCGAGCTAGAAATACTTGCATTAATTCAGCAATGAAATAAAGAATATTACGTGCAAAATTCATGACGCCAGACCTCACCATTCATGAAGAGTTATGCCACTAAGATCAACACCACATACAAACCCACAAACAAACACCCCTTTGTTTTATATATATAGATAGTCACACAGCAGGTGATTTGGTTTACTTAAAAAGTACATCAATGAAGGAGGGCAGTGGGGTGAACACAAATTATGAGCAGTTCAGAACATTACGAAGAGTCTGGGCATTGCTACTTGATGGTGCTGTGGTTGAAGGCATGAAAGACAGGGAATGCTGGAGTAGAAGTCATGCGCAGAGTGTTGAGCGAGTTGAGTGGGCATTGGGATGATGGTTAAAGGGTGTGCAGGTGTGGACAGTGTGAGGCGCTTTGATATTGATTGTTGAGGGTGCTGGGGTTGGAGACATGGAACGCATTCAATTCTGGGGGAGAAGTAATGGGTTTTTGCTTCTCTGTTTCTTCCTTGACCAGCCTCTTGAGCTGTGCATAAAACTCTGCATGATGTTTTTGGATAGTCTGCTAAAAGGCGCACACTGTTTCTTGGGAGGTGCAAATGCTGCTTCTGATGTACAGTCTGTTAAAAATCATCCAAGAGGATAAAGTGCTGGGGCAGTCCTGCAGATGCCAGACTCTTTTGGGAACATTAAAAGGACCTTGCAGCTGAGATGTTGGAGCTAAATAAAACAAACATATAGCGTGTAAATGACATGGACACTGACAGATAGGAAGTCACTAAAGCACAACAAATAGTACTGTAAACCCATATCAAACTAGGCCAATGCGAATCTAAAAGAGCTTGGGTGCCCCACAAATGGGAAGAATGCAATATGCAGAGCTGTACCAGCATATCTGACCCTACTAATGCCCATATTGTAGAAAGCGGAGGGAGAATGTGCTAGCTTACACTGCAGTAGGTAAAGGGACAGACACCCTGTACAGAACAGTAATGTATCCCGTCTGATGAAGAAGACGTTGCTCTTTCTCTTGGCTATTGCCTTTGAGGGTATTGTTTTCATCAGCTGTTTGGTTTCCATTCAAAGGTTGTTGCTGTTAACAGATCTGGGCTGTGTAAATACTGTGTTCATACGTGGAACGGCAGTAATGGGTGTTACGTTCCGCCCTGCGTCCCGCTACGCGGTGACGCAGGGCATCCTAATAAAAGCCCCGCCCCCGCGTTCGGGAGGCAGTTCCGGGGCAGACCTAACATCGGCGTGGGTGTGTGTTTATTGCAGCTCCCGCTGGAGCTGCGCCACCGGCCGCGCGGCCTAATTGCATGACGCCAGCCCCCGCGCGTAGGCCGCGGGCCCTCGACATAACAATGGCGACGAGGAGAGACGAACTCCACGAAAGGCTCGGTGCTCGGAAAGCACAATAACGCTACACAGCCATCGCGGCTAAATTTTTGGACACCCGGTGGGGGTGCCATCACACACGTGACCCCCCCACCCCAAAAAAAAAAAAAAAAAAAAAATTTTTTTTTTTCTCTTTCTACCTCATCCATTCATGCTCTCTGCCACTAAGACCACACTTCTTCCCTCCAGAAACGGGAGAACCAGGTGGCATCGGACATCCAACACAAGAGAGCAGCATCACGGCGTGTGGGGAATGCCAGGCCCTGAGTCGTAACACAGTGCCTGGATACGGCGGCACCTCCAAGGTAGGCCCAACGTCGCTGCATTGGTGGCCGTCAGAGGCACCTACGACAACACGGATCAGGTCCACGCCAACATGGCGGCCGGCACATCCACGCCTGGGCCCTCCACGCCGTCCAGAATTGCAGCAAACCTGTCCATGACGCCACCTCCACCTCGAACACAAGGCACTTCGTCGACACTGGTCCAGCCGTTTGACCCTTTCACGGATCCGTCGTCATGCGGACCCAGATGGCAGCTGTGGATCCAGAAGTTCGAGATGGCGATGGAGTGCAAAGAGATCACAGCGCCCAGGAAACTGAAGGCACACCTTCTACTCAGCGTGGGTGACGAGGTACTGCGCATTTTCAATTCCCTCAACGTTGATGATGGCCAGGATGGGTACCGAAGCGCGAAAGACGCCCTCACCGATCACTTCCTCCCTCAACTAAACCCAGACTATGAGACGTTTCTCTTCTGCACCACCTTACAGGCAGCGGAGGAAACCCTTGATGCGTACCACACCCGCCTGAGAAAGTTAGCCATGTCCTGTGAATTCACGAACGTGGAGAGGGAAATCAGGAGGCAGATCATCAACGGGATTCATTCGGAAAAATTGAGGCGCCTGATACTTAGTGAGAAGGGTATTCCCCTACAGCGGATCCTTGAACTAGGACGTCAGAGGGAACTGGCACACACCAGAGCGGCCAACATGGAGGCTACGCTACACAGGCTGCAACCTGCTCTCAACACGGCTATGGTGGCCCGCATCACCAACAAACAATCCTCGAGAGATGACAACAGTGGTGGATACGGCCAAAACAGGTGGCAACCGCGCATTCCAGGACCCACAGAGTGTGGCTGGTGCGGTGGCCCACGACATGGCCGTCGCAACTGTCCTGCTCAAGGCACCACATGTGGAGCATGTGGCCGGAAGGACCATTACGCGAAGGTATGCCGATCAACGGACACCCCCATACAGCCCCCGCAGAACCAGCCGGAGAAGGCCGCGACTAAGAAAAAGAAGCAAGCCAGTGCCAGAAGGGTCGCAGTGGCCAGCTCTTCCACGGAGGATGAAGGGGATGATATCTCGGCGATGCTGCAGGCCCCCTCCAAGGACACAGACAGGAAAGGAAGGAAGGTATACCTGGTGTCTGCACTATGCCAAGACCGAGGACCTCGCAGAAAAGCCGCCCGAAGGCGCAAATGCATGGTAACCATCCAAAACCAGTGCATTCTGATGACCATCGACACAGGCGCTTCGGTGAACGTCATGCCTGAAAGCATTTTCCTGACTCTAAGTCCTACACCAGAGCTGAAAAGCACCGACACTCTGTTATATGCATACGGCTGTCGAAAGCCCCTGCCGGTCATTGGCAGGTTCCGCACCACGCTGGAACACGGAAAAAACAGACTATGGTCCAAAGTCTATGTTGTGAAGGCAGGTGTTGAGAGCCTCCTGAGCGGGGACGCAGCGGAGGACTTGGGAGTGGTCCAATTCATCTGCCATGTCAACGATGAAAAGGAAGTGGAGCAGATGCTGAACCAATACCCTGACTTGCAAGAAGGCATAGGCTGTCTAAAAGGCAAAACCATCAAACTTCATATTGATGAGACAGTGCAGCCGAAAGCCGTCCGGCACCGGAGAACGCCTTTCCACATGAGAGAACAAGTGGAGCAGGAACTCAAGGCACTGGAAGAAGCGGGTATCATTGAGGAAGTCACAGGGCCCACACCCTGGGTCTCTCCAATGGTGGTAACACGGAAGCCCAAGCAGCCTGGAAAGGTACGGATCTGCATAGACATGCGCCTCCCCAACACTGCCATCAAAAGGGAACGCCACATAACCCCAACAATCGACGAGATTGTGGCTGACCTCACAGGGTCGAGTATATTCTCAAAGATTGATCTCAAGGCGGGGTATCACCAACTCAAACTCCACAGAGACTCTCGATACATAACAACGTTCTCTACACATTTGGGGCTACGGAGATACAAACGCCTAAGTTTCGGAATATCGTCTGCCGCGGAGGTGTTCCAGCAAACCATCCAGGAGGTCATCCGGGGCATCCCCGGTGTCCTCAACGTGAGCGATGATATTCTGATTCACGCCCCCGACAAAGAAACACACGTCAAGAGGCTTCACGCCCTACTGGGCCGACTACAAGAGGTCGGGCTCACAATACACCGGGAAAAGTGCGAGTTCCTCAAATCCGAGATCACTTTTTTCGGATACAAGTTTGGCAGCACAGGCATCTCCCCTGACCCGCAGAAGGTCGCAGACATCCAGGCGGCAAGCCCACCGATGACCCCCACAGAAGTGCGCAGTTTCTTAGGCATGGCCACCTACTGCGGGAGGTTCATCCGAAACCTGGCCACACTATCTGAGCCGCTGCGGGAACTCACGAAGGCCAACGTCAAGTGGGAATGGGGGCCAACATGCCAGGACTCGTTCGAGAGCATCAAGGACTCCCTCTCAGCTGACACCAAGATGGCCTACTACAACACTGAACTGCCCACAGAACTATTCGTAGATGCCAGCCCCGTAGGGCTCGGAGCCATCCTAATGCAAGTCACGAGGGAAGGGGAGAAGAGACCGATTGCGTATGCATCGAGAGCTCTCACAGAGACCGAACAAAGGTACTCACACATCGAAAAGGAGGCCATCGCCGTGCTGTGGGGGTGCCGACATTTTCACCTCTACCTATATGGGCGTCATTTCACGACGATCACGGACCACAAGCCCCTACTACCAATCTTCATGGGAACATCTGCACACCCTCCGGCACGAATCACCAAGTGGTTACTGCACCTCCAGCAATATGAGTTTAATCTCCTCTATCAACCAGGCAGCGGAAACCCAGCGGACTATCTCTCCAGGCATCCGCGAGAGGCCACTCAACAAGAGATCCAAGTAGCGGCAGAGACAGAGGAACACATATGCCAAGTAGTGCGCGCAATGAGGCCCAAGGCGGTGAGCATCGAGGAAATCGAGGCGGAAACGCACCAGGACCCGTGTTGTGACTTAGTGAAAAATGCCATCCTTTCCGGTGATTGGAAGACTTTCATGAGACACACACACAACAGAACAGCGGAAGCAAAAGGGTTTTTGTCCGGCATATTCACAGTGCGGCAAGACTTATCAGTCACGGAAGGTGGACTGTTACTACGGGGAAACCGCATCGTGATCCCTCTCAAACTACAGGACAGGATAGTGGCCCTAGCACATGAAGGACACCAAGGACTGGTAAGGACGAAAGCCCGCATTCGGCACCGAGTATGGTTTCCCCAGATCGAGGAGCGGGTCGAGACACTCGTTGCCACGTGCCTACCCTGTCAGATCACGGGGGCCCCGCCAGACCCGGAACCCATCATATCAGCAGAACGGGGCCGCTCTCGCTGGGAGGCCATCAGCATTGACTTCTGCAAGCTCCGAGAGGGCCTCCACCTGTTGGTGGCCGTCGATGATCACTCTCGATACCCGGAAGTTGAGGTAGTTGAGTCCACAGCAGCTGAAGTGGTCATTCCGGCACTAGAGAAAATGTTCGCAACTCACGGACTTCCTATCTCAATCAAAAGCGACAATGGGCCGCCGTTTACAGGGGAGGACTTCAAAAAGTATCTACAGGAACTCAATGTGAAGTATCATCACATCACTCCAAGACACCCCCAGGCAAACGGGGACGTAGAACGATTTATGAGGACTATCAATAAGGTGCTCAGAGTATCTAAGGCTAACGCCAGCCCCTGGAAGGTTGACCTCTTCCGATTCCTCCGAAATTACCGGGTCACGCCTCACAGCACAACCGGCGTTCCGCCAGCGGACCTCATGTTCGGCACCGTTATCAGATCATCAATCCCGCATCACCCAAGCAGAACCCCGGACACGGTGGACGAGGAACGCACAGAGAGAAGGAGAAGGGATGCCAACGAACACATGAGTGGCAAGCGGAGAGCGAGGCCGTCCCATCATCAAGTGGGTGACCAGGTCATCATGCTACGAAACCCCTCCAAGTCTAAACTTGACACCAGGTACGAGGAACTTCCATGGACCGTCAGCAACCGGCATGGAACCATGGTAACTGTGACACGAGGAAGCCGCCAAGTGACGAGGAATGCGTCATGGTTCAAGGCCGTACCACGTACACTGTGGACCGATAAGGAGGGCCATTGGGAAGGCGAGGACACTCCTCCCAGTGAAGAAGAGCCGGAGGCCATCCCTGAGGAGAATGGAGCGCGGGATGGAGACTGGGAGCCGGTGGATGAACCCGGCCTCGAGGGCCCGAACAGCGAAGACGGAACAGAGCCGGAAGCAAGGGGGGATGACCCCCGCGAAGGACGATACAGACTGAGAACAACAACAAGACCGCCAGCTAAGCTAAGTGACTATGTGTGGTAGCTGGTACACTGGGGCCATGAACCCCAATGGCAGGGCGGCTGAGTGTTGAAGAGTGACAGCTTTTGTTGGACTTCGCCGTTGTTTGGCAGTTATAGTTATGTGTTTTGTTTTATAATAAAGGAGGAATGTTACGTTCCGCCCTGCGTCCCGCTACGCGGTGACGCAGGGCATCCTAATAAAAGCCCCGCCCCCGCGTTCGGGAGGCAGTTCCGGGGCAGACCTAACATCGGCGTGGGTGTGTGTTTATTGCAGCTCCCGCTGGAGCTGCGCCACCGGCCGCGCGGCCTAATTGCATGACGCCAGCCCCCGCGCGTAGGCCGCGGGCCCCCGACATAACAATGGGGTCTTTCAATTTCTTCCTCAATTTTAAGTGACACACGTACAGTCGCCACGTCAGCAAATGTTCTATCATGCAAATGCCTTACTTTATTCTGTTTGACATGCTAGCGTGCAATTAGGTTTGTACCCACAATGGAGCGTAAAGTATCCCTGTTGCTTTGTTCAGTGAATGCAAATGAGTGGAGAACGGCAGCATAAGGTGACCAACAATTATAAAGACGTTGCTGCTGACACCTGGCTATCCGTATGCTTGGAGAGTTAACTGAGAAGGACAACCTACCAGGGGGGAGGTAACCATTCCTCCCCAAAACTAGGGTTATACAGTCAACGACCAAACTAAACATACAATCTGGTGTTGTGCAAGCAGGGGAAGCTGTACAGGTATGGATGGGAATCAACTATAAGCTGAATGACAGATAAAACTACAGTACAAGCTTAGGTATATTTTCTGTCACTGGAAACCTGATAGCCTGTCTGAGACATGTAACAAATACATGAGTATGCAAAAACCTTTCGTATAAAACTGTTTGACATAACTTTATGCGAGAACAGAAAAATAAATATTAATAGTATCATTGCTGGCAGGTGGGAATCAAACTGATATTGCCTGGCCCCAGTTGACGGAGGGTTTCTTAGGTATGCTGCCTGTCCTTAATAATAATAATAATTTAGCATTTATATAGCGCTGCAAACCCTCAGGCATCTGAGCGCTGCTTGTTATTACCGACGGTGTTTGGTGCTCATCTATTGACCTCGGAAGGATGAAAGGCTGTGTTTGGCGCTGCCGGGATTCGCACCTAAGTCAGAAGGCTCTGCACTGATGTCAAAGCGAGCGCTCTACTTGCTGTGCTATCAGACCGGCTTAAGCCAACCATCTGACAGAAATAGAACGCCAGAATGCATATGTGCTTGAAAGTACTTTTCTTTCACCTCTTGCCATATGTAAATAATATCAGTTGCTTCAGCGGCTCAGGTGTTAAATGTGCTGTTTACAGAACGCATTAACTGCCTGGAGCCCAGTGTTTTTACATGATACGTTCAGGAGTTAGTTGATTGCACCATCAAATAAATCTGTGTTTAGAAGAAAAAAACACAGTGAAATATCATTTGACATGACTTATGCAGGTAGGACGGGTAAATAGACACAGCTAAAAACACAGGTCATTCATAAAAAGGAAATATGTGCCTACTAGTGTCTACTGGTCAAAATAACATTGCTGGTGAGGATCGAACCCTGAGTTGGTGGTTTATCTGGTGGGCACTTTATCTGTTGCGAGGTATGACACGCACCTGAACACCTGTGTGCTTGAAAATGGTGCTTCTCTGTGCGTTGTGATCATGCATTGCAGTTTCAGGCATTTCAACCCCTCCCCGCGGTTGAGAGGCACCTAGTGGCAAAATAATGGTATCGGGTTGGTTCGCCAAAAAAATTCTTCCAAAATCGAATCGAAATATATAGGGGGGGTGGGAAGGGTTAAAATGTGTGGGGAGGTAGTTGGGGTACGGGTGATTCTTTTTTTGAAGAATTTTTTTTCGGCTTAATTACGTTGATGAAGGGGTATGGAACCCAATAAAATAGCGTCTCGCAAGGCTGTATCAGCCATTTATCAGAGAAAATTTGGGGCCAAAATAGTGTCAAGATGTGTTGGCAAGATGGCCATTTTGGCCGCTAAACAAGGGTGCTATGTATAACTGTTGTTCTGAAGTACAGTAGGAACGTTGCTGTCCCAGAGAGGCATCACCCCATGAGTAAGCGCTGTGATGGGAAAGGGGTATGTTTACTTAATTCGTGTGATCTCAGTGGGAGAGGTATATAGACCTGCCTACATTTGAAAAAGCAAAAATCCGAGAGTCACATCACTGATGCCCCACCCACATCTATGCAAGACACCGCCCAAAAGCCCGGCCCACATGTTCAAAAAAAGGCAGACACCACCGTGTGATTGATGCCAGATATGGGTAGGACTTGCTTGCTATAATGTGTCTGGATCTATGTGATCACTGGGCTGCTGAAAATGTCGACTAAGAAAATGCCAAAAAAACAAAAGAAGTGGGTCACACGGAAACACTAGTTAAATCAATTGTACACGTAAATTAGACATCAATAGTAGGACCAAGGATGGGATAGGCCAGGTCAAGGGTATATAAAAGTAGTTTATTTTATTAATCACATATCAAATTACATAAGAAAAGAGCACACAATGCATAATAAAACTACACCTAAATGCATATCAATACACAAGAATAAAGTGCATACCTCAAAGTGAAGCCCCACTGCAGTTAGGGGTAGAAATAGCATAGAAAACACCTACTGCTGTTCAAAAAGTAAAGGAGGGAAACTCCAAATGAGGTCAATCAATGGATAAGGTACCATTAATCATCCTAATGTGTTGGTACATGCACAATCAAAACTTCGAATCTATATGTACATGAAAAACTCCAATGGATTCTGAGTAAACATAGCAAACCAACATAAGAAATATAAAAGTGCTGCGTGCAAATTTACAAATCATTTCCAGCCTACTGGTCTGGAATAAACAATTCATTGATGATAGAGATGTTTATTATGTAAGTCAAAATTGCAATGCAGTAAATATATAAATACTGTGTGCAATGATTACCACCATTTCAAACTTTAGTAGCCAACCACTGGTACCTAGTGCAATCTCCAACATTTTTGTACATTGCACAGGTATCACTAAACATGAACAGTAGTTTCGACGACCTCAACAGTGTCTAAGTCGTACCTCTCAAACAAAAGAGGGACGAATTGACAGTTGTCTTCTTCACGACTAGAAAGAAACGGTCATATAACAATCAATAAACAGAACTAGTAAAATGAAAGGATGAACATTATAATTATCTTCCATTTGTTCTTCCATTTCACCAATTTTCTTCTGTGGACATTAGTGATCCTTCTGTTCTACCCTTGTCTGATTTATCGCTAAAACATATCAAGAAATCAAAAAAGAAAAGAAAAATAAGAATAAAAAAGGATGTTAAAAACATGTGCCTTAAAACCCCTTAAGCTAGCCTAGCATCCCCATGGTATCCCAAATTGAATTATCTCATTGTGGTTCCCGAAGGCATCCAAATCAAATACGGGATGCAAAAAAATCGCCCTATGGGCTCAAAATCCAAGTAGCAGAAGGCAATCTCAACTCCTACCAATTTGAGCAAGTCACAGAAATATATCTAGGACAATCTAAGGAGACATAAAGGGGGGGAGCAGAGAGCATAAATCAATTAAAGTCACACTGCATCCCCTGTAGCAATAGAAGTGAGCACATAGCCGGAGCATTAGACTAGCAACAACTACCAACTACAAAACTAAATTCCAAACCTTCATGATGAGTGAAGACGAGCTCCTCCTCAAATCAGCGTGGCAAGAAACAAGTGTTCCAGGACTACAGTATCACGATAATGGAAGAATCCCATTAATCTGAGCGGAAACATCCTATGGGTTCCTGTGGTTTCAAATCCAATGATCCAGAGAGGGTAGAAAGAATAATAACAAAGGGCATCATAAGCCTAAATCGTTAATTGTGCTCAGCTGTCACAGACACATAAGTCAATCTAGGTTCAAGTTCACCAATGTGACTAGTCTAACATGAGTTCTCACTACAGTGTCTAGATGTCGGCTAGAGATATCATTAGCCTAAATATTTAAATGTCATCAATTACAATAAACAAAGATGTCTGGGTGGGCTACAGCTTGCAAAATCTGCTAATCTTAATAAACCCTATAAAGTTGAATCAGACCTAATTACTAATATAGGGTTCAAGAACGTTCTACTTGGACGCGGCATTCACATCCACCCGTCACTCAAAAATGAGCGCTGACAAAAGTCGCGGGACGAAGTAAGGCACTGAAACAACCATGCTAGAAGCAAGGCCAAGATCATAGGTTATATATCGCCTAGTTCCATGAATACCCTCATAGAAAATAAATAACGGCAACCTTCACGAGCCGTAGTAAGGCACATAAACGGTCCGGCTATAAATAAGTCTAAAATGAAATCGAAATGACCTATCCGCTGATTCCATACAAATCCATGCATCATTAGGCTCGTCTATCCACGCCCAATACCCAAATGCTAAAGCAGCAATGTAATGCGGCGTCTGGTGGGCGTATAAAGTGCTATGGTGACTCCCCATAGACCTCTCCATCTACCCCCGCATGCTCAGCAAAAATTAGAGGGGAGCCCATTACCTTACCTCGGCAAAGCGACCCGGTGCCGCAAGAAAAGATCCTCCGATACGAGCCCGCGACTGCATTAATTCAACCTGCCGCTGCGTATGTTCAAGCCAAGATAAGAAAGCAGATTCCGCCGCACAGTCGTTGAGGTGGCTAACATAGAAAGCCACTCCCATCCTGACCTTAAAAAGGAGGTCATCCAACAAGTCATGAGATCAGAAAAAAGATCATGTGACAAGGCAGCACAAGTCATGTTAAAGGGAAAGGCACACTCAAAACTCTCCAGATCATGAGTACTATAAACCCCACACATTAGGGCAATTGAAAATACGTCAAGGCAGCCACATACTAAACCCAAAGCAATCTGGGAGAATAACTGTATAGTTAAGTAGGGATAAGAAAAAAAAAAAAAGTAATTTAAGAGAAGGAAGAGCGAAAATTGAAGGACAGTTGCCATTGTGCCTCTACTAAATTCTGTAATCCTACTTAGCTGGCCTGAGCCACCTCCCAAGATCAGTGACACTTACCATGGAGGCAGAGTGGTACTAGGCAGAGGTTATAGCCTTATCCTCACACAGGTGATGACAGATACATTATGAAGCAGCAACACTCTGTGTACAAAGAACGCAATGCAGCCATTCCTCTTGATGGTTAAGTCCCTTGTAATAGCTATCAGTTTGGTACATCCACCATTGTTCCCGTTGGGACAATCTGGATGCCGTATTCAGCCGATCAGTACCTGTGACTCGTTCTAAAACCCACCACTTAAAATCGTTACAATTATGGTCATGTTCCAAAAAAGTGGGCCGCTAAGGGAGAGCTACTGGTTCTAGTACGTATTCTAGATATGTGTTTGGAAATCCTAGTTTTAATAGGTCTAGATGCTTTCCCTATATAGGATTTTTCACACGTGCAAATGATAACATAGATAACATTAATGGAATTGCATGTAGTGTGATGTTTAAGAGACCAAGCTCTCCCATTAACGGTGACTGTGGAACAAGATGTAGTGGAATTGCAAGAACTGAAAAATCCACACGGGAAATGACCCAATATCGGTTGAAAACCCCATTGGGAATAAATGGTAGACTGTTTAGAGGCTGGTTTGGCTCGATCAGCCTGTGAGAGCCAATTTGTTAGATTTCTGCCCTTTTTAAAGGCAAACAAGGGTCGCTCAAGTTCTGGATTATTTAGTTGGAGAAGGTGCCAATGCCTATAAATCATTTTTTTGATTTCTTTGTGATATGTATTAAAAGTAGTGGCACATACAATCCGCTGATTAGTGATATTAGTCTTTCTATGTTTAGTAAGTAATACCTCACGGTGTTGATTTTTAGCTCGCTTGCGCGCCTGTTTCAAAAGGTAGGAAAGAACCTCTGGCCAAAAGTCTATCAGAGATGATCCCAGCTTGGGTAGAATAGTCACTGATCTTAGAACAATTGCGTCTCGCCCGCAGGAACTGCCCAAAGGGATACTCTCCCTAAGTGCCTGGGGATGGAAGCTATCGAAACGCAAAATGGTATTCCGATCTGTTTCTTTGCGAAAAATAAATCGACAATAATGTGATCCCTGTCGATCTTGATGACAAGGTCCAAGTAAGGGAGGGAAATGTTGCTACTAGACATAGTAAACTTAAGGTTGGGATTTAAGGTATTAATCCACGGGAGAAACACAATATAATCTCCTTTGGTACTGTCCCACACAATTACTATATTGTCAGTATACCGCTTTTATAGACGTAAAGCTGCAAAAAAAGGATTAGAATGATGCAGAATAAAGGTCTTTTCAAATTGCCATATATATAGAGTCACGCAGTTGGGGGCAAAAGCTAGCCCCATCGCTGTCCCTTTAACTTGTAGATAATAGGAGCTCTTGAATCAGAAATAATTCTTGGTGAGAGCTATCTCTAGCAGTTGGATCAAAATTTGCTTGGGATATGTTGTACCCCAGGTCGAGTGTCCAAGAAATTTTTCATAATCTGAAGTGAATCAAGTTGAGGTATATTGGAGTAGAGGCAATCTACATCCAAAGTGATATGTATCTCAAAAATGCAGGATTAAATGATACATTTTCAAGATCAACACGAGCGGGCCCCAGTCACACTGCGCCAAGGAAGTATGCAATTATGGGTTTGCAGTCCAAAAGATTTATTCAACACAGGAACAGCCTGACACGTGTTTTGAGCCTGAACCAGCTCTTCATCTGAGGCTTGACTACAATTGAAAAACTTATTGGTTTGCCACAAACAAAAATCACAATAAACATTGTTAATAGGAAATTCCAGTTAAAAAGGGATAAAATAATCAAACAAAGAGTGGCATAACATACAGTGGCAGGACCAAGGAGTAAGTATGCCAAGTTGCATGAATACATTTTACACATAAGATAGTGCAAAGGTAAACAACCTGTTACATGGTGATTTGTAATTAGGTTAAAAATGCAATGAAAGTCACAGCATCATAGAAGACTAAGTAGGAATACCAATAATTGAATAAGTCAAGGCACGTAACTACAATGCGTGTCAATTGGCAGGCATAAATTGCTTGATTGAGTGACTTGAATATACCATGTGAACTAGCTTATAGATGCAAAGACCACAAGGAACGTACAAAAACGTCTTACCTAGACGGCCGTGGGAGATTAGCAGCAAGGAAGGAAACGCGGCAATCGCAAACATGGAAAAGGAACTTTAAAAACAAAGCCTCTGAAAGGGAGGCAGTAGGGTATGGGCCGCAGGTTGCCGCATACTGACTGCAATTGGCTGCCATGTTGGGTGTACCAAAAAGAGGAGTGGGATTCAAATGGAATGCCAAGCCTACTGCCAAATTGAAACCATAAATACTACCATAACTGGGAATTGGAGAGCTAAGTGAAATGACAAATCTAATATAAATTGAACCTTGATAATTGAAAAAGAAAAAATAAGAACGTCCATTCATAAAAATTAAAAGTTACACTTGTAATTACGAGCACATGAAAATGCCAAAGCAGAGACTTTGAAAAAGAAGACTGAATTAAGGAAATACACAAGATTACTAAATGCAACTGAAACCACAAGGAAGAGGGTAATGAAGGCAAAAATGAAGGGGAAAACATGGTGTGGGGTTAATAACACCAGCTAAGACAAAAGGCACTGTTTTGAGTGTGCTGCTGAAAGCCAAACAAATTATGTACATAGAAAATTCAAATACAGTAATTACACTGACACCAGTGAACATAAACAATGAAACAAAAATAATTTAAAGGAAAGTGGCAAATTCATGGTCCGAATTTAATCCAAGATATACAGTTCGATATTTGCATATTAATCTGGCTTCTAATTGTCGTAATTTCAAGGTTAAATTACCACCTCTAGGGGGCAGTGTAACTTTACATAAACCCATAAAACGAATGTCATCCTTACAGTCCAGTTGGTGTAATTTTTGCCAATGATTGGCGAGAGGGTATTTGGCATCTTGACTGCCAATAGTAGCTAGATGGTCATGGATGCGTATCTTGAGTGGTCTAATAGTACTGCCAATATATGTAATGCCACACGTACAAATGATGCAATAAACTACAAATTTGGAATTGCAATTAATGAACGACTTCATTTCATGATCACCTCTTGTTCCAAAGGAGACCTTAAATGTTTCCAATGTAAATTTGCACATATTACAGCATCCACATTTGTGAAAGCCTGTAACTCGTGCAGAGTGCAACCAGGTAGTAGTCGGAGTTGGCATACTCATGAATGAAGGACAAAGTTTGTTTTTAAGAGACTTTCCTTTGCCGAACGTTATACTGACGTGAGGATCAAGCCAATTGGCTATATCTGAGTCAAGATGTAACAGCTGCCAATGTTTCCTCAAAATATTGTGGATTTTATGGCTGTCCGAATTGAACCTTGTAATCAACCTGATTTTCTGAGTGACTGATGACTTATCACAATTTTTAGGCACTAACAAATCCGCTCTCTTAAGCTGACGTACTGTAGCCGATACTTTGTCAACGCAGGTATTGTGATAGCCCCTCTCAAGGAATCGTGATTTGATAAGAGTACTTTCATGATCAAAATCCTGCAAATTAGCGCAATTTCTCATGGTGCGAATAAACTCTCCTTTTGGGATATTCGCTATTATATGATTTTTGTGGCAACTTTCTGCATGCAGTGTTGAATTAACAGAGGTAGATTTAGGAAAGGTTTTGGTAACCAGGCCATTTGGGGTTAAATGAATGGAAAGATCCAAAAAATCAATGTGTGTTTGGCTAAAGGTTGACGTAAATTGTAAGCCCCAATCATTATTGTTCAAGAAGGAAACAAATTCAAGAAGCAGATCTTGTGTACCAGTCCAAATCAAAATAACGTCATCTATATAACGTTTCCATAGATGTATAAATGGAAGATAGACAGAGTTAGCAAACACAAATGACTGTTCAAAATAATGCATGAAGGCATTCGCAAGCAACGGTGCAAAACTAGCACCCATTGCCACACCAATAAATTGCTTGAAATACACATTGTTGAATACAAAGACATTGTTTTGCAAAGTAAATATCAAAAGTTCTTTCACCATTTCAATGTGATAAAAGTAAGATGCAGAGAATTCACGAAATAGGAAATCTACACTTTGTAGTGCTTTTGAGTGGTCTATTGAAGTATATAATGCTTTAACATCTAAGGTGACCAACCAGCATTTGTTATGAAAATTGAGATTATCAAGAATTTCTAATGTGTGCATTGTATCTCTGATAAATGTGGGGGTCTTCAGTACAACTGGTAACAAGAATTCATTCATGTAGACCGAAATAGACTCTTCCACACCACCACCTCCACTGACTATTGGTCTCCCTTCTGGAATATCTTCAAATTCTTTATGAATTTTTGGGAGAAAATAAACAGTGGGCATAATGGGCCCACCTACCGTGAGGAAATGTCTTTCCACATCAGTGAGCAGACCCAATTCATGCCATTTCAAAATTACTTTGTTAGCCTCTGCGTGGATTGCCTGCAAAGGATTATTGGGAAGTATGGAATAGCATCCTACTGAGTTAGGGTGCCGCATGCCCATAGTAATATAATCGAGTCTGTTCATAACAACAACATTGCCACCCTTATCGGCCTCTTTGATGATTAAATCAGTATTGCCAGACAACTGTTGGATTGCTTGAAATTCAAGTTTATTGAGATTATAATTAACATGGGATTTGTGGGTTAAACCAAAATCTTCTAGAGAATGAATGTCCTTAATTACCGCCTGGTAAAAGGTGTCAATGATATTGTCAGGGGGAAATGTAGGGGAGAATTTGGATTTCCTAGTAAGTTCTTTAATACATACATTTTGCTGAACAATATCAAGATCTTTCAGGACTTGTGAAATACTAGTTTGGGATTGTGGTGCTACGTCATCCAGAGTCATTAAGACGTTGGTAGTAAGAAGTGTTTGTAATGAGATTTGGGATAGAATAGGTGTGGGTGGTGGAGGTTTGGAATTCCGTACTTGCGTTGCAAAGAATTTCTTTAGTTTGAGTTTTCGAATTAACTTAAAAAGATCAATTTGTATATCCACAAAATTATTGTTGGCTGTTGGAACAAAAGAGAGTCCCTTGTTCAGGACAGACATTTCAGCTGAGGAGAGCGAATGTGAACTGAGATTGTTAATTAGATTCACGGATTTTGATTGCACAGTTGTTGCTGAGGCATTGCTCTGGTTAGTCTTACAGAGGGTGGTGCATTTCCGCTGCCTAGGCCTACCACCCCTTGTGCCCCTGGTTTTATGCCTAAGATTGAGATATTTGTAGAGACTGGCGTCTGAAATCGTACTTTTTTTGCTGCAGCGATTCGGTTGCCCATATTGTAGCACCTGAGTTGCTCCAAAAAAGGCATAGGGCCTGTTGGAACTGATGCCATAGAATCTGAGTCAACTAAGTCGTCTTGTTCAGTTACATGCGTAATGAAAGAAGAAAGAGTAACAGTTTCAAGATTAGACGCAATGGGAGTCTGAGGCTCGGAATCACTATCTATATCTGAGCTGACTGGAGTAGATGCAAGACTACTGGATCGAGATATGGAGACCATCATATTTTGCCTGATAAGTATAGATTCTGTTGTCTCTGTAGTCACAATCGTCTCTCGGAAATTTGCAAGACTTACACCTTTTCACCTCGTCTTGATGTTTTCGTAATATTTCATATAGTGTCTTAATATTCTTATCAATCGTAGCACTGAGCGCAACAAATAGATTAATTTGGTCTTTTAGTTTTTTTCTCCACAATTCCCAGACACCTGCAGCCTTGGTGCTGCCTTCTTAACTTTCTAGATACAAGCACTGTTGATTAGTGACTTTCTCTGCCAAATTGCTTTCCTACATTTTCAAGATGTTGCATAGCATCTGTTGTATCCAATAGAAAAGTATCTGAACTGGCTGCCAGGGGTTTCAAAAAGAAGTCCAAAAATTGACCTAATGGTTCCAATATAGAACTACATAAGGACACTAACGGCCGACCTGGAGGGTTGAAAGGATATTTATGTATTTTGGGTAATACATATTTTGGGTAATACATAAAACAGCGGGACCCTAGTCCCCTTAGCAGTCAAAAACAATAATTCCTTTTCACTAATGACGTCTGTCTCATGGGCTGCCAAACAGATTGCACCTATTTCTTTGCTAATCCCTTCTGTTGGATCGCTGCTCAAGTTTTGGTATATATAGGGAAAACATCTAGCCCTATTAAAACTAGGATTTTCGAACACAAATCTATAATACGTACTAGAACCAGTAGCTCTCCCTTAGTGGCCTACTTTTCGGAACATGACCATAATTAATTAAATGGTGGGCTTTAGAACGAGTCACAGGTACTGATCGGCTGAATACGGCATCCAGATTGTCCCAATGGGAACAATGGTGGATGTACCAAACTGATAGCTATTACAAGAGACTTAACCATCAAGAGGAAGCTGCATTGCGTTCCTTGAACACAGAGTGTTGCTGCTTCATAATGTATCTGTCATCACCTGTGTGAGGATAAGGCTATAACCTCTGCCTAGTACCACTCTGCCTCCATGGTCAGTGTCACTGATCTTGGGAGGTGGCTCAGGCCAGCTACGTAGGATTATAGAACTTAGTAGATACACGATGGCAACTGTCCTTCAATTTTCGCTCTTCCTTCTCTTAAATTACTTTTTTTTTTATCCCTACTTAACTATACAGTTATTCTCCCAGATTGCTTTGGGTTTAGTATGTGGCTGCCTTGACGTATTTTCAATTGCCCTAATGTGTGGGGTTTATAGTACTCATGATCTGGAGAGTTTTGAGTGTGCCTTTCCCTTTAACATGACTTGTGCTGCCTTGTCACATGATCTTTTTTCTGATCTCATGACTTGTTGGATGACCTCCTTTTTAAGGTCAGGATGGGAGTGACTTTCTATGTTAGCCGCCTCGACGACTGTGTGGCGGAATCTGAATTCTTATCTTGGCTTGGACATACGCGGCAGCAGCGGCACGTTGAATTAATGCAGTCGCTGGCTCGTATCGGAGGATCTTTTCTTGCTGCACCGGGTCGCTTTGCCGAGGTAAGGTAATGGGCTCCCCTCTAAATTTTTGCTGAGCACGCGGGGGTAGGTGGAGAGGTCTATGGGGAGTGACCATAGCACTTTATACGCCCACCAGACGCCGCATTACATTGCTGCTTTAGCATTTGGGTATTGGGCGTGGATAGACGAGCCTAATGATACATGGATTTGTATGGAATCAGCGGATAGGTCATTTCGATTTCATTTTAGAATTATTTATAGAGGGTCCATTTTTGTGCCTTACTACGGCTCGTGAAAGTTGCCGTTATTTATTTTCCATGAGGGTATTCATGGAACTAAGCGATATATAACCTGTGATGTTGGCCTTGCTTCTAGCATGGTTGTTTCAGTGCCTTACTTCGTCCCGCAACTTTTGTCGGCACTCATTTTTGAGTGACGGGTGGATGTAAATGCCGCGTCCAAGCAGGACATTCTTGGACCCTATATTAGTAATTAGGTCTGATTCAACTTTATAGGGCTTGTTAAGATTAGCAGATTTTGCGAGCTGTAGCCCACCCAGACATGTTCGTTTATTGTAATCGATGACATTAAAATATTTAGGCTAATGATATCTCTAGCCGACATCTAGACACCGTAGTGAGCACTCATGTTAGGCTAGTCACATTGGTGAACTTGAACCTAGATTGACTTACGTGCCTGTGACAGCTGAGCACAATTAACGATTTAGGCTTATGACTCCCTTTGTTGTTATTCTTTCTACACGCTCTGGATCAGTGGATTTGAAAGCACAGGAACCCATAGGATGTTTCCACTCAGATTAATGGGATTCTTCCATTAGCGTAATACTGTAGTCCTGGAACACTTGTTTCTTGCCACGCCGATTTGAGGCGGAGCTCGTCTTCACTCATCATGAAGGTTTGGAATTTAGTTTTGTACTTGGTACTTGTTGCTAGTCTAATGCTCCGGCTATGTGCTCACTTCTATTGCTACAGGGGATGCAGTGTGACTTTAAATGATTTATGGTCTCCGCTCCCCCCTTTATGTCTCCTTAGATTGTCCTAGATATATTTCTGTGACTTGCTCAAATTGGTAGGAGTTGAGATTGCCTTCTGCTACTTGGATTTTGAGCCTATAGGGTGATTTTTTAGCATCCCGTATTTGATTTGGATGCCTTCGGGAACCACAATTAGATAATTCAATTTGGGATACCGTGGGGGCGCTAGGCTAGGTCAAGGGGTTTTTAAGGCACATGTTTTTAACATCCTTTTTTATTCTTATTTTTCTTTTCTTTTTTGATTTCTTGATATGTTTTAGCGATAAATCAGACAAGGATAGAACACAAGGATGACTAATGTCCACAGAAGAAAATTGGTGAAATGGAAGATTAGATGGAAGATAATTATAATGTTCATCCTTTCATTTTTCTCGTTCTGTTTATTGATTGTTATATGACCGTTTCTTTCTAGTCCTGAAGAAGACGACTGTCAATTCGTCCCACTTTTGTTTGAGAGGTACGACTTAGACACTGTTGAGGTTGTCGAAACTACTGTTCATGTTTAGTGATAACTGTGCAATGTACAAAAATGTTGGAGATTGCACTAGGTACCAGTGGTTGGCTACTAAAGTTTGAAATGGTGGTAATCATTGCACACAGTATTTATATACTTACTGCATTGCAATTTTGACTTACATAATAAACATCTCTATCATCAATGAATTGTTTATTCCAGACCAGTAGGCTGGAAATGATTTGTAAATTTGCACGCGGCACTTTTATATTTCTTATGTTGGTTTGCTATGTTTACTCAAAATCCATTGGAGCTTTTCATGTACATCTAGATTCGAGGTTTTGATTGTGCATGTACCAACACATTAGGATGATTAATGTTACCTATCCATTGATTTACCTCAGTTGGAGTTTCCCTCCTTTACTTTTTGAACATCAGTAAGTGTTTTCTATGCTGTTTCTACCCCTAACTGCAGTGGGGGTTCACTTCGAGGTATGCACTTTATTCTTTTGTATTGATATGAATCGTGCATTTAGGTGTAGTTTTATTATGCATTGTGTGCTCTTTTCTTATTTAATTTGATATGTGATTAATAAAAGAAACTATTTTTATATACCCTTGACCTGGCCTATCCCCTCCTTGGGCTTACTATTGATGTCTAATTTACTTGTACAATTGCTTTAACTAGTGTTTCTTTGTGACCCACTTTTGTTTTTTTGGTATCTTCATTCCCCACGTCCACGTTGTAGGGGTTGCCTATCCTTGTTCTGACTAAGAAAATGCCGACTTCCATTACGGCAAGGTGCAGTGATCACATATATCACTTGTTCCCTTTATCCCCCAACCCGCTTGCTCTCCTACCTACTTACCTTTTTGGCTGCACACTTCTGTGTGTGCTGCCACCTCCCCTTTATCCCTATGGCAACAGTTCCCTGGTAAAACCGGCAGGCTACCTCCAAACTTGCAAGAAAGTCTGGCACCCACGAATGGGCAATTACCGGGTATTCTGACCCCGCCAGACCCGGTAATTGCCCTTTAGCAGGTGCCGGAATCGGGTGATCCCCATTCCCATTTGAGCCCCATAGGGTCAAAGGGAATGGGGATGCCTGTAGCACCAGAACAGTCCATAACGGTGCCTTTGTTACAGGCATGCTGTGCTTGCGGGTGCCTTTCATTCCGCCAGGTTAGACCTGGCGGAATGAAAGGCACCCGTGAGCACAACTCAGAGTTTGCCGGTCCGGATACAACGGTACTGGCAAGCTTACCAGTACCGTTGTGTCTGGACCCGCAAGCTTGTAATGAGGCCCGATGTCTTTATGAAGGCAGAGTGACTTCAAAAAGAAATTATTTATTTTTGATGCAACAGGGGTACCCCACACAACGTGACATGGAGGTCTCCAATTCCATGACAGAAGCAAGCATTCCTGCTGCACTGAAGGTCTCCTTCCCTGTCCAGGATCAGCGGATTCAAAGGTAAGAGAATGGCCCTCATTACAACCCAGGCGTTAAGGGGTTAACGGCGCCGTGAAAGGTGTCGGCGCCGTGAAACCCATAACGCCTGATTACGAGGTCCCTTTGCGGGTGGCACTTCAAAAACCAACCCGCAAAGTGACCTAGGAGCTAATTACGGCACCGTAATTTACGGTGCCGTAATTAGCGCCTTCCCCAAAATGGGAATGGGGAAGGGCCATGGCGGCATGGGGACTTACCGCCCCGCCAACCTTGGAATGGGGCGGTATTTCCCCATTCCACCATGGCGGACTCGTTACAACACCGGCACCAACCATGGTGCTAATAGCGCCATGGTTTAGCGCCGAGGTTGTAATGAGGGCCAATGTATTTTGTGTAAATGTTTGTGTGTGTGCATATAAATGTGTGTTTGTAAATGAGTGAGTGAGTGCATGATGTATGGGTGGCTGCCTGGCTGGGTGTGTGTGAGTGTATGGTGAATTCTCTGATTACTTACAGGTAATCTTCATTACTCCTAGTCCTACTCTTCCTCGTCGCAGTACTTGTGAATGGGGCGTGTTGCCTCATACACAAGTACTGGAACGAGGTAGAGGGATGTGGGTGTAATACCGGGCTTATTTACCTGTAGTCTTCATTGCTCCTAATCCCACTCTTCCTCATCCCAGTACTTACCTATGAGACAAGGTGCTTCATCGGTAAGCACTGGGACAATGAAGAGGGACGTGGTGGTAATGGTTTGTGCTTGTGTTTCATGCCTGAGTTACTTACTGGTTATCTTCATTACTCCTAGCCCTACTCTTCCTCCTCCCAGTACTTGTGTATGAGGCACTTTGTACTGGCTTAATTTCGATCAATTCATTTTTGGAAGAGCCACACGGAAAACACTTTTGTCCCCACCTGCGATATTTTCTACTTGAGTCGTGTTCTTTTTTTTTTCTTCTTTTTTTTTTTTTTACTCTTCCCGAGTCATGTTCGTAATACACCTCTGGCATTAAATCATTTGCCTATTTTTTCAAATGCATGAATCTTGTGCACTTGTTTGTGAATCATCCCTCTACAATGAGTAAAGCTCATCTTAAACAGAAGCTGCAGGACTGTTTTAATCACACATGGTTCATCCAATGTCTGTCTCTTTTTAGACTTTGAGGATGTGCTAATGGCTAGTTTACATTGCGAACCAGTTTGTCTGTGCCTTATGTGGTAAAAAAGCAAACATCCTGTTGTGCCTTTGAGTAAAACCACTCCTGCAATTGAAACCTACAGGGCGGCGATTGTAAGCCTAGAAGTGCATTTACCTCACACGTGAAAGCACTGCACATTTAAAGCAATTATTGTACTGCATAACATTAGCCTAATTGTCTTCTGCGTTCTTTTCCTACTACCCACCACAAACAAAGCGTTAGGAAAGAATTCTAATCAGGATGGAGTATGCCACGGGTTACTCAGTCAGGTGGAGGCTCTGCAATGCTGGGCAGCATAAGCTTTGCTAAGGAAGTTGCCATGGCAAGCTACTTGAGATCCCTTAGTGCAATGGTCTGCAATCTTTGGATCTCCAGATGTTTTGGACTACAACTCCCATGATAGCTGGCTATTGACTATGCTGGTTAGAGATGATGGAGTTGACCAAAATATCTGGAGAGCCAACGGTTGCTGGCTCCTGCCTTAGTGGTATTGTTAGGCTGCATTGCATCTTACGTGTGTTATGCATTGACCATCATGTCTCATACTGCCCCCGCGTGCTGAATCCTATCAAAGCCAACAGTAGCTCTGCTCAGCTGCCCTACATCAAAGCAAAAGAGGTCATGGCTGGAAGGTTTAGAATTAATGTTAACCTCTGGCATTGCTCGCTCTGGGCAACCCTCCAGACCATCGTTCTTTGCTTGCCAAGCCATTACAAAAGAGAAAAGACGATATGCAAACCAGGCTTGTTCCCATCCCAAAAGGTTCAGTCCAAACCAAACTGCTAGGCCACATCCCTTCTGCACGAGACCACAAGCATCCCCAAAAAATGTTTGGCCTCATCGGTGAGGAGTACCTTGGGTCTCTAGACCCAGCAGGCAAAGGACCCACATCTGGGCATACCCGTCCAACTCAGGGTGACTAAAACAAAACAAAAGACGTGATGGCTGGAATGTTTAGAATGAATCTTAACCTCAGGTATTGCTATGGGCAACCCTTCAGACCATCGTTCTTCACCTGCCAAGCCATTACAAAAGGAGAAAGACTATATACAAATCAGGTTTGGTTCCACCCCAAAAGGGGCAGTCCAGGCCGTACTGCTAGGTCACATCCCTTCTGCACGAAACCACAAGCATCCCCAAACATGTTTCGGCCTTGTTGGGCCTCATCAGTGAGGAGTACCTTGGATCCTTATGCCCAGCAGGCACAGGACCCACATCTGGGCATACCCCTCCCATTCAGGGTGACTAAAGCAAAACAAAAGAGGTGATGACTGGAAGGTTTAGGCATAGCTATGGGCAACCCTCCAGACCATCATTCTTCACCTGACAAGCCATTACAAAAGGGGAAAGACCATATGCAAATCAGGTTTGGTCCCACCCCAAATGTCTCACACCGCCCCCAGCATGTTGAATCATATTACAGCCAACAATAGCTCTGCCCAGCTACCCTACATAATCTTTTACTACATCAGCAGATGAGCTTGTGTGTCACCCCTCCCAAAAGACTTATAGGGAAAGCAGTAGCTAAAGGTAAAATGCTTGTGGGTCGCCCTTCCCAAAAGATTTTTAGGGAAAGCAGTGACTAAAGGTTAAATACTGGAGAGGATTCAAATCAATTATACATGAGCTTGACACCAGCACCACCACCGTCCTCTGAAAATAATATTTGAGATAATTTGTTTCAAACTGTGCTTTTAGAATTGCATTTAAGCCACAGCATCACTGAACTGGACGGGGCTCCAATGGTGGAATAAACTTGAAGTACAAATGTTTGTAATTGCCACATATCAAAGCCAACACACTGCAGCGAGGCCACCAATGTGTAATAGGGCAACGTTAGTGCTTAAACATTCCACTACACCAACACAATATATTGGAACAAAATGTCAGCACATTATTTTACCCATTCTTTTAGTAAACATATTAGCCCCAGTCAGCACAAAACCACATCATAAATAATGCCAAAACATTGGGCCTCAATACGAGTATGGCAGTGCCGGAAAAAAGCGCTGGTAACGGAATTACTGTCCCTTTTCCTTCTCCGCCATACTACGAGTTTGGCCCTGGAGTGGGGTATTTACCTACAGCATTATGCTTAAGGTAAAAGCTCCCACTTAATAATCGGCAGAATTACCACAACAGTAATTCCGCTGACGGTAATTCTGCTGTAAAAGCCCCAAAGAGTCAAATGGACTCAGAAAAAATGGGGGTTACTCTGCCAATACACTTGTAATCTAGCCGTAATTCCGCCGGACTAAGTGGCGTTAACGGTAATTCCATTGGGCAGTATTCCAGCAGATTTACCACCGGAAGACCACCAAACTCATAATGAGGCCCATTGCCTATCAGCAAATGGTGACTTAGTTTGTTCAATGTCCTTTAACAGACATTGGGCCTCATTCCGAGTGTGTCGGTCCGGTAACAACGGTGCCGTAAGCGTACCGGCACCGTTGTTACCGGACCGGCACACTATGACTCTGCAGGTGGGTGCCATCCCACCCGCCAGGGTCTGACCTGGTTTCATGGAAGTGCCAGCACCATCATTGACGGTGCCGGCGCTTCGGTGGTCCCCATTCCCATTGAGTCCTATACGACTCAACTGGGAATGGGAACTTACATTTACCAGCGCCTGAGTTCTCGGAGCGCCGGGGCCATAATCCCCCAGTGTTACTGGGACGTCAGGCGCTGGTAAATATTGCAAGTCTGGCGGCAACCCGCCGGTAGCACCGGCAGGATTATTGCTGGACTTGTAATGAGACCCATTGTCAGTTTCTACAATGCCCCAACAAAGGTGCATTTTCAAATTGCACATTCCTCCAATTGGCACTGCACTCACACCAATGTGGCACATGATGTATTATTTACCTTGATGTCAGCTGCATGGACCTGCTCTAGCCTGAGGCTGTTTCGTGACCTATCTGGCGTAACTGCTATCTTTTACGTTCATGTTATGCTATGCTATGTTACAGGATATTTATACTGTGCACTATCACCACCTGAGTGGTCCCCTGGCACTATGGCGGATCTGAAAAGCAAGAGGGTAAGGCAAGTTAGCAGGACTGAGCGCAAGAGAGCTGTGATGTGCTGTTGGCAGCTTCAGTTTGGTTTACACCGTTCGCTGAGTGTAGGTGTGAATTTGCGGTTAGTAGTTGTCATGTGCTGTTGTGCAAGGCTATGTGTGGTTTGTTTTGTTGAGGAGTAGTGAGGTGTGTGCAGTTTGTTGTGCTGTAGAGTTTGAGAGGTGTAAGCAGAGGGATGAGTTTGTTAGTGGGGTTGGTTAGTGGTGATATGTTATGGCCCCCCCTCAGTTTGGGAACTGTGGCATAAATCGCTGCCAGTGTTGTGCATAGTGGTGCACTAGGGGACACACTCCTATATTCTTTGCAGGATTTTGGATTTTTTGCAGGGATATTTAGTGGTGATACCTTTTCCAACCCCTGTGTTCAGACTAATGGATGCCTACACCACTTTGTGCCCTGCACCCTTGAGCTCCCTGGGCCCGTGGTTTCACATGGTACATAGGTTACATAATTACACTGCTCTGTACATCTGAGGGTGGGTTTTACAACTAACTTTCAAGTATAACCTATTTTACCACTGAGGGCTTGTATAAACTCTCCAGCCTTATTCCAGTCCCACCTTATCAGGACATTACAATCCTTCTCTACATGTCTCATCCACCTAAGAAATCATGGTGAATGATACCTAGCCCATATTATTTGAATTGTAATATTAATTTGACTCTAGCTCATCATTTCTCCTCTTCCCTTCTTATACCCAGTGGTCGAAGTGGGCAGTAGCGCTGCTCCTATACCTTTTTTTTAGAGGGGTGTAAGCCCCCTCGGTAAGCAAAGAGGACAGGCCAGGGGGAATCCCATGCCCTAAAATGGAGGAGTCCACAGAATTGCACAAAGACCTGTTTTATATAACAAAGCCCATAAAAAACAGGAACAGCTGTGGACATCAAGGCAATTTCCGTGCTCTCGAATGGTTCCGAGCTTGACAGTAGTTTAAAAAGGAGAACGACATCACAATTGATGTTTCATCCTAGAAATCCTATGAGGTGGCGGGATTGGTTAAGGGAATTTATTTAATTTTTGCATTTATTTTAGCGTGCAAAGCCCTTGGGCTTCTAGACAATAGTTACAGAAAGTGTGAGGTATATTGGTGAAGTTCATGAATACACATATGGTTACAGACATAAAGTAGTGTGGGTACGCAGACAGGCAAAGCCTCACCTCATGTTACAGGGGGCAGCATATCAGTCAAATAGGTATGATTACACAGACTGGCAAAGCCTCACCTCATGTTACAGGGGGCTACATCAGACAGCATGTGTGTCAAATAGGTACGATTACACAGACTGGCAATGCCTCACATGTTACAAGGGGCTGCATCAAGCAGCAAATGAGTCAAATAGGTATGTATACACAGACTGGGAAAGCCACCCCTCATGATACACTGGGCTACATCAGGCAGCATATGAGTCAAATAGGTATGTTTACACAGACTGGGAAAGCCAGCCCTCATGGTACAGGGGGCTACATCAGGCAGCATATGAGTCAAATAGGTACGTTTGCACAGACTGACAAAGCCACACCTCATGGAGTGATGGGCACAATCAATCAGGCTGCCACACAGTAATGGATCAGCAGGTACACAGGTAAGTGAATAATAAGCACTGAGCATGGAGGGATGGTTTTACCCACATGAGGGGCACTCTAAAGCACAAAAATGAAAATGGCTTCACAGGTGTAAAGATATCCGGATTCGATTTTTTAGCAAGGCACTCAAAACAGTAAAACGAAAATGGCTACACAGGTGTAAAGACACCTGGGGCCTCATTACGAGTTTGGAGGTAGCCATGGAGCTATTAGCTCCATGGCTACCTCCAAACCGGGCTCCTTTACCGGGTTCCCTGAATGGGGAATTACCGGGCCATTTCGAGTTCAGAGGGCCCGGTAATTCCTCCCTCAGGGAACCCGGGCCCGGACCTTCCCCATTCCCATTTGAGCCCCCATAGGGCACAATGGGAATGGGACAGGGAGCTAACAATGGACCGATTACGACCAGCCCGTTGGTAGCTCCCTGGTCCCCTCGCGGGACCCGGTGACGACGCCTGGTTTTGCCAGGCGTCCTTACCAGGTCCCGCGAGGGGACCTCGTAATTGTGCAGAATGGTGTTAACGGGTCCGCATCCATTAGCGGAACCCGTTAACCCATTCCGCATGGGTCGTAATGGGCACCTGGATTCGTTTTTTTAAGCAAGGCACTCAAAACACAAAAACGAAAATGGCTGCACAGGTGTAAAATATCCAAATTCGATTTTTTTTTAAACAAGGCACTCAAAGCACAAAACGAAAATGGCTGCACGTGTATAAAGACACATAGGGCCTCATTACACGTTGTGCGGTAGGGATTTAACGTTACCGGTAATGGAATACCGGTAACGTTAAATCCCCATGCCAATTCCGACCTGGCTCATCGCTATTAGCGGCACCGCTAAGTACGGTGCCACTAATAGCGGGCAGGCCGCGTGCGCGCGACCCTCCTTCCCGTAAATTACGCCATGCCGCTATTAGCACAGCATCACAAGGCGAGCGGACATGCTAATAGCGGCATGGTAAAGCCCCCCAAACCCCTTACTGCCATGGTGCTAATACCGGCATCGCGAACCACCCGTTAAGAGAACTGAGCAGTGTTCCCACCTGCCACAGGTGGACAAAATCCGCACAGGTGGAGGCAATGGAGACAGTGGCAGCACTAAAGGAGCACACCACACCCCTTCCCACACCCGATGATTCCAATACTGGCAGCATTACATGGCCTGGAGGACCTCATTGCAGTGCAGCTGCAACAACAACAGGCAGCACAAAGGAGACGCAGGAGGAGGAGGGCAAGACAGGCACAGCAAGCACCACCACGGCACCTAATCATACCACAGAGGCACCCACCAATCCCCAGGATCAGAGCCAGTCCATTCAACCTAACCCCTGAGCAGATACACACCCTGTACCATCTGGACACGGCTACCATCACCAGCATCGTGGACATGATCCACGACGACATTGTGTGCCTCATAGACACAGAACTGCCATCCCCCGCTACTGAAGGAGGTGAGTGTGCACCACTTCCTGTCCACAGGCACTTATCACCATACAGTGGGACAGATGCATGGCATCTCACAACCAGCATTCCCACGCACACTGAACCAGGTACCCGATGCACACCTGAAGCATGCACCTGAACACATATCCATGCCATAGACTGCCCAGGAGATAGCAAACACAAAAGTTGGCTTCCATCCACTGGCAGGCATCCCAAGTTGCATCGGGGCCATTGACTGTACTCATGTTGAATTGGTGGTCCCACATCACAATAAAGTAGTCTACCGAAACAGGGAGCAATTCCACTCTATCTACGTCCAAATGGTATGTGACGCCAACCAGATATTCACACATTGCTGTGCCAGATTTCCTGGAACTACACATGAATCCATAGTTCTGCGGATCTCAAATATCCCACGCTACATGGAGCGACACACCGGACAACGTACGTGGCTACTTGGTGAGTAGCCGGGCAAGCACATGGCAACGTGATTTGGGGGGGGGGGGAGACACACTCAAAGTGGGTGTTGACTGGCGTCCGTACGGAAAATGGACATACAGATGTACGCCAATGTCCATCAGGGAAGGCCACGATGTACCTGAGAAGAACCCACATGCAATTTGAAGGTGCACGACTATGAGAACAATGCAGGCTGCAAGATATTACACATCCATCCCCATTTCACGTCATGCCACGCCACATATTACACAAATCAGCAACATGGCGTCAAGATGGTAATACAGAATCAGCGCATCACAGCATCAATCCAGCAATGTACCCTTGAATGCATGCAAAGGGAACACCCCTAGACATAGCACTGAACCACACACCTATAGCACCACTGAAGTGATGCTTCACAGCATGGCAACATCAGTGTCAGAATGTCAGTACACTAGCAGTGTGCTACAAAATTTGCCTGGGCCAGGGACACCTAAGACCTGGCCTCACCCAGGACATGTCAAAATTACTGTTGTAGGCATTATTATGGCATTTCTACTTGCAGGGTCGGCCACACACTTGCACGTTGCTGTCACACAGACCATCTGCATGTATGCTCTCAGTTTAGCACTTGCATCACAATGCAATGTCAATTTGTGTGATGTGAACAGGCCGCCCTTGAGGTGAACAGTAGCAGGATCCCATTCATCCCCCCATACAGGTGATGTGGCCTATACCCTGAAAACCTGGCTCCTCACACCTGTACGGAGACCACAGAACAGGCACGAGGAGGTATACAATCGTGCACATACCTGTACCCGCATCGTGATCGAGCAGGCCTTTGGACTTTTGAAGTCATGTTGAATGTGCATCACCAGGTCTGGTGCTGCTCTCCTGTATGGACATGAGAAGGTGGCCAAGATCACCATGGCATGTGTCATGCTGCACAATATGTGTGACAGACGGAATGACCCACTGCCCCCTGACGTTGGAATAGAAGCACCTGATGAGGATGATGATGTTGATGAGGACGGAGGTGAAGGGGATGCAGGTGTTGCAAGAGGGGATGGCCAGGAGGCACGTGCTGTGAGACAGCATCTGATCAGCCAATCAATCTTCGGAACATGTTTTCGTACTGTCACATGGATATGGGGAGGAATGCACTGGTGTATGTCTTAGAGCACGCAATGGACCCTGTCACCAATGAAGTACACACACACACAATGAAGATGTCCAAGGCTGTGTTTTCATCAGAAACCAGTGTATTGACTAACATAAAGGTGAAGAAGTGCAAGCCCCACAACATCCCACCACCCTTTGAACAGACCCATAACACCCTTCCCACCACCCCCCACAACAGACCCATAACACCCTTCCCACCACCCCCCACAACAGACCCATAACACCCTTCCCACCACCCCCCACAACAGACCCATAACACCCTTCCCACCACCCCCCACAACAGTCCCTCATGTGTCTGCCATTTTTGCCATGGCCAATGCACACTGAGGTATCCCCATCAACCCCCTAATTTCCATTGTCCTTGGAAGGATCTTGAGGGTTGCCAGACGTGCGCCTGGTGGTTCGCATTGAGCGCCTGAGGGGGCTTGTTTGTGTTGACCCGGAAGACGAGGATGGGACAGACTGGCCTTGTTGGTGAAAGTGGCGGTCCATTGTGTCTGCCATGCGGACAAGCACCTCCCTAAGCCTTGCAATTTCATTGCATATCCTGTCCGTGTTGGCGTCCATGCGCTCAGTGGAGTGCCTCACCGTCTGGACAATGTTCTCACTGAGATTGGCAGCCTCAGCGACATGCTGGCCAACCAGCACGGTCAGCTCCTGTTGGCGCTGCAGGATGGTGGAAATTTGGAGGTCAGTGCCGGGTGACCGTGCACTGGATGCCGTGCCCTCAGATGGCTCCAATGCAACAGGTGATGGTTGCATGGGTGACATGATTGCAGGGTTGGTGTCCTCGAAAGTCCCATCAGAACCAGGGGTCTGGGATGCCACTGACTCTGGGCTTCCTGGGGGGCTTGGGGTGTGCATCTCCATCTGCTGGACTAGGGTGTCCTCTGGATCGGATAGGGGGTCAGTGGCGGCTGTCTCACCAGCGGAGCTTGCCGCAGCTGATGGTGGGCCCTGGGTGTCTGGCATTGTTGCCAGTGGGTTTGCCTCCGGTGGTGGGGCCACAGTTGGTGGTGCAGCTACTGCTGCCCTGGCAGTGGCACTATGACGTAGGCTACCACTCTTCAGGTGTGGCCTTCCCCCCTTGCCCCTGGATGTTGCTGGGGTATCCTCCGGCTCCTGTGCCCTTGGCCTCTTGGATGTAGGTGGTGCCTTTGATGCATCAGCGGCATCCTCCCCATCTGTATGTGAGCCTGTCAGGGACGAGAAGGGGGATGGCATTGGTTGCATTTCAATATACTCAATGTAAATTACAGGAATGATGCAGTTGTGGCCATTGGGACTTAGCAGTTGTGGATGCAGGTGATGTGCCAGTTCAGTGCCTCATCCATGAATGGTTGAGTTTGGGACTTGTCTCTGGTGATGTGTGCATGTGTGTGTGTTTGGGTCTGACACTGACATGGTGATGGATGGATGCATGTGTGGATGTGTGTCCATGCATGAGTGGGGTCTGTGCTCACATACAGGGGTGACTATACATTCACACCGCATCCTGTCATGTGTACACTCACCTCCATCGGAAGTGGTAGCCACGCCGACCTCCATGCTGCCCACTCCCTCGATGCTTTCGGTGGCAATCATGTTTGCGCATGTCTCCTCCCATTCCTTCAGGCGTATTGGTGAGCCATCTCCACCGGCACTGGCAATGCAGTGGTTCTCCGCCAGGATGCCCCTAAACCGCAGCCTGAGGTCGTCCCACCTCTTCCTGCATTCGCACACAGTGCGTTTGCTGGTGCCCACGGCACTGACTTTGACAGCCACCTCCTCCCAGATGGCTTTCTTCTTCAGCAAGGTAGCGCGGCGCATGCCATTGGCAAAGACTACCTCTGCATGCTCTGCAAGGGTCAGTGTCAACATGACCAGTTCCTCATTAGTATATTTTTCCTTCCACTGCCTGTCACAGATTTTCTTCAAGGCCTTGGGCATGATGCAGGTGTCACGGATGATTTAACACAGCTCCCAACTCCAAAATGGTCCAGGGGGCAGAGGATGGCAATGGATTGTGTTTTTAAAGATGGCCGCCGTGCTCTTTCCCGTTCCGGTGCGATGACGCTATTTCCGGTTCCGCAATTTAACGGTCAATGCTAATAGCGGTGACCGCTAATAGCGGTGACCGCTATTAGCATGTAGAGTGAGGGCGGAGGTGCTAGCAGCACTTTGGTCGGCCCCGGTAAGGTGCTTTTGCGGCATGGCGGTAGGGTCATTTACTGGCATGGCCCTATGCGTGTGTCCGCTTACTCGTAATGGTACGCTATTGGCGGTCTCCTGTGAGGGCGGACAAGCTAATAGCGCCATGCCGGTAAATCCCGTTTTTTACCGCCTACCGTGTAATGAGGACCATAGATTCGTTTTTTAATCCAGGCAATGAAAGTACAAAAATGAAAATGGCTGCACAGGTGTAAAATCACCCAAATTTGATGCTTTAAACAAGGCACTCAAAGCACTAAAACGAAAACGGCTGCACACTTGTAAAGACACCTGGATTCGATTTTTTAAGTAAGGCACTGAAAACAAAGAAATGAAAATGGCTGCACAGGTCTAAGAACACCTGGATTTGATTTTTTGTCAAAGGCACTTAAGGCAAGCATAACATGGTGTTGAAGTTGTTGGTGCTGGACAGGTAGCTATCGATGGGTAGAGGGGAAAAAGCATGCAGCAGTAAGAACAGGGTTAGTGTCCGGAAATGGCGGATAGAGCGTTTTGCCTCAAGGCTGCTTACCAAGTGAGTGGAAGTTCTAATGGATCCATCAGTGTTCGAAGTCATGGAAAAGGTTTTATGGAGACGTACTCCAACAGGCTCAAGCAGGGGCCTTTGAAGAGAGCCGTGGAGGGAGTCTCAAGTCCACAGATGTTGGCTCTATGTATGCACAGAGAGCCAATGAAAGCAGCCGAAGAAAGAAAGGCAGCCGTTGGGCATGATGGAAAAGAACAAAGACCGTGGTGGATGGAGGCCAAGGTAGCTGGATGGTGCTGGACAGACGCTTCGGGTCAATTTTGCCCCACAAGCACACAGACCACACAAATGGGAAGCACATGGTTGCTTCCAGATCATGTTGCAGAAATGCGCTCGGTGTATGAGCGCTGCAGATCAAAAATGAAATACGAAGTGAAGAGCCCTGTTTAGCTTACCAGGTGGTGTGGCAGGGTGATCCTGCTATGCGTGGTTGCAGCGAGGTCAGAGGAGGTGGGGGCAGGCAGCCCATGGCGCAGAAGGAGAAGGAGGGATGATCAGGGCCAGATAGGGGACTTTGAAGAGGGCCTTGGATGGAGGGTCGGCTCCATGCCTGTCGGCTCTCCCATTGGTTCTATGCTTGCCGAGGGAGCCAATCACAGCGGCCGAAGCGAGAAAGGGTGTCAGTACCTTCAATGCCTGGTGGGCTTCGATGTCGTCGGCCATGATGGAAAAGAAGAAAGGTCATGGTGGATGGAGGACCAAGGGGGCAGCATGGCGCTGTACAGACGCTTCAGGTCAATTTTATGCCACAAATACACAGAACACACAAACTGGGAAGCACATGGTTGCTTCCAGATCATGTTGTAGAAAAGCACTTGGTGTCGGAGCACTGCAGATCAAAAATTAAATATGAAGTGAAGAGGACTATTGGGCTTACCAGGTGGTGGGGCGCGGTGATCCTGCTATGCCGAGATTCAGATAGGTCAGAGGAGGTGGGGCAGGCAGCCCATGGTGTAGAAGGAGAAGGAGGGACCAACTAGATATATATTCCTTTTGTTGGTTAGTACGTTCATTGGCTGAGACACCTACTAAAATGATACAGGTGAAACCATGTCATCATAATACAAAACTATTGGTTGTTGCAACATTTATAGATGAGCCTTAAAGGTGGGTAGGGATTGGTCAGTGGTGGTTTTCTCAGCCTTCTCAATTTGGAATGTTACAGCACATGATCAACAATAGGGATTGGTGGGAATGGCACCAAAGTGCTACTTTTCCCAATAAGTGTACCATTTCCGATTCTTTAGGCCACAAACCAAGATGTTGAGCTTTTAATTTTAAACTATTTTGTATCTTTTGTCTCAAGAATTAGATGGGAACGAAGGCATCAGCCTGTTCATCCATGAATCTGATGAATAGACATTATTCTCCGACTGTAGATCACGTGTGTTGAAACCACATTTTGAGTTATTCTGATCAGCATTTACAAGGATTTTTGCCTTTATTTATGCGGGTGCTATTACCTTTCCTAGCCTGTAGAGATTTGTTCAAGCTACTCCTTCCCAGTAATGAGCCTTATTTAATGGGAATCTGACCTTCCATCATTATTTGTTTCTTTGCTTAATCTAAGAGAAATGTGTCTCATACCTGGGAACTGTTATCATCTGTTCTCTTGGGTGCCGATCCAATCCTTTTTTGTGCATGATAACTTTGGCACAGGCTGTACGATTATTGTCTGGGTTGCTCAGGTCTGAACTTTCTGCTACCTCAGTGAGCTGAGTCCCCCAGCAGGTTTGAGGCTTCTCGATGTCTCCCATTCACTTGAACGTGGCTGCACCATCTATCTTGTTTAACATGGCTACTCGTTCTTGCTGCCTTTCTGCGTTAATCAAGCTTTATATGTATTCTTGTGCATCTTGTGTTTCAGCGTATATATATATGCAGCATGTGTTTTCTAACTTATTGGATGAAAGCATATGCCTCATGTTTAAGTGCAATTTGACCTATTGGTCATATAGCTTCATGGTGGATGCTTATCTTCTTCGTGTCTAATGCACCTACGTGTGCCGGTTTCAGTTGTGACGTCATCTTCATATTTGGTTACAACATATTCATGTCTTCCATGGTTTGCAAGTTTATCTCTTCTTTCGTTGATCCAGGATAAGGTTGGTAAGGCTGCCTCAGAGAGTAACGTCTTTTACATCTACGGTATGGTGGGGGAGAAGATGCAGTTGATATAAGTGATGCGTATTGCCCATTCCTATAGCATCCTGACAGGGGAGGTGCCAAGGTAATGAATGACACATTCATTTCCCTCTCAACATTCCCCCCTCTGGTCGAGTCCTTGACCACATTTCGGAGAGGACCCTCCTCTCCATACTTAGGGATCCATATCTTTGTCACCCCCTCAGGTCACCGGAGTCCTTTATATGTTCAGCCACGTTCCAGGTCATATAGCAGCACACCCCATCTGGTTTATAGAACACCCAATGTCCCACATAATTAGGGCATCTCCAGGATTGAAGAGTTTTGTACCTGGGGGAAAAAAGAGGACTTTGTTTCAGGTGCAACAGAAGTACATTATAGGTTTGTATTTGCTCATCCATCTCAGTGTCCATATCTATCCTTGTTTTCATCCCTACCATTTTGTTGGCAGTCTTCTTACATTGGGCTATGGCTATTCTCAGGTCACAGAATCCAAATAGCACTAACACTAATGCAGTTATTAGTACCTTGAACCCGTTAGCCATCCAGGAGGGGATCCGGAATAATAGATAAGAGAGACAATTATTCTCATGCCCCACTGTGTTTAATTCCTCCTCCATCTTTGCATGCAAGTCTGTTAGCAGTGTTATAGCCTCTGTAAGGGTCCCATTTTCTTCATCGTGGGCAGGTGCCTAGGCACAGCAGGAAGGACCGATCTTTATGCACACACCACCCTCCATGGCTGTTATCAAATCAAGGATGAATTTTTTTGAAGCCTGACTGCTCTGAGCTCTTCCTTTAACACCTTTCACTGTTGAATTAATCATTTGTAATAGTTCCCAATTGGTTATTTGTAACCATTTGGCATTTGCGTTTGTTTGTATCCCAGGAATGGCAGAGGCGTACAACCTTTCTGTTCTACTTAACAGTCTATGCTCCTCAGGTATCTGATCAGTATGTTTGTATTGTATAAGCATCTAACAAGCAAACAAACAATAAATATGAAGTGTCTGTCATGATCACTGGCCCAAACACACAAACCCTGCACCCCAGGTGAAGGAGGCAAGGAGAAATACCATACTTAATTGTCCCTTTGGGACAATAAAGCCAGGGGACCCAGCTGGCCTCAGCCTTTGGCGCCAGGCTCATGAACAAATATGAGCAGAGACATTATTCTGGTGTAAAGTACTTTATTACATTCACAGGAACTATTCACATGCGTTCAGTCGGGCGTGGCTGCTGAAGAACCGAGTAGCACGTGCAGCATCATTTGGGAGTGGCAGGGTGTGGCCGGTAAGCCATTCCTAAGGGGGCGTGGCCGGGCTAGTCTATATAAGCCCGCCCAGCCTTCATGAAAGCGCTTCCCGTTATTCCGCTTGAAGGCAGCGTAACGCTCACCGCCGCTTGGGTGCAGATTCACCTTGGAATCCAGCTCCAGTGATTCAACTTACCTAGAATCTGTTCGCTCCTGCAGCCTCACTACTTACCTGGGAACCTGTTTCACCGGCAGCTCCTCTACCTTGGGACCAGTTCTCGCCTGGAAACACCTCCACAGTGCCTGGCACTCACCTTCCATCTCCGGACCTCCCGGAAAGCGAATCCTGGCCGCAAAACTGCAGCTCGCCGCTGAGCTCATCCGTGGCGGCACCTGCAAGGAGAAACAACAGACAAAGGTGAGACTTTACCAAAAACCTTCAGTTTATGGTCGCGCTCATTGCAAACCTTGCGCTTTCCCTTAAACCAGTTCTCATCTTTGGTCGGAACGCAGCAGATCCTTTTTTATTCATTTTGGCTGCATATCAAGATCCAAAATCACCGCTGGGCAGCACTTTCGCCTGTGGAGAGAAAGCAGAGAGGAGACATTGTTAAAACCCGGAGATCATAATGCGTTGAGGACAATACTACAATATTTTAAAGCGAGAAAAGACTTTACAAAAACGAAAGACACTTACCATTACCAAGGGGCATCGTTGCAGCTGGACCGGACTACCACTTCAGAGGCCAGTGAAGTAACTCGGCCCCATATACAATGCGCCCCTGCTGGAAGAAGCAGGATGGAGAGCTCATCATCCATTAATAACAGGTGAGATAATGGGACGGTGCATGCTCACGGAAACCATGCTGTGGGAAGAAGGGTTCAAGGAACACCATAGCAATATACAGGCAGACGCATGTTCTCTCATACCCATGCAGGAGCAGTTCCACCGATCACCGCAGACAGCAGCTTATTTGCAGAAGGGGAGGCTTGACCAGGGTGATCCAAATCCAGGGAGGGCTGCAACCGTGCCCCAACCCCCCCGCAGAGACCAGGTGAGTGTAACAGTGCTTCCTCCATCTTGTTGGAGATATAATTGCCTCTTTTTAGTCTTTCTAGATTTGGCAATCTTTCCTTTCTCTGGTGTGCATCCATTTTGAGGATCCCTCCAATTATCTCCTTCTGGGGCACTACCAGGGCTTGTGTATTTAGTAAAACTAAGGAACATATTCCTTCCAAGTTTGGGGACAACTGCATATAAGCTTTTGAACCATAGGCCAATTAATGGTCCATGAATACTGCAGTGGCAACTTTCATGCCAGGTATTTTCGATATGCATTTGCACCCTACATTTGCTCCAACCTTGACCTGACCATCACTCTGGAAACATAAGGTGGCATTTTTGAGGGGTATTATGGGAACAGGGCCTGCTTAATTTTCTACCCATGTAAGCAATTTGGATACTGTCCTCCCAATAATTGAGTCAACCAACGTTTTCTGCCTGCACCACCTCTACTTGTACCGTCAAGAATGCTTCCTTCCAATCATTGAGTCATCCATCATTTTCTGCCTGCACCACCTCCACTTGTACCGTCAAGAGTGCTTGTGCTTTGCAGCCCATCAGCCCTTCAACCCACTCGTTTGTGATGAATGCATGCCCATGTATTAGTAATTGTTGTCTTTCCCAACATCCAGGCATTCCCCTAATTTCTCTCTTTCCATTAGGTGGGCATTGCAGTTTTTTTTTATCTACTCTCCTAGCTTCTCTAATATTTGGGCCATTTAATATATACTCTATCATCTTGTTTCTGCTCCAATAGTCCTCTATCATTGACTTTGTCTTTATGTAGCTATCCTAGAAAGGAAATGTTTTCTTGGACATTCACCACAAAGTTACCCATTTCCCTTGGAATTGTCCCCTAGTTGTGCAGAGCACCAAATGCATTATGCACTGTGCCCTTGTTGCTGGTATTTCAGTGGCTGCAAATGTCCTGGAGGCGCTCATGGCATAGGGAATGAGAGAGCACACATAGCAGCTCTCCCTTGATTTCTCTCTCCCCTGATACTGTAGAAGTGACCGAATCCTATGTTTTCTAGGAAGAAGAAACCAAATTGTTTTTTAATTTTTCTACCAAAAAAAAACATTTAAAATAAAATATAAGTGGGGTAAGGGGTATTAATAAAGGTAGGAGGAAGGAGGGAGGAGTGCAGGGGTCTCCCCCGCAGTAAAATATTTAAAAAATGCGGTCACTTCACTCTTTCAAAAACATGGATTTGGTAAATCACCTAAATAAATCCTCTCTCCCCACCCGGGCCATGTGCTTGTACGACATATTATTAGTTACGTGGGCCGAATCAGCCATGCAGGCATTTATGCCCTCAAAATGATTATCAGCACTTCTTTGTTAGTTTGGTAGTGATAGATAAGGTCAGGGTCATTGCTTCGTTCAATAGAGGAATGCCGGGGGGGGTTCATATTAGCATATGCTGGTTCGAGTAAATAATAGGGAGCCATCTTTTGCAATGCCAGGAGTGTAAAGAGGTTGAGATAGCAGAAAGCAAAAAATATTGCCACAATAGTTTCTATGCAGATAAGTCCATATGTTGCCTCGGTGTATGCCCATTGCATTGTCTATATGCCAGAAGCCTGTATTTAGCAAAATCGAAAGGATTCATCATAATTTTTTAGTTTCTGTTGAGACGTTCACGTCACTGTCCAAACAGAGAATACCTTCAAGAAGAAATGTATTACTATTGCTAAAACGATCCTCTCAACAACAAAATTAGTCTTCAGATTAGTTAATAAAGTAAGAATCAGTACTCCACTTTTCTTAAGTGCACTGTAACTTTTCACTACAAAGGAGAGAACTGCATAGAGGAATATCGGGAGAGGTAACATCTAGAAATGGTTTCTTTCTTTGTCAAAAGTGCGTCCTCTTTTTACACTGCAGGTAAAAAGGTTCTTAGAAACTATAGTTCGTAGGCATACTGGTTGCCTGTGTAAAAAAGGACAGTGTGTACATTAACTTTCTGTAGACTGTCATCTGCTCCTTGTGAGTGACAGTGTCTTGTTACTTCTTCTTCGGCTTCAACCTCTGGAACTGGAGGTAGGCAGGGTCTCACCTTTGCATGGTTTGACATTGCCGAGATGCATCCAGACTCGCCTACCTAACACTTTAACAGCAGTGGGTGTGGTATCCTCTACCATGAAGGGGCCTTCAAAGCATGGCTTGTGCCAGGACCATGTAATGTTTTTGATGAGGACAGTGGCACCTGGTTAAAGGGTGGGGGGCTGGAGCAGAGTGCTTGTATCTAGCTGTTGGTCGTCTTCATCATTTTTCTTCGACCTCCCCTGCTGTGCTCGAAGCTGTTGGGATTTAAATGAACCACTACTCGTAATCGCTGCCAGCTATTCATGAATCTCAGACCTCAAAACAACAGCAGCAGTATGGGCATCAGTTTGCGCTCTAGTGGGAGGGGCAAAAGGGTATATGCATACAGCGTCCTGTCACCAGCTCATGAGGAGACAGGTGATGGTCTGAGCTGGGCTGATTGCATAATGCAAATAGGGGTAAGGGCAGACAATGGAGCCATCCTTTCTTGAGAGTTATTTTCAATTTGGCTATTCTCTCTTTCAGCAGGCCATTACAGTGTTCACAAATCCCATTTTATTCTGAGGGATAAGTGGAAGAGAATTTATGTTTAATCCCCAGGAAAGCTGTGATGTGCTCAAACAATTCATTTACAAAATGCGGCCCATTGTCAGACCGAAGGACTTTGCAGACATCCCATTGTGGGAATACCCCTTGTATAAGGAATTTGGCAGCACAGGTGGCATCAGGGTGCATGCACGGACCGGCTTCGATCAAGCATGAGAAAGGGCATATAACCACCAACATGTATATGTAGCCATTGCAACTTTGGATCATGTCTAAATGGTCTATGTGCAAGTGCTGTAATGGTCCAGTAGGGTGGGGTATTACTCCTCCCACAACTTCTGCAAGACTCTCTTGTGTTGTGCAAGCAGGATAATGAGCTGTTCTAATGCTACTTTAAGCGATGTGGGGGGCATGACCTGTTTGCCGGTGCATTCCTGTCACCAAATTGCATTTGTGGGGGATATTGGGCACCCCCCTTTTTCCATAGCTCCTGCTCTTTTGGTGCTGTACGTCCCTGTAGTTCAATTATTCACTTGTGTGTACTTATTAAGTGGTGTGCCAAATTCAGATATTTCAGGAAAACGTGCTGCTTTTTTGGCCTCTGTGTTGGCGGCTTCGCTGCTGCAGGAGATTACATCTCCCCCTCATGTGGGCGGCACACTTCACCACGGAAATGGCCGATGGGAGTTGTAGTGTGTCAATAAGCCTGTTCAATAGGCACTGTGCTGCACTGGCGTGCCGTCAGTGTGTAGGAAACCCTGCCTTTTCCAGCGTGACAGTCCTGCGTGTACTGTTGATGTCATGTAGGCAGAGTCCGAATACTCTGTGATTTCCTCATCCTCATGCATTTCTAGAGCTTCAAAAAGAGCTACGAATTCTGCTGCGTGTGCTGAAAAATGTAAAGGTAATCTTACACTTGGCACTACTTGACAGTGTCCATTCTGCCTCAATTTTACCACTGCGGTCTCAGTGTGACTTTCCCCTGAATTCTGATCAATCGACGAGGACCCGCCAATGAAGAGTATCCCCTCCCCTACAAGGGCATTTTCTCTAACATGGGGTATATCGTCATGGTATTCTGTGTATTTGGTGCAGTCGTGCACGTGGTCTCGTATTTCCACTGGTTCTACTGTGAACGTTGCTGGGTTAACTACGCTGCATCTCACTATTTTGATTGCTGGGTTTGAAATAATCACTTTGTACCCTGATGCTCTCTTTGTGGTCAATGCGCTTTTGGGTTTCTCAAGAATGGTGAACAGTGCATGCTCCAGGTATAGTGTTACTTTGCAGGGTGAGCATATACCGGGTTTGTGTAGCCTACCGCTGCTTTAAACTATTTCAATGGGTAAAATCCCTGTCCTTCAGAGGCGGATCAGTGCTCTGGGGGCGAGGAAGAGGAACTGTGGGTGTTTTGCTCTCTCCTTCATGCTGTTTAAGCATCCACTCTCTCTGGGGTGGGTCCTCCACCTAGTCCCCAAGCATCTTCTGTAGCCCCAGAATTGCTAACCTGTTGCGTAACTTCTTTCCCTTATATGCAGCATGTAAATATGTGGTCATGTGTTGCAGCACAGATTTTTGATATGATATGATATTTTATTTGTATCGCGCTCAAACACAAGTTATTCAGAGCGTGACAAGGGAGGGGAACAGGGGAGAATACATCAGTGATCTTACTAGGCCCAGTGACATTGAGAACGCACAAGTGCATGGGAAAGGGAAAGGGGAGATAGTGCAAGGAAGGGTGAGAGAGGAGAGTGCGGAGCAGAGGAGAAAAGATAAATAATAATAAATACAAATAAATAGATAATAGAGACAATAAACAGTGGTAGTGCAGCCAGCAAGTGATAAGTGCAGTGTTTACGGCAGCAGACTGGGTAAGTCTAAATAAGTGCAGAAAAGGAAGAAAATGGGGGGGGCGTGGGGGACTGTATGGGTACAGATACAGTACCCATTTCAAGGGGTGGCCAGGTTTTGAAATACTTCCCTCCTGGGGCTATACTTTAACCATTTTGCCCGCTGTTTTGCAAGCCCATTCTGTGTTATACTTGCAAATGTTGGTCTTATACCGTGGAAGGGACTTGCACAGGTGCATAAGGGGAGTGTCTCCCATGATGGCACGTCACGCTCTTGACTGCCTATACTTACCTGACCTTAAAAATACTTTTGAGTCAAGATCTGTCTCCTCCACCAACTTTTCTCATGAACAATTTAATTTCCAATTTCAACCACTTTTTGACCCTTTCCCAAGCATATCTGGCTTCAACACTACCAATTTGGGCATGCACAAACTCTGCCAAGGCCCAGGACTCCACCCTTTGAGTTGAAACCAAAGCTCCACATGCTCCTATGACATAGACCAATATTGATAAAACCCCGTTTTCACAATTGTAAATCACCTTCTCCCTTTCACTCTGTGTCCTCGCACAGCTGATAAACAAAACTTCTTCCATCAATTTTTCCCTACCTCCTTGCAGCCTACAACTGGCGGAACACCCTCCATTAAACAATTCTCTGCAATTTCCTTATATCCTACCACTGGCCACTGACAATTCGCCAGCCATTTCTACACATGTGAATGTATGGGACTCTCAAGACAATACGCCAAAACAAAACCCCACGGCCGTCTTCCTGTCCAACTTCTGACAAGGGATCCATCTTCTCTTAAAACTGCCCCTTAGGGCATGATGCCTTCTTCTATGCCCTCGACACAGGATAACTCTTATACTGTTTTGTTTTTTATTCTTTTTTTGTTATTTTCTGTTTCAATATTCAATACTCCGTCTCGGAGTTTAAGGTGTCACCATCCGTAAACCAGCTAACTACAGGTAAACGTCTCATAAATCAACTCTTTGTCACTTTCCCCCCAAATGTATGCAAACAAACCCCCACAATATGTAAACAACTCCCTCCGACCTTTGTTTGTCAAATCGTTGTTCTCCTTCTTACATCCGTGGGTGGGTCGAAGCCGTCAGACTCGCTCCTCCCACAATAGGCCACTCTGCCTTCTGGCCAGTGGCGCGTCACGCGGGGAGTTGGCAGGATTTTCTTCCAAGGAGCTCCTGATGACTGTCTCAGTTGACATGTCATTTATGCAGTCTTCACGGGTCACTCCATAGTGCTTAGGCTTGCGTTGGGAGAAAACGATGCAGTTTCCGAGGGTATGGCCAACTATGCTCTGCTACCATATGTAAAAGAGGGGTGGAATCCCACTGGGTAAGCAAAGAGGACAGGCCAGAGGAAACCCCATGCCCATAAATGGAAGAGTCCAAAGAATTTGACGAATGCCTGTTTTATTGAACAAAACCCATATTAAACAGGGACAGCTGGGGACATCAAGACAGTTTTCGTGCTCTCAAATGGCTCCATGCTGGATAATAGTTTAAAAAGGAGAATGACATCACAAATTGGCGTTTCATCCTAGAAAACCTATGAGGTGGGGCGATTGGTTAAGGGGATCAACTGACATATATTCCATAGGGGTTAGCACGTTAATTGGCTGCACTATATCTGGCGGCCCCACCTGAGACCAGTTACTAAAATTATACAGGTGAAAACATGTTATCATATAACAAAACTATTGGCCGTTGCAACATTTATAGATGAGCCTTAAGGTGGGTAGGGTTTGGTCAGTGGTGTCCTTCTCAGCATTGTCAGTTTGGAATGTTACCAGTACATAAGCAACAATAGGGGTTGGTGAGAACGGCACCAAGGTGCTACTTCCCAATAAGGTTACCATTCCTGATTCTCTAGTCCACAAGCCAAGACGTTTCGCTTTTAACTTTAAACTATCTTGTATCTTTTATCTCGAGAATGAGATGGGAACGAAGGCCTCAGCCTGTCCGTCCTTGAATCTGATTAATACACATTATTCTCTGACTGTACATCACATGTGTGGAGACCACGTTTTGAATTATTCTGCTCAGCATTTACTAGGATTTTAGCCCTTATTAATGCAGGTACCATTACCTTTCCTAGCATTTAGAGACTTGTTTGAGTTACTTCCTTCCCAATATTGATCCTTAGTTAATGGGCATCTGACCATCTAGCATTATTTGTTTCTTTGCTTAATCTAAGGGAAATGTGTCTCATGCCTGGGAACTGTTATCATCTGTACTCTTGGGTGAAAATCCAACGCTTCTCTTTGCATGATTACCTTGGCACAGGCTATACGAATATTGTCTGGGCTGGTCAGGTCTGAATTTTCTGCTACCTCAGTGAGCCAAGTCCCCCTGCAGCTTCGAGGCATCTCGATGTCTCCCATTCACTCGAATGTGGCTGCACCATCCATCTTGTTTAACATGGCCACTCATTCTTGCAGTGTTTCTGTGTTAAGCAAGCTTTATATGTATTCTTGTGCATCTGAAACACCTGTGTACGAGCGCGATATAAATAAATAGAAAATATGGGCCTCATTACACTGTAGGCGGTAAGGGTTTACTGGTACCTGTAAGGGCACCAGTACCGGTAAACCCTTACCGCCTTACTACGAGTTCCCTTTGCAGGACCCAACCTTAACGGCTGGTTTTACCAGCCGTTAAGGAACGGGCCCGCAAAGGGACCTTGGTGCTAATTACAGTACCACAATTTGCGGTACCGTAATTAGCGCCTTCCCCATTCCCATTATGCCCTATGGGGGCAAAAATGGGAATGGGGAAGTGCCTTGGTGAAGTGGGAATTACCGCCCCCGCTCACCTTGGAGTAGGGCGGTAATTCCGCCATCCACCAAGGCGGACACGGTAAAATACCGGCGACAACCAATAGCGCCATGGTTACCGCCTACCGTGTAATGAGGCCCTATATATCTTATGTTTCATCGTATATATGGAGCATAGTGTTTGCTAACCTATTAGTTGCAAGTATATTCTTCATGTCTAAGTGAAATTTGACCTATTTTTCATGTATCTTCGTGGCAGATGCGTATCTGCTTCGCGTATAATGCACCTCCGCATGTCAGTTTCAGTGGTGACTTCATCTGCATCTCTGGTAACAATATTTGAATGTCTTCCATAGTTTGCAAGTTTATCTCTTCTTCGATTGATCTAGGATAAAATAGGTAGGGTTGCCTCAGCGAGTAATGTCTCTCGCATGTACGGTATGGCGGAGGAGAAGAGGCGGTTGATATAAGTAATGTGCACCGCCTATTCCTATATCATTGTGACAGTGGAAGGGCCGTTGCAATGAATGACTCATTAATTTGCCTCTCAACACATTTTACTTTTCCTATAATTTTATTTTAAAAAGAAACCAATGGTTTGCTTTTAAAATAAAAGTCTAGGAAGAAGTTTAGAGTTGCACTTCAGTGCACTGCACTGAACATTCCCTTAAATAGCAGGTGTGCTTGTTTGGGGGGTTGGGTTGCGTGTGGGAGGGGTCATGGCGATGGGATTTGTGGGAAGCAGAGTAGGCAAGCAGGGAACACAGTTCCACTCCTCCTTTTTTTGTACACTTCGACCACAGTCTTTACCCTTACAACATGTATTCTGCATGTATATCTCTATGCCCATCCAACTACTGTCACTGATACTTCTATCAGCTGGCTTGGCAAACACAGTTTTTGCCCTGACACAAGGACTGTTTCTTACAAACTCATCTGTGAAACTACTCCAGACCATTACGTACAGTTTGAGCACCTCTCAAGTACATCACGCACAAATCATCATATCAACTACATTTACTTCCAAGCACCAGCTGGTCTAGATATTACCTTCACGGTAAACCTAAGCCTGTATCACAGAAATGCTCTCTCATGCGAACTTATAACTAATCACAATTAAAAACCATGCATCCATACTACCACAATAACCATCCCTTACCCTCATCCCAATTGTCGTCCCCTTACTTAATTGTTGTGTTCACTGTCTAATCCTGCTAAACTTTCACTTCAGCACCTAACCCCCTTTTCTCTTATTCATGGACCAATGTCTGGCGATACTTTGTTGGGGGTCACGGTATTCCACCTCTCGTACAAGATCAGGTGCCATAAGACCACTACTGTGGTGATGGGTGCAATATAAATGCTGGATAACATAACTTGATGTAACACTATCAATGTTACCCATCATGACCCAATGCTGTCTTTAAGGATCATTGCTGTACAATCTGCAATGTTTTTTGCCCACTGTCGGGTGTATGTATCTGTTGCTGTGCAGACAAGTGATATGCAATGGTGGGGCGGAGTAAGAAGGGTTGAGACTGACAACTAGAAAGAGGCACAGAGAGGGTCTTGAAGAGTGAGCAATGATGAATGAGACAAGGAGCCTCATTATGAGTGTGCCGATCCAGAAACAACGGTGCCAGTAAGCCCACCAGCACTGTTGTTTCCGCACCGGCACATTACGAATCTGCGGGTGGGTGCCGTCCCGCCCTCCAGGGTCAGACCTGGCGGGTGGAATGGCACCCGCCCGCAGAGTTTCACGGACGCACCAGCACCATTGTTAACGGTGCCGCTGCTTCTGTGGTCCCCATTCCCATGGAGTCCTACATGGGAATGGGGACTTAACACATTTCCGGCGCCTGACTTCCCGGCCGCCGGGGTCGGAATACCCCGGTGTTACCGTGATGTCAGGTGCCGGTAATTCCTAACGGGTCCCGAGGCAACCTGCCGGTTTTACCAGCACGGTTACCGCCAGACCCATAATGATGCCCAAAGAGTGAGGCACACATAGAAAGTGAGTGAAATGGAGAACTACACAGAGTGAGACTAATACAAGGGCAGGGTAGCCCTGGCAGGACCCGAGCATGAGTGACATTTTTGCTCTCTGCTCGGGCTAAGCCTCCGCCCACTTAAACCTAGACTGGTGAGTACCTGCACTTCTTTTTCCATTTCTTTTAATATCTCACTCACTTTGAAAGGGCATTTGAAAGAGAGGTAGGTAACGATTTTTCTTGAAAGAGTCTGGGTAATTAAAACTCCATGAACTTCTCCTGCATTTCCACCATTACTAGCTGCGCTTTTGCTGTCCCTTTAAAACAGCCAGTGGATAAGTCCGTGCTCAGCGGGCTTGAGGTAAATGTTTGCCCACAAGAAAGAAAGGGAATGCAAACCCAATAAATCTCGGCAGTGTTTGCTTGCCGACCCTCCTGGAGCTGAACCAAAAGGAATTATGTGTGCACCATATGGAACATGCTCTTGAGCGGCGGCCAACCGTCACTCCAGGAATGAGGTATTGCTGTACAGGGAGCGCTCGTGCGTCACCGATCCGCTTCGACCGCACTCTGCGCCACACCTGCTCGCCGCCCAGACATCCAAGCGCCGCAGCATGGAGGGGAGAATGCGGCCCACGGCCGTGCACAGTAGCAGCGTCTAATTCCACATAAAAGGAGGTTCTTTAAAATGTCAGGTTGCGAGGGGTTTCCTTTGCTTAAACAAAACAGAAAGCAATGAAGTTGGCAGGATCTTAAAGTAAAGGATTACTTGCACAAAGTACGATGACCCCTGCATAGCAAAGGCAGGTGCTGTGCAGACTCCCTCGTCACACCATGCAGGTGCAACGTATGCAGCTTTCACTTGACTCGGTGAAACGTGGCTATTTTCCATTGATGATTTTTGTTTTAAATCTATCGATGAATAAAGTGCCCCATTGTGGAGGGGTGGGGAGGTTGATGCACGCCACGAGGATATGCTAACTCAATTACTGAAGAGACATCACTAAAAGGGCTAATGCCGCCTCTCTCATCGATTTCTGAAAGCAGCACTGCAATATGGCACATAAATGAAAAGCCGCTTATATCGCTCCATAGAGCCCGGTCCTGGCAATTTGCATAAAAGCAAAGAGCATTATTGGTACAAAAGAATTAACACAGATTTTAAATTTGAAACATGTCTTATAGTTATTCAGTAAGAAACCCTTTTAAGCGAATAATGGAAATTGGGCTATGCAGTTTTGATTCTATGGCATGACAGGAGGCTTCATATTATGCATTACATTCTTTACTTCTGAAACCGCAGCAGCAGCAAAGAAAAAACTTTTACAAACAAAAAAGTTTCAAAACAGAACTAAATAGAGCTCAATGGCAATTTAAGAGGGACTCCCCAATCCATCATGGAGGACATGCCCTGCAGGAGACCAATGGGCAGGGACCCTCCTCCATATATGTTCTTTACTCTAAACCCAACTCCTCTTTCTTTGCTGCTGACACCACAGCTAAATCACTCCTTCTAGTTGTGCCTTGCATGCTAGTCAGTAGTTGACATATGTTTTGTATATTTTTATTTATTATGTATATTGGTAGTGTTTTACTTTCTAGTAATGTTTACTGCCGTCACTGTGAAATAGTTGTTTCCTTAGTTTCTTTAAGGATGGTATTACGGCCTTATGAGGTCGCGTGTGACCGCCGCTTTATTGTTAGCGGTTTCGTTTTATGAAGCGAGTATTCCACTTCCCTTGCAATGTTTCCCCTCTTTTATTGCTTCGTTAAACAGCACTGGTGCCTGCCTATCCAGGCCCTGCACGCGCGGGTCTGGCGGAAGCTCTCGCTTCAAAACCTGACGTGTGTTGGCCTGTTGGCTATTGTGAAGCAGCCGGGCGCAGTGGCGCACGCTTCTAATCCCTGCTCTAGGCGGGAGGCTGGAGATGTAGGTGGCGGTTTGCGGCTGCTGTGTGCTGTCACAAGGCCTTCGTATGGGCATTATCTTTAGAAGCGGCACCGGTTGGCCCTGCCCACTCCAGGCCCAGCGCGCGCAAGTCTGCCCGAAGCTTTCGCTTCAGACCCAATGCGCGTGTGTGCCTGGTGTTATTACTTAATGCGCCATTAATTATCGGCGCTGGTTGGCCCACCCTCTCCATACCCTGCAATGTGGGCCTTTTTCAGAAGTTATGCTTCATGCCCGACGCGCATGGGGGATTTTAGTTATATTTTAGTTACATCTTAATTATATTTAGTATAGTTATATTATATTTATATTTATTATATTATATTTATTATATATGTTGTATATATTTATTATATATTTATTATATTTTATGTTGTTATATTTAATATGCTGCTCGCGTACATTAGCCTGCTACGCTTCAGGCGCAGCCTGATGGTTGGGGGGAGGTTCATATCCTTGTATTCCTGCTAGTTTCCACACCCTGCAAGGGTGCGCAGCTGGGAGATAAGCCTGCTCAGCTGTTTTTCCCTCCAGTGAAAAATACGGGCTGCTCTATGGTGTACTCTGTTTATGCTGTTTCAATCATTATGACATTTTTCACGCTATTTTTTTTTTTTCTAGCACGGCTGGTTTCGCTTTGCTGTAGGAGTACCACGGCCTGCTCGGCTTCAGGCTTTGCCTGACTTATGTGCGAGGTTGACCCTCTTGTGCTGCTGAGCACCACACGCTGCTAGGGTGAGTGGCTTGGAGGTGCGCTTGTGCAGTATGTTTTTCCTATGTTTTCTCTATTACAGATGTATTTGAGAAACATTAACCCTTATCTGCTAGGTTTGTGGTTGTAAGTGCAATGGTAGAATTATTTTCCTTCTAACAAAAGTGTGGGTTAGGATTTAGACATTGATACTGTGGTCAGTCTTCATTGGACACTGTTTGGTCATTCCTTATGTTCCTCTCTAGTATCAGCCTAAGAGGCCTATAAAACAGTACTTCAAGTTATGTTTTTTTGTTTTTCAGATCAGGCTCCCTTTGGGTACATTAGCATATACAGTCATGGACAACTCAGTCCGTCCCTCCTCTTCTCCCTCCGCCCCACCCCATTCCATAGTAAGGTGTCAAGGAAGCGAGTTGGAATAATACCAACAGGCCTTGGCTGCCCTTTTTGGATCTGATAGATGTCTCCCACACTTCCTGTTTTTCTTCTATTGATAACCCAGTGGCTGGGATTTGCCTCTGGAAAGGAGCAAGATAAGTTTAGAGCTCCCTTTTTCCTCCACAAAAGGGGGGGTAACAGCCTCCGTCATCATTTTGTCTTAATAAGGCTGGCCCTCTTCCAGGAATTGACCACTTCATGGTATCCTTTGGGTCCCAAATAAAGGGGACAGAGCCCAAAAGGGGGTAGATAAGGCCTTGAGTATTATCAACGCAGGCTATAGGATGTGTTGGGTCAGTTCACCCAGACTTTGGTACTGGCTTTGCCTGCGGAAGTGCGAGTCCTGCGGAACTGGACTCTAGGAACGGTTTGCCTGCTCGGCATCATTAAAGCCTTTATTTCTACAGAATGACATAAGTCCTTTTCTCATGTGGCTTCATCCCAATTGGTCATTAGACAAAGTTGCTTTCATTAAAGATTTTTGCCCCTCAGGGGAATAGAGTCCGCTCTTTTGACTGGGGGTTTTTCTCACAGGGATCTACACATCCTCGATAAGGCGCATCAAGAGGTGCGCACAATTACTGCTCTGCTCGAGGGGCCTGAACACGATTTTTTGGCTCCTTTGGAAAGGTGGTGCCAGCAGGGGACCTGCTAGGCCTAGGGTGTCTCCCGTAATGCCTTATGTGCTGGCCAGGGATTTATTTCTTGGGGGGCGTTCACCTTAAATCTCCAGGGGTTGCAGTATGTTTAAGAGGGTTCATTTTGAGTATTTCTTCTCTTTGTCAGTTTACCTGTGCCTCTTTCCCAAGCGTTCAGTAAGGGAAGCATAGTATGATAGCGTGGAGTAAGTGACATGTTTTGCCCAATATTCAAATTCCAAGTTCTAACATCTATTTGTTACATCTTCCAAATGCAAGGGTTTATTATACTTATTGGCGCCTCCTCCCGGCCGATTGTATGATAAAGTTAGACCTCAGGGATGAGGTCTAGGTGGTTTCATGTTTTCCTCCTCAGGAGTTTCCTCTTCAGTTCAACTAGTGGCTTCACACTTAACAATGTCGCTCCTCTTTTGGTTTGGCCCCCTTTTTTCCCATCAGCCCCCTGGTCCTTCACCAGGTTAATGAAGCTGGTCATAATTCACCTCAGTTTCAAGGGGGTTTCGAATAATTTCTTCTTTGACTACAGTTAGCTGTGTCCCTTTTGCAATCATGGGGTTGTTTTGTTGAATACAAGAGATTAAAGTTTCACATCTTCGTCCTTCCGGATGACAGACTCTCCTTCGTAAGGAAGTAATCCATCTTCTTCCCTTGAAAGGGAGGGTTTTTTCCCTCAGTTAGCTAACATGCATAGGCAGATGGTCAGTTCCATCTGAGTCATAGTTCCAAACATCTTTGTAAGAATCTGTCTTGCTCACAGTTGGGTTTCTGTTCCCTGAGGTCACAATGGTGCTCCTTCAGGGGCTCAGGCTCATGATTGCCCAGAGCGGCATGACACTCTTTTCTGTTCCCTCTCTGGTTGTCTTTCCGGGGTCAGATACCAGCAAATTGGGCTGATGGTGCCAGGATAGGAGGTTTCTTTCACAAGCAGAGATGGTCCACTTTAGTGAAGAAACTGCATGTCAGCAGTCTGGATTTGTTAGCAAATTCTCTTGCAGTCAAGGGCTTTATCTAGGTTCAATGCAAGTCATCTCCAGAGCAGGAACAACATAATGTTAGACAGGACTCTCTCTTTGCCAAGACCCTGTACGTTTGGGTTACATTTTAGTGGTTCTCTTTCCCTTGTCCTAGGTTCCCTGTCTCTGCGGTTAGAATGTGGATCCCAGTGCACAACCTTCAGACTGTTTTCTCTGGGATTGGTTGGTTCCTTGTGGTATAGTTTCCTCATTTGCCATGATAGCAAGAGTTTCTGGTTCAATTGTGCATGCAGTTGACAAAGCTAGTATGGGCCTTTCGCAGGGGGTGGTTCCCAGCCATATAGGAATCTACTGTGGATTTTACTGGTATAGTTCCTCTCCACCCGTGGCCTATCTCTGTTCCGATAATTTATTTTCTTATGAGTGGCCTTTTTGGACCCCTCTCTCTCTTACTTATTAGAACTCTTTCATCTCCCTGATGCTTCTGAGGGCTTTCACAGGGCTCTATCTGTGTCATGAAGCACTTCGGGGCAGCCCTTAATAGACAGGGTACCTTTCAGCTTGCAACCGATGGGTTAGTAGGGGTGTGTCTATATTTCCATAACATTACATGTCAGTGAATGTATTTAACTGCCATTAGTACCCGGCACGCGTGGCGCAAAGGGAATACTGTGTGGTGATTGGCTCATTTGCGAGCCATACCACACGGTATTCCCAGTTACGCCGTGTGTGCCGGCTACTCTGTTCCCGGCGAGGGGCGTGGCAGCCCCTCAGTCAATGAGGAGGCTCAAAATGGGGCCATTCCCGCTCCGAGCTTCCCCCACGGCAGAGAGGCTGCCTTCGCCCCCCGCCGGGGACTCGGGTAATTCTTTTTTTTTATTCCCTTCCCTCCCACCGCCCCCCCAACTTACCTTCTTATTCCTGCGTCCCCAACAGGGGACGAGGGAAGCCTCCAGCCGTGTGGAGACTCGGAGCGGGGCCATCCCCGCTCTGCGCCTCCACACGGCTGGGGGGCTTCCCTCGTCCCCCGCCGGGTACGCAGGTAAGTTTTTTTTTCCCCTCTCCCGCCCTCCCAACCCCACTTACCTTTTTTTTAATCCTTTTTCGGGAGCGGACACGCTGGTAACGCTTGTGTTCCCAGCACGTCTGCTCCCGATGGCCATTTTATTGGTCTTTTTTTTTTTTTTTTCTGCTCTGAAACGTTTCAGAACAGAAAAAAAAGCAATTAGTACCCTGGTCTAACAGGCGGGGTACTAATGGCAATAAGACCCTCAGTGGCGGGCCAATACCGCCCACGGTAATGCCCGGGGCTTTGTTATGCTCGGGCCTATAACTACGGCCCTGGGCATTACCTGGGGCGGTATTGGCCCGCCGCCTCGGGTCTTATTGCCACATTATCTCAATGAGACACAGGTCATTAAAGGGGTAAACAGTGGATAGGCAGCGCTTGGTCTGCAGGTCCTTCAGGTCCATTGGCATTGGGGTTCCACATAAGCTAGGTGTTTTTTCCTTCTAGGGGACGTTTACATCATATGGGATTAGTGCGTTTTGTTTTCTAAGGAAGGGTTGTCTGGACTACAATTGTTTTTCCAAGTTATCCAGGTGGTATATTTCTTCCTGTTAAAATGTTTTTCTGATATCAGTCCTTTAGATATGGACAGTTTAATGTTTCTCCCCGAGGGGGACGTTCATTTTCTTGGTTTCCAGAAGGGGTAGCATAGGGTTTCCTCCTTCTATTATCCAGGTTTTTCCAGAACTTTTTAATGTATGAGTTATTAAGTGTTTTAAAATGTTTCAGTGGAATAAAGAGGCTCTTAGTCTCTTAATACCTCTCAGCTGCTATTCCTGTGGGAACACATTTGTGGGGTCCCTTGCCCCCTTTGGCCAAATGGATTAAGTAAGTTATGTGGGAAGAGGGAGTTAATTACTCCTTTGGTTCTTCAGTTATAGATGTAATGGTCTTCAGGACGTTCTCCTAGGGGGGGAAAAATATCAAAGCAGCTGATTGGTCAAGGGAATAATAATTGGAATAATTTTGTTTTATTACAAGTGTATTGATCATGGTGGGGTCATGTTGGGGTTAAACTGATGCAAGGGCTTTACACTTGCACAATATGAAGACTCCTGTCATGCCATAGAATGACAAATCCCCTGCACTAACGTGAGAGGGGGTTTAGATTCGATTAAAGACAGGAGGCGAGTATTATCCCACCCTCCCACTCTTTTTTCTGTTTCGTATTCCCTATTCTGTTTCATATTGTTTCAGCGTTCAGATGAGAGGTCCTATCCAGAAGAGCTTTGTCATAGCTTCAGGTTGTGGAGAGGTCGAGATCCCTCCAGTTTAGCTGGATCCTTTTCTCTGCGCTACGCAGTTGGATCATTGCAATGGGCGTCTGGTGCAATACAGCTGCAGAAAGAGGAGTTGGGTTTAGAGTAAAGGACATATATAGAGGAGGGTCCCTGCCCATTGGTCTCCTGCAGGGCATGACCTGTCCTCCATGATGGATTGGGGAGTCCCCCTTACATTGACATTGAACTCTATTTAGTTCTGTTTTGAAACATTTTTGTTTGTAAAAGTTTTTTCTTTGCTGCTGTGGATTCAGAAGTAAAGATTGTAATGCATGATACTCGCCTCCTGTCTTTAATAGAATCTAAACCCCCTCTCATGTTAGTTCGGGGGATTTGTCATTGGTCACGCTACTCACAAGAAGAAAATAAATGCTGTATATTTCATGACATATATACCAGTTTGGACAGCTGAAACAAGCATGAGAGACTTTGGCTGGTTCTGTATTCAGTTACCCTTGCCACTTGTTACTGTCAGCACTGCAGAGCACATGGTTCTGGGGACAGAGCATGCTCCTGCAAAGCTTGTCTTGCTGTTCTTACATGTGTCCCCCCACTGTACTAAAGAAGCGTGGACCCCTCCTAGTGGCCTGTATAAAGTGCCTCATCCCATTGATTTACAGAAATAGATGCTATATATGTTTGTTGAGGTGAGTAGGTCTCCCATAGGAACCTCACAAAATTGTATGATTAATAACTTATGATTTGAGCAATGGATTTGGCCGAAATCTTGAAGGTGGTTAGGAATCTGCATGCCCCCGTACCCCCAGACTGCAAAGATTCATTAAAAACCTTATTAAGAAGACAGAAAAAATGTTTTCACCAAGTTGCGGCCTATTTCCCATTCATTTTCCAATAGACAAAACAAGCTCCATTTTTGACAGACCGGACAACCCAAACCGCTCAACGGATTTGCCCTTTTTGTGGTTTGGGGTTATTCCGTGCAGTCGTTTTTATAATATTTGACGGAGAAGAGGGTCCCCCCTTTTCAAAAATAGATGGCTATATCTCGGGTAAATTGCCAAAACTGGGGGGTTTAGAAATGAAACGGCCGCCATCTTTTTTTTCTCAATAGACTAGGTTATGGGAAAATGAAACAGGAGAAAAGCCATTTGCAGGTAAAACAAAAATGCAAATGCCATCAGTCTGGAGGTGGGGGAGGGTGGCTAGGGGGCACCAAGTGAAATTTGGAATTTAGAGGGGTTCTAGGGACTGAGTTTGCAACACAAAGCTTTTCTGTAACCTCGGCTCCATCCGCAAATAGCCAACATCTCAAAGCAAACTGCGTCACAGAAACAGCGTGTGTTGCAGGGGGAAAGGGAGAGGGCAGGTGAGCTAAGGAGGCCATCTGTGGAGCGGGGGAGCTGGCACAGATTATGGGGGCACTTGGTGGGGGCTAGAGGGGCAAGAAAGCATGGAAAACTACAGATAGCCACGGCTATCTGCAGTTCCATACCCGCACTTATCTTTTTTAAAGATATTATTACATCTATAGTGACGTTGGGGGTAAAAAATCACAACACAATAGCAATCCAGGTCTCCTATCCTTGCAGTAACCAGGACAGACCCTACTTAGCTTCAAAGCGGGACGGGGCGAACCCCCTTAGGGTATGTTACCTAATAAATGAGCTGATGTTACAAGACCACTTAGAGAAACAAGGCTTGAGGGGGCCGGCCCGTTCCTCACGTTGAAGCAAAGCAGGGTCAGTCCCGCTTTGAAGCTAAGCTGGGTCAGTCCCAGTTACCTCATGGATGGGCGACCGAATGGGCATCCAAATGATTTTTTTTAAACCATTCTACTGTCAATCCCTCAAAGTTTTGCACTCAGAAACAATTTTTTTGCCTTTTGCTCAATTGCGTTCTGGTATTTGAAATAATGCCAGAATTGCACACTTTTTGCCTAACATAGTTCTATAAGGATTTCTATATTTGAGTGACACTATGATATGTGTACTTTTCAAGTTATGTTTATAAAGCAGATTATTGATGAAAGCCAGACGTAGGGGTGAGGAGGGGAAATGATGAGAGGGCAAGTAAGTCATGAGTATTTGACCATGAGGTGGTAAGAGAGTTTGCAATCCTGGATACTGGTGCAGTTTTTTCCGCTGATTGTGGCTGCCTTTCAGGGCACAAGTAAAGGACACATATGAGCGGACACAACCCCTTATGTTTTTTTTAAGGTTGGCAAGCTTGCTTAAATAATAATAATAATTGAACATTTATATAGTGCTACAAACCCTAAGGCATCTGAACACTGCTTATTATTACCCACGGTGTGTGGTGCTCATTTAGGAAGGATGAAAGGCTGAGTTTGGCCCTTCCGGGATTCGAACCTGCGTTAGAAGGCTCTGTACAGATGTGAAAGCGAGCGCTCTACTCTCTTTGCTATTGGACCTGCTGTAGGTTTTGACTACCAGGATTTAACTCGGGTTGTCATGTTCCCAGTGCAGACGCTTACTCACAAGACCACAAGAAGTTGTTTTGTATTGGGATTTTGTTTTCAAGGGAATATTGTGCAACAGATTGCTGGATTTAAAAGGTGAGCACCTTTTATACTTTGCCAGCATATTTTCGTAACATTTGTTTTTATTTTATTTTTATTTCTTGGGTGTTTATAATGCACCTTTACACAAGGGGGGTCATTCTGAGTTGGGCAGTAAGGGTTATCGGGCACCGGTAAGGAGACCGGTGCCGGTAAACCCTTACCACCCAATTCCGAGGTCCCTTAGCGGGAACCACAAAGAACGTGTGGTCTGACCACACGTCCTTTACGGGTCCTCCTAAGGGACCAGGGCGCTAATTACGGGCCTGCTATTCGCAAGCCCGTAATTAGCGCCTTCCCCGTTCCCATTGAGCCCTATGGGGGCTCAAATGGGAAACGGGAATGGTTGGTTGAATGGGGACTTACCGGGTCCGCACAGGCCGGAATGTCCCAGTAAGTCCCCATTGAACCAGACCGGACCTGGTATTGGAGGCAGCCATGGTGTTAATAGCACCATGGCTGCCTCCAATCTCGGAATGAGGCCCAAGGTGTTTCAAGGTGCAACAAGACGGGGAGGGGAGAGTGGATGAAAAAAGGGATAAAAAAACAAAAAACGGTCATACTAGGCCTTGTGACATTTGGATCGTGCAAGTGCAGTAACAAGAAGTGAGGGGGAGAGGGCAAAGGGGAAGTGCCAGTCATGGCAGAAAGAGCATGTGGGTTAAGCGAGTGCCAGGGGAGGCCAGGTGGACAGTGCCAGGGGAATGCAGAGTGTGCAGGTCAAGAAGGTACACATGCTAAGTGCCAGGGACGGGCTGGAAGGGCTCAAGAGTTGCAGGGGAAGAATGTCCACGTGCTAAGTGCTAGGGACGGGGCTGGAGGTCTCAAGGGGTGCAGGCCCAGCAAGGCTAGTGCAGGGGGAGGGAGCCCGGAAGGCAAGTGCAGGTTGGATGGCGGGGGGGTCAGGGGAGACCAAGTGGAGGGGTAGACTGGGGTTGAGGAGGGCCTGGTGCCTTGTAAGAATCATCTGAAGGAACCAGGCAGCCAGTCGAGTGGCAGAGGACGACATTAGCAGGGGAATGAGGAAGAGAAAAGGAAGGTCTTGAGAAGTTTCTGGAACATAAGGAGATCCGGCTCAAGTCTGAGAGGGGCAGTGAGGCCATTCTGGAGGGAGGAATATGTGGAAGAGAGAGATCTACCCCCCACTCTGCTTGGAAAAGCATCTGATCTGCAGCGAGTTGAAGCTAGAAGACTGAAGGGCTCTAGCAGGGAGGTATTTAGGGAAATAGAGTTGGATGTAGCAGGGTCCTATGCTCCAGAAAGCCTTGTGGATGTTGCAGAGGTTCTTGAACTTGATCCTCACAGCAACCGGGAGAGAGTGGAGAGATTTTAGGCCTGGAGAGATGCAGTCCCTGGGCTTGAAGTCAAGGATAAGTCTTGCAGGTCTATTCTGGATTAGTTGAAGGGCTGAAGGGAGGAGTTAGGCAGATTGAGGAAGAGGCTGTTGCAGTAGTCCAGTCTGGGGGAGACCAGGGCTCTGGAGACAGAGGGCCCAATTCACAAAAAGTTTTCAATGGGGTTTTGCCATTGTAAAACGCTTCTGTGAATTAGGCCCATTGAGTTTCTGGGGGAGGGTGAGGAAAGGGAGAATGCCTGACGAGATGCAGCTGAAAGTGGGCTTTCTTGGCCAGGTATGTGATGTGAGGAGAGAAGGAGAGAGAAGAGTCTAAGATGACACCAAGGTTTTTTGCCTCACAGGAGATTGAGGGGAGGTGGCCCATGGAGGGAAGAAGAAAGCTGGGATCCCAATATGAAGGATCTCAATCTTACCGGCATTAAGGCAGAGATTGTTAACAGCGCACCATGCCTGAATAGGAGGCATTCAGTTAGGAATGCGAAAGGAGACCGAGAAGGCAGAGGAGGGAAGCTTGAAGGAGAGCTGTGTGTTGTACACATAATACTGGACATTAGGAGAGAAGGCGTAGATCAAGCTAGAGAGGCAAGATAGATGTTGAAAAGCCAAGGCAAGAGGATAGAGCCCTGAGGGACACCACAGGCGGAGAGTGAGATGGAGGAGAGAAAAGGATCAAGTTGAACCTTGGAAGGTTGGTCAGAAAGAAAGGAAGTCAACCAGTCCAGAGCCAGGTCCATGGTGCTAAGGGTATCACTGAGCCGATTTATAAGGTGGCATGATTGACTGTATCAAAAGCAGAGGAAAGGTCAAGAAAGATGAGAACAGAAGGAGAGCTGGAATCGAGATTAGAGAGCAAGTCTTCATGGGTGTTCTGGAGAGCAGTTTCCCTTCCTCTAGCATCTCTGAGGCCAGACTGATGGTTGTGTAGACAACCAATAGATTCAGTGTGGTGGATGAGCTGGGAGATGGCCAGCTTCTCCAAGAGTTTGCCCGGGCTGTTGGTAATGGAGATAGGGTGGTGGTTATCCGGACTAGAGGGGTCATCAGAAGGCTTTTTAAGGAGAGGGTGCACAAGGGAGTGCTTGAGAAATAACAGGAAGTACCCAGTGGCAAAGGAGTGATGGCAGAAATCAGCCAAGGCTGGAGCAAGGTAGACAACGTTGTCCTTGATAATTCTGGAGGAGCAGGGGAGCACCTGTTTGGATGAGACTTTCATAGAGCGACTTGTCTAGAGACCTCATCAGGTGATATGGGAGAGAAAGAGGACAGTGGGAGGAGCAGTGGAAGGGGGAGGGAGGCCTGAGAGTGGGTTAGGGAGAAGGGAGGGCTTTAGAGGACAGTTAAGACAGGATGTCCTGGTTTTAGTAATGAAGGGAGAGGCCAGTGCAGTGCAGAGGGCCAGGGAAGGCAGTGGCGAAATGGAGGCTGTAGTAGTTTCCTCTCTCAGGTTATTTTTCTGGTGTTCATTACTTTTCAAAAAGTCCAATGCATTTTTGTCTTGCGCACTTTCTTCTAAGTTCTTCTAAGGAGAAGGTCTAATGAACTACATGTGTATATTTCACTTTAAGATATATGCTCACTTAATGTGCGTATATTCATGTGTGACAGCTTTGATTTTCGCTATGGGGGCCAAAGTACCTGGGCATATGTTATTCTTGCAGCCAGTCATTTTTGTTACCTTTTCAATGCTGCTTAATTGTGATTAGTTGGGGTTGTTCGATGTATCACAACAGTCACCAAGAGGCTATAGCCATAAAACAAGGGGCTTGTAGCACGCTTCTTAAACAAAGAGAGAGATCCTCGGCAAATCATTTTATCTCACTGTGTAATTGCCTAAAAACATTATGAGTTCCAAAGCCTGCAACATTTTATACACACATCACAATACCACTTTCAAAACAGTGAGTGATGGGTTGCAAGTGTTTTAAAATATAGAGTGGCTGTGCCCACTGACCATGGTCGAAGGCCATGGCTAGTGGTCTGGTAGTGTTCCAAAATATACAGTGGGCATGGCTGTAGGTAGTGGCCACTGGCCATGTGCGGCACACAAATCTATAGAATAACGAAACCCTTTAAATTCAAGGAAAACACTTTAGTTGCAGGAACACTAAGGTGAGAACTTAACACAACATAACCGCTGAAATTCATCTAAAGCCACCTTAACTTCGCACCCCGTGTTGTGAGGCCTATGACCACAACAATGACATCCCAGATGATATCACTGATGACATCATCTATGACATACACCAAAGCCAATGTAATAAAACATTGGATACTATTTAAAGATTACTTATACTTTGTACAATATGCATTTTATTTTAATTTTAATATGTTAATCACTTACAAAAGACACACAGAAAGAAAAACACATCTATGCACATGTTTTCAAGCAAATGTTGAATTTAAAACATACTTTTTTTAAAGGTCCAATGCTATTTTGTCTTGCCACTTTCTTCTAAGAAGGTCTAATGAACTACGCTTGTATATTTGACTTCAAGGTCTATGTTCACTTACTGTGCGTACATTCATGACTGCCAGCTTTTGATTTTCTCCATGGGGCAAAGTACCTGGGCATATGTTATTCTTGCAGCCGGTAATTTATTAACCTTTTCAATGCTTCCTAAATGTGGTTAGTTGGGGTTGTGCAATGTAGCACAAGAGTCACCAAGAGGCCGGCTATAAAAACAAGGGGCTTGTAGCACGCTGCCTAACCAAAGTGAGAGATCCTTGGCGAATAATTTAATCTCACTGCGTAATTGCCTAAAAATATTGTGAGTTCTCAAAGCCGCAACATTCTATGCATAACAATACCAGTTTCAAAACAGGTCAAAATCAGTTTGTGATTGATGAACATTTTTGAGTGATGGGTTTTAAGTGTTTTAAAATATAGAGTGGCTGTACCCACTGCCCATGGCTGAAGGCCATGGCTAGTGGTCTGGTAGTGTTCTAAAATGGACAGTGGTCATGGCCAAAGGTTGTGCCCACCGGGTATGGCTGAAGGCCTTGGCTAGTGGTCTGGTAGTGTTCTAAAATGGACAGTGGTCATGGCCAAAGGTTGTGCCCACCGGGTATGGCTGAAGGCCTTGGCTAGTGGTCTGGTAGTGTTCCAAAATATACAGTGGGTATGGCCGTAGGCAGTAGCCACTGGTCTTTTGCGGCAAAAATCTATGGAATAACAAAACCCTTGAAATTCAAGGAAAAAAACTTTAGTTGCAGGAATGTTAAGGTGAGAACTTAACACAACTTAACCCCTGAAATTCATCTAAAGCCACCTTAACTTTGAATCCCTTATTGCGCAGCCTATGACTACAATGATGACATCTTAGATGACATCACTAATGACATCATATATGGCATACCCAAAAGTTAATGTAATAAACAATTGGATACTATTTAAAGATTGCTTTTACTTTGTACAGTATGTGTTTTATTTTGATTTTAATATGTTAATCACTTACAAAAGACACACAGAAAGAAAACACATCTATGTACATGTTTTCAAGCAAATGCTGAATTTAAAACCTCATTTCCTTTCTATACATATATACATTTAGAGTAATAATCACTTTTTTCCCAATACCAATGTATGGAAATCTTAAAATATATCCTAAAACATAGTTGTTTCTTGTTTTAAAGCGCTTCCCATGTCATTTAGGAAATGATACGTGTGCACATTTTTCTTAAGATAAAACATTTGAGTGTTTACATATGTTTATTTTAAAATGTAGTAAATCAGTTTCTGTGTATCTCCTCTACTTCCCTCTTATGCCTTTCTAAACTCCTCTCTCTATCTTTCCGCTCCAGTTCCTTGCGTTTCTCTTTTTCCTGGAGCATGTGTCCCATGACAATCTCATCAATTTCTATTTGTCACTTTCCTCTGATTATTTCCATCTCTCTTTCTATCTCCCTGTCTTTTTCTTCCTTTGTCTCCTTTCCTTTCTCTGCATCCCTTTGCCTTTGCTCCTCTTCTCTTCTCCCTTTCCCCTCTTCTCTTCTCCCTTTCCCCTCTTTGTTTTCTTGCCCTTTCCCTTTCCCTTTCTCTCTTGTTCGATTCTCTACTAATTGTTTCCTCTCCTTCTCTCTATCTGCCTCACGTTTCCTTTCCTTTTCTACCTAGTATTCTTTCTCTTTCTTTCTTTCTTTTTTTCTTTTCTTTCTTTCTTTCTTTCTTTCTTTCTTTCTTTCTTTCTTTCTTTCTTTCTTTCTTTCTTTCTTTCTTTCTTTCTTTCTTTCTTTCTTTCTTTCTTTCTTTCTTTCTTTCTTTCTCTGCTCTCTTCTTTCCAATTCCTTCTGCTCTTCTCCTCTTTTCTCTTCCTTTTCTTTCACCTGTTTTTCACTAAGTTCCCTTTCTCTTTCTTTATAGCTGTCCATGTTTCTTCCGTCTAATTAAGCAATATGTGTCCTCCCAGCCACTAATATAGGGCAATTGCTGTCTCTTCCCTATCACTCTGCCTCGTTGTCTTCTGATCTCTTCCTCAGCCTCTGTCAGTTTTGCCTGCAGCTCGCAGTGCTCGCTCTATTCCTCAGGCGGGGACACTGTTTTTTTGTTGTTGCTTATTTTAACTCCGTTTGTAACATCTTCACTACTGTAGGCGCGGGGCGCATATGTAGGGTCAGTGTACCCTGCTGCTGCCTTTAGTTCTTTCAGTGGATGTAATCCTTTTATTTCCGAAGACGGAGTAATGCGCGGAGGAGGAGCCAAGGGTGCTGTTCCCTCCCCTTCAGGCTGATTAAGCATCCACTCTCTCACGGGTAGCTCTTACTTCTCATCCCCATACATCTTCCACAGTTCTAAAATGGCTAATCGCTTTTGTAACTTTTTCCTTCTGTGCACGGCATGCAGATATGTTGTCATGTGTAGCAGCACTGATCTCGAAAGGATTCTCTCCTGTTGCCAGGGCATGAACATCTTGTCTACAGTATCACAAACCCACTGCGAGTGATACTTGGCTATTTTGTTCTTGTACCAGGGTAATGCTTTACATAAATGCATAAGGGGAGTGTCCCGCATGATGTCATCTCACAATTTAGACTGCCGATACTTACCGGACCTTAATGTAACTTCAAACCTACTACCTCTCCACTCCTTCTTCACTCCCTCCTTCCACCAGTATTTCTCTTTATTTCCAACACTTCTACGTCCCCTCCAAACACTTTCTTGGTTACAAAAACTACTCAGCCAGGCACCACAAACACTGCCCACGCTCTGGACCACGCCCATTTGGTCCAAACCACAACCCCATATGCTTGACAATCTGCACCAATATGTACAAGCCCATAATTTCCATAAACCAAAACCACTTTACACCCTACTGCTGGCGCCAGTAATCACATATAAATATATCACAAATATAATACAAGACAGCCGTCTCCTTGTCACCTGTCAAGGCATCCTTATCTTTTCATCATACCCCAAGAGGGGGTTTGCATCGCATTCTTCCACAACCTTGTCTTGGGCAATCCCTTTATCCTTAGTACCTCATCACAAGGTTTAGTGAGTTGCCTTCTGCAACCTTGTTATAGGTCTTCTACTCTTCAATCTTTTATCCTTTTGCAACTTTCCTACTATACAAATAATTCTCCCCCCTGTTTTACCCCTGTTCTGCCAACTCGATGATCTATACTTACATCCATGGATCGGCTGAAGGTGTCCGGTGTTGAATTTCCCTCAAGTAGCCACTTGCCTTTCGTCCTACTTTGCGACCCGCAGGGATCGGACAGGATTTTCTCCAAGGGGGCTCCTATCAACTTTCTCAGTTCACGCGTGATTCACTGGTCTCCATAGATCATCTCGCAGTCTCTGGGCCACGGCAAGGAACTTTGATAGTCCAGGCACCCTGGCCAACCATCCTCTGCTCCCATATGTAAAGGTGGACTCGAGAACCCCAGTCTAAGCAGAACAAATCAGCCAGTAAATCCTGCACCCAATAACGGAAATAGTCAAAGTAAATGGCAAAACGCGGCTTTATTAACAATCCATATTAAGTAGGGACAGCATACAAAAACAATAGTTGTCAGCTCTCGTTCGTCTCAAGCATCACAACAGTTTAAAAACATAAAATACGTCACCATTGACGTTACATTAAAATCTTGGTTACAAAAACCTATGAGGTACCGGGATTGTATAAAGAAATCGTCTGTATACAGAAAATATATGGGTTAGTCCTTCCATTGGTTAAACTGATATCTGATGGCGCCACCTGGGACCACCTCTAAATTGATAGCAAAGAGTATATGTCACCTTTAAAGTTGACTATTGGTTACTGCAACATGTACTGGAAGGCACAACATTAAGAGTTTTCATTGGTCAGCACCTTGCTCACCGGTTATCAGCACATGAACTAAAAATGGGAGTAGGGGGTGAGAAGTCCAAGACCTGCATTCTTCCAATTAAATGAGATGCTATCCCTTATCCCTAGGCCAAGAGCCAAAATATTCCTTTGTATTTGACCTTGTTAGGGGCCTTGATTCTGAGAACATGTGGGGAGTTAAGGCAGGTGCTGGGTCATGTCTGGCCCTAATGAATAGACACTGGTTTTGAATTATGGGTCATGTGTGAGGAGACCATGTCCTGAATTATTCTGTCCTGTATTTATTGAGATTTTAACTAACATAAACATGAATGTTATTACCTTTTTAACCACTAGGGACTTGCCGATCCATTCCTTATGAGGTTTTAACTTAGAATTGGTCGGCAATTGTCCAGTTTTTTGGTTGTTCTTCAATTCTTCTTAGAGAAATATATCATGTACCTTGGAAATCCTTATCTCATGTTCTCCTCTGGACCTCAATTCTTCCATAACCTTGTAGAAGGGCCTCACAGCCACTTCATGTGTCCCGCACTAATCTGTACTTTAGTGGATTCAGCAGTTTGAGTTTTCATAAAGCTTTGAGACCTCTATTAATTTCAAAGCGTGTTACGACTTCCATTTTAACAAAGATGGCAGCCTTTTACTGTTGCGTTTCTACGTTAGTAAACTATCTTCGTATATGTTATGTTATGCTATTGGACATTTGTTTAGCACCATTTGTGTTGCGTTCAGCTTATACATTGCTTGTGTTATATTCTTCGTGTCTTTATGGTGCAAGCAATATCCTTGATGTCTAAATGCACGTTTGATCTTATGTCTGCGTTTTTTCATAGTGAGTGCATATTTGTTTTGTGTCTAGTGCATGCCTGTATGTCAGTCAAACAGCAGGGTTGCTTACTCTAGCCATCTTCAGTTACATCAGGTCCATCTCTTCCTATTGATCCGGGATAAGGCAGTGTGGTCGCCATAGTGCATAGTGTTTCTCTCCTTTATGATATTGAGGCGGGGGATGGGCAGCTGCCATTATTGACATATTCATCTGTCTCTCGACACTATGACACATGCTTTCATATGCACCTACCACACATGCATCTACCACACACGCTCCTATCACACACACTCTAATGATGCACACTCCTACAACATGTCCTCCTATAACATGCGTTGCTGTAACACATGCCCCTACCTCACACACTCCTATAGTATATGTTCCTATAACACACTACTACATATACATCTGCTACACATAACATGTGGATGTACGACATGTGCTCTTACTACACATGCTCCAACCACACACATTTTTACGGCATACAGTCTTACGACGCACACTCTTATGACACGTTCTTATGACACACACTCCTACAACATGTGCTCCTAAGACACGTGCAGCTATTACATGTGCTCCTTCTACACACACATACTCCTACTACATGTGCACCTACTACACATACCATGTAGATGTATGGCACATGCTCTCACATGCACCTAGGGCACATGTACCTACAACACATGCACCTATGACACATGCTCCTACAACACATGCTTGTCCGACACATGCTCCTACAAAACACACTTTTACAACTCATACTGTAATGACACACATTACTACAGTGAATGCACCTAGTACACGTGCTCCTACAGCACAAAGTGCTATAACAAGCGCTCCTATAACACACCCTTCTGTGATATATGTTCCTATAACACATGCACCTACTACATATGCGCTAACTCCTCATAACATGTGGACATATGACACGTCCTCTCAAATGCACCTAGGACACATGTACCTACGAAACATGCTCCTATGACACATACTCCTACAACACACGTTCCTACCACACAAACACACTCTTATGACACACACTCCTATGACATGTGCTCTACTACACACAATGCTATAACATGCGGTCCTACAACACAATCGCTGACAAAACATGCTCCTTAACAGATGCCTCTACAACACATGCTGCTACAATACACACAGCACACAATCTTACGACACACAGTGTTACAACACAGAAACGTACAACACATGCACTTACAACACGCAACATGCTCTGATACCACACACACACACTTATACAACATGATTTTACAACACATGCAACTATTCCAACAAACACTCAGAATCAATAATCATGTAACTGTAAAAAAAGTGTACATTATTAGGAATTATTTTTTGCAAAAGATTTAAGCTTAAATCAATAGAAATGTAAAATCTACAAACATCAGAAATAATGAAGTTAAGGTAACAACATAATAGACTTTATTAATACATAATTACATGCTCGAAGTTATCATCCTGTTCCTTTAATCAATAGTATTCCTTATGGAGAACTATTAAGAGCAAAAAGAAATTGCTCTAAGGATGAAGATTTCAAATCTACAGCTAGATCGATTGGTTCTCTTGCATCAAGTTTTTTTTTAATGATTTGGAGTATGGATTTATAGTGTTAGGCAAAATTATTGCTTTTAACTCCATTCCAATATGGTGCTTTGATTTACACTGAGATTGGTTTTGTAGCATTGGCTTAGTCATTAGACTGATGATTACTTTGTTTGGCATTTAATGAATGTCTTTTTCAGCTGAATTTACCTGACATGGTTTTGATATAAAGCCCTTTTTTTTAAACGAGTGCCTGGTTCTTTGTTTGAACTTGCAACAACATCAATGATTTTGTTGTTTATTTGCTAGTTCACTTTGTGGATTCATTTGAAGAGAGTAGCTTTCACTCTACCCAGAGGCACCTAAAGCTTTTTGTAGGCTGAGCGCTCCTGTTGAACGCACTTTGTTTGTCCATATAAATATCATTGAGCGGCTAACGCCGCACTATAGTTAAATTGCATGTTGAGTACCATTGGAAATCCGAAAAAATGATTTGTTAATAACTTTTAACCCGTACAATGGTTTTGGCTGAAATGTTGCAGTCAAAAGTGCACGCATGGGAACACGACCGACTCCCCACCCCTCTTACTCAAAATATTGTGAAGGATCAGTTAATAAATAAAAATGTTATTAAGAAAACAAAAAACCCCCAAAAAAACACACTTTTGGCCTAGTCCCCAACCATTTTCCCATAATCAAAAAAGACACATTTTTGTTGCAGCATACAATGAAAACCGCTGGATGGAAGCAGACCAGGCACAAAACAACTTTGCCATGAAGTGTTGACTTGCGATCCGTGGGCTGGGGGGTTTCTAGGGTTATGGCATCTAGTACTTTTTAAAATATTTGATGGAGGAGGGGCTGCCCCCTTCTCCCAAAACTATAGATATATTTCTCATAGCGCTTTGCAGCAGAGAGGATTTCCAGAAATGAAAAAGCTGGCATCTTTTTATTTTTTTCAATTGGAGATATAACCACGGTTATACCTGTGGCTACTCGAAAACAAAAAGGCAGAGAAATTCCATTTGTAAGTGGAAAATATATTAAATGGTATCAGGCTAGAGGTGGGGTGGGGGAGGACACCATGTAAAATTGGGTAGCTGTACAGGGGCTAGGGATGAAGTTAAGTGCACAAGCGATTTCCCGTAGCCACGGTTATTTGTCAGGATAACCACGGCTATAGAAGAAAACGGGAACGGGAATGAAAGTGCATCACACAGAATTAACGAGTTTTGGGGGGAATGGGAGAGGGCTGGGGAGGTGAGGATGCCTTGTGGGGGGAGCAGGCACAGATGAGGGGGGAACTTGGTGAGTGCCTGAGAGGGCAAAGAAGCATTTATTTTCATCGTTTTTCCCGATAGCCACTGGTATCTAACAACTACAGATAACCGGGGATATCTGTAGTACATAGTTATTAAAAAAATATTTTTACAGCTACACCGAAGGCCCATGGCTAGTGGTCTAGTAGTGTTGTCAAATATGCAGTGGATACGGCCTGATAGTGTTGTAAAATGTACACTGGGCATGGGCGAAAGACATGCCCCCTAGCCAGGGTCAAAGCCCGTGGCTAGTAGGCCCAATACACATGTATAGTGGCTATAGACATTGGCCATGGGCTAAGTAATATATAGTAAAATATACAGTGGGCACGGCCGAAGGTATGGTATAAAAAAAACTTGAAATTCACTGAAAAAACTTTAGTTAAAGTTTAGTTAAGTTGACCACATTTATCACAACAAAACCCATGAACATCAGTGCATTTGGGAAGTGATGACCGGCTTGACTCGGTGCATTACTGTTGCAAAGCCCAAGAGCATATATATATTGGAAGAGAAGGGATTCACAATAACAAACAAAATGGCATTATGGGGGACATAGCATTAGTGGGGACATCAACGGGAGTGCACCAAGTCAAGCTGCTCCTGACTTCCCAAATGTGCTGAATTTCAGGTGTTTTGTTGCGATAAAAGCGGTCAGCTTAACTAAACTTAATCTAAAGGTTTTTCAGTGAATATATATATATAGTGTATTGGGTCCAGCTCTTGGATTATAAACCTTCAACACTGGAGGATAAATGTCCATGATATATCATTCACCAAATGTCAATTTACCAAAACTACTGGCCCCACAATACCTATTAATGCCAGTGGGAGCAATACTTTCCAAGATCCCTTACAGAACACTGCTCTCTGCCACTTCTTGGGGTGGAAATGCAGCTTTCACTTTTCATCACGATGCTTTACCCTGGAACCTGTCAGTCTCCAAGCACTTACACCTCCTTAAAATCACATCTGACATGCACTGTGCAACCACTTATCCAACAACCTGAACCTGTGTAATGATATTTATAAATGTATTATGGCTTGTGACTTTTTAATTGGATGGGGTCAATCTTTGCCATGTAATTGTAATTTTTGTAATTGGTTATCTATAATGATAATGCAAAAGCGACCGAGCCAGTGAGGGAGCCCAAACCAATCAAAGGGGGTTCGCAGAGTTCCTCCAAAGGAAAACATGTAAAAACAATGGAATAAAATGGTGCATTTTAAAGCAAACTTTCTTTGAAAAATTGGGGCTTAAGCCACACAGTTTGCATTTTTATTTTAGGGTAGCACATGGAAAAATCAATTAGATGTAAGTCACCAGCAGCACACAAAGCATTTTCCCACTCATTTTCGTGATGACTTTACCCACAATATATTCCATTATAAAAAAACATTTTCATGCTGGCTGTGCACATATATTTCCACAGAGGCTGCACCAATAGATGTCAGAATTAACATATAAGAATATACTCCTGTTGCTTTGCCAGTAAAATATGCCATGCCACAATTAGCAAATATATCCAGACGAGCTGCACCAATGCAGGCCAGTCTCACCATGTAATAACACTCATCATGTTAATTTACCCTCGAGGCCCAGTAAAAGATGATGCGATGCCAGCAATATAGGCCTGTCTACCCACATAATAAAACTTATATTGTTGGTTTTAACCTTGATGCACAGTAAAAAATACCATGCCATTCCACAAAAAGAAAATGTAACAAGACTGGCTCGAGCAATGTAGGTCAGTCTAGCCACATAATAACACTTAGCATTTTTTCTTTAAACATGATGCCCTGTAAAAGGGAAATGGCAGAGGCAGAAAACAAAACAAGTCTGGCTGCAGCAATGCATTGGAGTCTAGCAATGTGACAACAATTATCATGTTTGCTTTAACATTGATGTCCAGTACAAATAGTCATGTCATAAGCAGAAAATCTAACCAGACTGGCTGCAGCAATGCAGTCCAGTCTAACAACATGACAACACTTATCATGTGTGGTGTAATGTTCATTCCTAGTGAAAAATACGATGCCATAAGCAGAAAACATGACCAGACTGTAGCATGCATACTTTGTTTCCCAGTTAAAAATCAAAAAGGTCATGCCATAAGTAGAAAATGAGTGCAGCAATGCAGTCCAGTCTAGCCATGTAACAACCCTTGCCATGTTCGCTTTAACAATGATGCCCAGTAAAAAAAATGCACCCCCTCGCCCGCACCTCTAAATTTGAAGCGTGCTCAACAGCACTCATGCAACCAACCACACGCAGTAATTCAGTATTCAAGCACATTCACTCACGCACCCATACGCATTCACTTGCTCACCTATATACAGCCACAGCATTCATAACCATTTCACATGCGCACAGCATTCATAACCATTTCACATGCACACCCAAACATACACTCATTCCTACACAGCACACAATCACACATACACATTTATCTTTCTTACCTGCAGCCCCGGTCCAGAATCTGGTCCGCGTCCATCAGGAGGACAGGATCCCATGACGGCTCTTCAGCTCCCACACAACATGAACAAGAACCAGGAAACAGGCTGCTTCCTGGTTCCAGCTCATGCACGGATTAACCAGAGTGCCCCCTGTACTATGCCTCAGCCACTCTGAAGGTGCAGAGAGGTGCAGGAGCACACACTGTGCACATTCTGAGCTGCACTACCCCGGCCTGTATGCCCAAAGGGCCATGCAATGTTGGGGAGTCAAAACATCCCTGGCCTTGCATGGTCCATTGGACTTGTGCCCTGTGGTATGAATTGTGAAAGGGAAATCACATTTCTCTTTGACAGTTCAAGCCATCCCAGGAGCACTCTCTCAGCTGCGTGTTGCAGCTGAGGAAGTGCTAAGTGTTTTCACTGAACTGGCTTGGTGGCTCATCCAAAATGAGTAGATCGACACCCTGACACCCATTATGGATGAGCCGCTCCTGCAGGTGGTGTTTTCGTCTCTCAGTGAAAGTAACATGAAACAAACCAAAGGTCTTCTAGATGAAACAAGATTTAAACAAAGCCAGTCTCATTTCTTACAACAGAAAATCCTCTTAGGATTCCAAGTTTCTCCTCCACCGTACCTCACTGTCTCTGAGGGCTTCTTAGTTTCATTGCAATGGAGGTCAGTTATTCCTGGTACGGCACTCATCTATCATTTCTGAAGGGAGTGGAAGGAACTTACCTGCTCCAAACCACTGTATTTCTTTACAAATCGCTATAAACGTTGCACCTGCAATGCCTTCTTCGAAATATATTGGCTTAAAAAACACTTTTTAATGTGTTTTTAAAAGAGTTCAAGAACAAATACAGGACTGCTACAGTACCAACCAAAAGTACTTCTGTGAATAGAAAATACGTGTATGTACCAAAAGAAAGAACATGTATGTACCAGCCCCCCTACTCCTACAGCTGCCTCTGCTCTACCTGCCTATCCTCCCTTCAGCTGTCACAAAACATGCACCATCCTCTTCTACAAACTCTCACACCCCTGGCACTTCTGAAATCCCCATATTACATGGTCTGCGATAGCAGCCGTGTAGTTATGGTTAAGTTGCTCAACTCATAGAAAGAGCACTTCTTTGGCGGCTTATAGGTTTGGCGCCATTCAACAAATCCTCATCAAACTTTGCAAAGAAAGTATATAGTCACCACGGAACGAGTTTGCGAAGTTCGCTGCTGTTTAGCTCAGGCGGGGCAAAGTTATAGGGGGTGTCCCAAAACATTTGAAATCCTCATAGGCATGATGGAAAAAAAGAATTTGCTTGCGCCTACAGACCAAACCGCTATACAGATTTGCACCAAACTTGCGCGAGGAGCAGTAGATTGTTCCTGAAAGTGTGCATTTGCAAATTTGGTGTAAGTAGTTTTTTTTAAATGGCCAAAAATGAGGTCAAACAAAATGTGTGATATCTGCCTCTGGTCCGCAGACCTATTTCCTGATTCAGAGTCCATAGACACCTCTGGACCAATTTAGGGAGCTGTGTAGTGTTCGCAGACATCAAATGGGCATGCTGGTGGGATGTTCATAAACATAAGGTGTGTAATTATTTTTTCAAAGGCCGCCATATTGGATCCGCGGACCACAGCCTTTGTTCGTGGACAGCGCAGTGAGAAAAACATCTGGAAAATAAATGTGGGGTTATTTTGTTGCTGAAAGAGGGCCTGGAAAGGGTGGGGGAGTGTGCAAAAGTTGATATGGAGCTCTTTTTATAAGTGAAAAAAGCTGTGCAGGTGTTGCTGACTCTGCGGTCAATTTTACAGTCCGCGGACGTCATTGGAATTGGGGGAGGTTTCTGGGTGAGTCTTGCTATTTGAAGGTGTATTGTACATACTTGTTATATGGTTTAATTCAATTGTGTTGGTTTGTGCCCAGTGGCCAGATTTTTGGGGCATGGCCGTAGGCCGTGCCCCAAGAATCCGGCCACACAAACTATAATAGTATGGGCCTCATTACACGGTAGGCGGTAGCCATGGCGCTATTAGCGCCATGGCTACCCCCTTACCGCATTCTGGGTCCGTGTTCCCGGAATAGGGATTTACCGGGTCATTCCGACCTTGGAGGACCCGGTAAGTCCCCATTCTGGGAACCATTCCCCATTCCCATTTGAGCCCCCATAGGGCTCAATGGGAATGGGGAAGGAGCTAATAACGGTACCGCAATTTGCGGTACTGTTATTAGCTCTGAAGTCCCTTAGCGGGTCCCTTCCATAACACCTGGTAAAACCAGGTATTAGGGGAGGGACCCACTAAGGGACCTCGTAGTAGGGCGGTAAGGGATTACCGGCACCAGTGCCCTTACTGGTGCGGTAATCCCTTACCGCCTACCGTGTAATGAGGCCCAATGTGTATAGTAATTATAGGTCTTATTGGGGGAGTATACAGTATTTTTAATATGGTGTTAAAGATGATAGTTTAAAACCTTTAATTGCATATGACTGTACATATAGATTCGCTTTTTGACCCTCATAAATAATACATTCTATGTACCATGTTCGGTACAACATTATTGTGTGGTACACTGTTGTTGTATTAACATGAAATAATCATTGGGTCATTTGGAGAAAAAAACATAGAGGGTTAAAAAAAACTACTGTATTTACATACAGCTTTTGGCATTTACATAGTTTTAAAGAATATACATGTTACAGAATACATGGTAGCACGGATATATTATGTGAGTGTAAGTGTGATAGGTTATTTGTTTGAAGTGTGTTGTAATTAAGGGTATGCTTAAAGTAGTTAGATACTTGTTGGTGTATTCTAACTATATTGGATGTTGCCAGAAGTATTGCAGTAACAATGAATGTGATGTATAAAGTAATATATTTATGTGATGGGGAAAGGATAATAAAATATTAATTGTAGAATGTGTTGAGCACTACTGGTGTTGGTGAGTAAGGGAGCGGTGGTGTGATGGAATAAGTAGGATCATTATGTATGATGTTTTGAGGAATGTTATAATGGTGTGATTTAGTGCATATGTTTAAGATTTGTGAGGGTGTAATTGAAAAGCGGTGACAAAGTGTGTGTATCTGTGCTAATGTGTGTTAGTGATAGGGGCATGGAAGAGTACGAAAATTAAATTTTGGTAAAGAATTTGATGAGTGATGGATGTGTTGTTAGACATTAAGGAATTGGTGGTGTATTGAACAAAGAAGAATGTTTAGATAAGAATAGAAAGAGTGTGAATGCTGCATTTGTGATGTGTTGCAGTGTTTTTAAAGAATAGGGAAACGGTGGCCTAGTGGTAATGGCATGGCAGTTTGTAGTTGGAACAGTGTACAGTGTGATATAGTAGTGGCTGGAAATGAACAATATATGTAAGGAGAAGTGTTGTGTATATATACTTTGGCAGTATACACATATGTGCGAGCAGGTGGAGAATGGTGGCATTATAAGGGATGTAAGGAGAAAGGTTGAAAAGTATGACATTTATATGGAAGGAAAAATACAAAATGCTGTGCTTTAATAAAAAATCTTTTTTGGAGCATGTTGTTGAAAGTTAAAAAATTCACATGTGCATTTACAGCAGCACTGTGTGCAATTTGTTTGTATAAGTAGGGGAACTGCAGATGCAAAAGATTTGTAGAACAATGTTAACTACCACTTGATGTGACAAGGTGCACAATGCTGCAAATCATGGCATTTGATAGAGTAGTTAAAAAAGAGAATATGCTTATTGAGAAGCTTATTACAGGATTACCGGTTAAGTGGCAGTAACCCTATGAATATATGTTTGCCCCGCCGGGAGTGCGGTTTTGCTTTCCTCTTTTAGTTTGTTGATCTATATATATATATATGTATATATATATATATATATATATATATATATATATATATATATATATATATATATTTCTGAGGCTTGTGGAATCTGCTTAGATCACATGCTGTGCATAGGCCGACATCTAGTGGAAGCTGCGGAGTATTACAGTTTGTTTTTCGAAACTCAAAAATGGGCGTCGACACAGGGCGTGCCAGTAATACTATCCCTAGTGTGACGTCCACTGTACCCATGATCCCTCACGCGTCTAGGACCCTCAGATTGTTTTTTTCCGCCATACTGGTCGGAAGCATCCCGCAGAGTTCCCTGGCCTTAGCCATAATTTTGCAAAAATACTCAACACTCTATATATATATATATATATATGACACATTTTCTTATACATTCCTAGACACACTAGCCCACTGCCACAGGGTGCGTATGGAGGGCACCCCTTTCCAATTTTGCCCTAAGTGCAACCGCAAGTACCCTTGGGTTGACAGACACGCTACCTGTAGCCACGCTATCTGCTTGCCTAGGGACCACCCCGAGGCAAATTGCAGAGCGTGTAGTCGGTTTAAACCGAAGACTCTAAAGGACGGTTCGATTAAACGTTGGGCCCACCACGCCAGGCAACGAGAGGTCATGGAAGCGGAGGGCGCCTTCAGTGATGGCAGTGACGCCATCCTATCGGACAGCGAGGGCAACATGGCATCAAGAGACAGCCAAGCGCAAGTCCCCGACCTCAGAAGGTTGTCCGGCAGGGCAGCTATGGGGAACACCCCCGGCGACACAGGCGCTACCCACGACACATCCACTAAGCACTCGAGGTCCAACAGAGATTCAGCGCGCGCGTCGAGTTCTCGGAAAGAGGCACGCAGAGAACGGTCCACCGAATCAGTGTCCTCTGGGCGTTCTCGATCAAGATCGCCGCATGATAGCAGGCAACCATCCACTGTTGCCAAGAGTGCCTCGCTGCCTAAAGTAACAGAGGTTCGATCGTCGGGAGACGAAGACGACTTCCATCCCCAGGCCGCACTCCAGGAGTCGGCGTCAGCAGCCCACGGGATGGCTGCTCCCGTGCCCCGACCTCCACTCCCTAAGGAAAGGGGCACCACCCCCGAATCTCGACGGCAGACATTGAAAAGCTCCGAAAAGGTGAAGACACCGGGGAAGCACTCTTCCAGTCACGGGGTGGGTGGAAAACAGCAGAAAAAGCATTCTCAGCCTTCATCTGCACTACAGACACATAGGGACACGTCACAACCTTCTGAAAAGATAGCCAAGACCCCTGCACAAGGGCATAGGTCCAGTCAGGAAGGGAAACACTCCCAGGAGAGGGTTATCCCCAGTTCTAAGGAATGGTCAAGTGAGGATATAGACAGAGTCTATGCCAAGAATCCACAACACTTCCTCGCCTATACCCCTGACGGGGCAACCCCCTCAGGGTCTAAGGATCCACAACCCTCTGGTAAAAAACCTTGAGTTAAGGCGCCAACGCAAAGTAGGTCTTCTGACCCTTACCACGTTCAGCCATACTTTCTATATGATGAGGATGCATCATTTAACGAGGATCCAGAATTGGCCATGTGGACGTCCATACTGGAATGGATTACTATGGGGATGACGAGGCCCAAGAGGAGGACAAGATGACTCAGAAGTCTACAGAGTAGACTCCCCAGTAGACAAGGAACCTTCGGTTACCGACTCTCCTGTCGACAACCAACCTCTCTTAAATGAGGTTTTATCTAGAGCGGCTGGGAGCACAGGAGGAGATGGACTTTGCCGAGGACCTAGTGGGAGAGAAGAGACCTGTTGCCCAGGCCATCCCTATTCTCAAGTCAATACAAAGGAGAAAAGACCCTTCCCTTCTCAATCCCAATCTCACCAGGGCAGTAAACCCCAGGATTGAAAAACTGTTCAGGGCAGCCCAATCAGACCCACTCTATTTAAGGGGGCAACTGAAGCCGGACTCCCTGGTAGTGACTAATACCCGGAAGAGGGCGGGAACACCCTTATCATCTTCTGAAGCTCCCCCCGACAAGGAGAGCAAGAAGATCTATGGTTTGGGAAGGAAGGTAGTCTCCACTTCCGCCTACCAGGCAAGGATTGCCAACTCCACCACCCTACTGGCGAATTACAACTGCCATCAGTGGGAAGAAGTTGCGGCTCTCATTGACTCTGCCCCGGAACCTTTAAAAAGCCAGTTGGCGCAGGTTGCGTCGGAGGGAAGAGCAGTGTCTGGTTGCATCCTTAAGGCAACTTTTGATGCCGCGGATAACGCCGGCAGACTGATAGCAGAGAGTACTGTTATCAAAAGACATGCTTGGTTACAACAATCTGGGTTTAAACGTGAGACACAAGCATCTCTAATAGACAAACCGGTGGAGTACGAGCTACTGTTTGGTAAGGCGGTAGAGGACGCCTTAAAAAATTCGAAAGATGAATACGAGACTCTCAAATCCGTGGGCCAGTTAACTAACAAACCCCTCCAATCAAAGAGGGAATGGCAATTTTCGTCGCCCACGTGGCCAAAACTCACAAAGAGGCTCCAACTCTTCCCAGGGGCAGGGTACACCAGGGAATAACAACAACCAGCAGTCTACCCAAGGCTATGGCAGGGGTAACAAGAGGGGACGTTGTAAGGGTAGAGGCAGCCCCAATAGAGACGGCAGCACGCCTCCAGCAAAACAGTGATGTTCCGTTCAGGGTCCCTTCTCATGCATCCCCAGTAGCCAACTTCACCCATCTTGGGAAGAGATCACATCAGACAGATGGGTGCTATCCACAGTGTCCGCAGGATACTGCATAGAACTGTTAGAGCGTCCCCGAAACCACCCGCCACGTCAAAAAGTACATTCATTAGACCACCAGAAGATCCTCCTTAAAGAGATCGCCAATCTTCTAGCAAAGGACGCGATATAACTCGTCCCGGGACACCAGGTAAACAAGGGTATTTATTCAACTTACTTCCTTGTGCCAAAAAAAGATTTGACAATGCGCCCAGTATTGGATTTACAGCCTGCAAACAAGTATGTCAAGCCCCAAAACTTTCGCCTGACTAATCTCCAAGAGGTAATCCCCCTCCTAAAAAAAGAGGGATTACATGGCAACATTGGACATGAAAGATGCCTATTTTCATATTTCCCAGTGCACAGAAGATTCTTGCGCTTCAAGGTGGACAGTCAGCACTACCAGTTCAAGGTACTGCCCTTCGGTATAGCCTTGGCTCCAAGGGTATTCACCAAGGTACTGGTAGTGGCGGCAGCACACCTACACAGGGAAGCAATCCCAGTGTACCCTTACCTGGACGACTGGCTCATCACGGGGGAGACCCCAGTAATTTGCAGATCAAATATTCAAAGAACTATCGACCTCCTCTTCGAATTGGGTTTCTCCATAAACGAGAAAAAGTCAAGTCTGGTGCCAAGCACCTCCAAACAGTTCCTAGGAGCTTTCCTAAACACACAAGAAGGGTTGGCCTTTCCATCAGAGGAAAGAATTCGGAATCTAATGCTGCAAATTCCGCTATATCAGGCCGGTCACCAGATAACGGTGCGCAAAGCGATGTGTTTGCTGGGCATGATGGTGTCATGTATTTACCTGGTCCTCCATGTGCGCCTGCGCATGCGTCCAATGCAAGAATGGTTGGCGAAATAGTGGTCTCAGGCAAGTGGTCAGTGGGACGATCTAGTGGTCGTTTCGCCAACACTTGTTCGAAGTCTTCACTGGTGGACAAGAGAAAACCTGTCAAAGGGAAAACCGATTTACGATCCCGAGATACAGGCTGTAGTCACAACAGACGCATCCTGTCAGGGTGGGGAGCACACCTCCTCCACCACACAGCTCAGGGTCTCTGGTCTCACTCAGTGGCCAAGAATCATATCAATCTGCTAGATCTTCTGGCAGCATTCAGAGCTCTTCAAGCGTTCGAGCCCTACCTGTTAAACCTGTCAGTGCAGATCATGACAGACAGCACAAAGGCAATGTTTTACCTGAACAAGCAAGGCGGGACTCGTTCGCCAAATCTGTCCAAGCTTGCCCAGAGAATTTGGATATGAGCACTCAGACGGAACATCTACCTGTCATCTCAACATTTTCCAGGGGATCTCACTTCTCTGGCGGACCCTTTGAGCAGGGATCCCCTCCCACAAGAACACGAATGGTGTCTACACAGAGAAATCGTAGAAGATCTCTTCTCTCAGGGGGGTTTCCCCACTATAGACCTATTCGTCACAAGCGAAAACAGACAGTGCCCAGGATTCGCATCCAGGTTCCCCCAACCAGACTCCCAGGGGAACGCCCTGTGGATGAACTGGTGAGGGATGTTTGCGTATGCTTTTCCACCAACCCCCCTCATCAGGAAGGTGGTCAACAAGATGCACAGGGAATCAATGACGCTCGTCCTAGTTGCTCCCACGTGGGCGAGTCAACCGTGGTTCCCACACTTAGGCAGACTAGCGGTGTGCGAACCCATGAAGTTCCCGTGCTGGTACAATCTACTTTCCCAGCACCAAGGTCAGACAGTACATCCTCAACCCAACTCAATGAACCTGGCAGCATGGCTCCTGAGGTCATAGAGTTTGGGCATCTAAACTTATCTCAGAGATGTATGGACATCCTAAAAGAATCTAGGAAGCCAAACACGAGGTATTGCTACTTTGACAAATGGAAGAGATTCATTATCTGGTGCCAGAATAAGCAAATCAACCCAGTTGATTGCACTCCTTCCACTGTAGTCACCTACATGCTCCACCTGGTGGACGCAGGGTTGGTATTTAATAAACTGAAGGTACACCTGGCAGCTATGTCAGCGTACACCACCTCGCATAACAAAGTATTGTGGTGGAAAGTACCAGTGGTTAAAGCCTTCATGGAAGGAGTAAAGAGACTTCACCCTCCAATTTCTAACCCACCACCAGGGTGGGACCTTAATGTAGTGCTTGCTAAACTCATGGGCCCTGCTTTCGAGCCCATGCATAAGAGCAGTCTCAAACACCTGACATATAAAACTGCCTTCTTGGTAGCCATTACGTCTATAAGAAGGGTCAGTGAAATTCAGGCTCTGTCGGTGCAGGACCCTTTCTTTACTGTCCATAAGGATAAACTGGTTTTACGAACACACCCTAGGTTCTCACCTAAGTTTATTTCCAAATTCCACGTGAACCAGTCCATCGAGTTTCCGGCTTTCTTCCAAGACCCACAAAGCTCGGCTGAGGTGAAACTACACACCCTAGATGTGTGTAGGGCGGTCCTATACTATGTAATCAAAACCAGACCGCTGAGGAAAACAGACCAACTGTTTGTCTACGTAACTACAGGCAAAGAGGGTGATCGTGTCTCTAAAGGTGCCATCTCTAAGTGGATTATAAACTGTATCCAGCTGTGTTACTCCCTTTCTGAAAAAACTCTGCCTTTCACGCCAAGAGCCCACTCTACAAGAGGCATTGGGGCCACTCTGGCTTTTATTGCAAATATATCCCTTGACACCATTTGCAAAGCAGCTACCTGGAGCTCTATTCACAATTTTACTCAGCACTACTGCATTGACACCCATTCCAAAACAGATTCTCAAGTGGGACAAGCGGTTCTAAGACATTTATTTGCTTCTAACACTGCTCGCTAATCTATGCACAGCATGTGCTCTAAGCAGATTCCACAAGCCTCAGAAGGGATACATTACACACCGTAATAGTATTTCTGATGCTTGTATCTGCTTAGATTCACATGCGAGCCGCCCTTCCTCCGCTCTGAGAGAAGGCACGTTGGATGCTTGCAGTCTTATCCTTCTATCCATCTGCTTGGATAATCTGTACTCACGCTACTCCTCATGGTACCTCATGTCAGAAAAAATACAATCTGAGGGTCCTAGAAGTGTGAGGGATCATGGGTACAGTGGACGTCACACTAGGGATAGTATTACTGGCACGCCCTGCGTTGACGCCCATTTTCGAGTTTCGAAAAGCAAACTGTAATACTCTGAAGCTTCCACTAGATGTCAGCCTATGCACAGCATGTGAATCTAAGCAGATACAAGCATCAGAAATACGATTACGGTGAGTAATGTATCATATATATATATATATATATATATATATATATATATATATATATATGTAAACACATGGAGGATAGAAAAAACCTGCACTCCATGCAGGAGGTCAGTAAATCCCAACAAATGAAAAAAAAACTCGAATCCAGATAAGTGGAAAAGTCGAGTTTAATGAATGGTAAAAAATACAAAATAAATGGCAAAAACACACAGCAAGTAATACAGGACGCCTAGGCAGTGTCCTTATATGTATATATATATATATATATATATATATATAAAAACAAGTCTCAACGTACCAAGGTACGGGAAAGCGGAATGCACTGCCGAGAGCGGCAACCAGAAAAAATAAACGGGCAGCAAAAAAAAGGAAAAACACCAAGGTCACACCGTTCCTTAGTTAAACTTTATTTAGTGCAAGGTGGAAAAAAGGGAGAAATGCGGGCAGTTGACGTGTTTCGTGGCTGTCCAGCCGCTTGATCACAATAAGGATGTGAAATGAGCCATGTATTATAAACAGTTTCCTCAACTCTATGGTTGAATGCAACAGTGGACATAAAAAATGGGCCTCTTTACGAGTCCGGCCGAAATACAATTCCACCTCCGTGATTGCAGGAATTACCGGGGCATTACAACCCCAGTGACCCGGTAATTCCGGAATTCTGTAAATCCCCATTCCCATGGAGTCCCATAGGGCTCCATGGAGATGGGGACAATGGAAACACCGGTTCCGTCTATGACGGAGCCGGTGTTTCCATTTCCGAAAGCAGGCGGGTTGCATTTCTCCCGCCAGGTCACGTGTACAGAACTCAGTATCAAACAATCCGGAAACAATGGTGGCGCCGGATTTACCACCACCGTTGATTCCGGACTGGCTGACTCGTAATGAGGCCCAATGTCTTTTGTTGCTCAGCGAGTTGGAGTCCAGAAAGGCAGACATGTTGGAATGTTTCAACAAATGAACATGAAAGAACAGAAGCATAGCTATAAAGATAGCCATGGGCCAAATCTGTGTGCAGAAAAAAGTAAAGCAGATGGTGTCTATAAGATAATTTTTTTAGTTCTGTTTTTAACTGTGAAAGATGGCTCCAAAAGGAACCTTTTTTTGGGGATTTTTAATTTTTAATTTTTGTTTTTTTTCTCTTTTTTCCAGGAGAGACAAGGAAGTAAGGTGGGGGAGGGAAGTGAGGGAAGGGGCACCAACCACAGATACAGAAGGGCAGCTGGACAGGGGAAGATGTTGGGCGTGTCTTAGATCTAAGGTATGGGGCATTGTTTCTCATGCTCATTGAGCACAGCCTCGAAACCACTTCGGAACAGCTCCCCCCTGTAGAGTGGTGTGTCACAGTATATACAGAGTATTGTTGTCCTGGAAAGTTATAAATCAACAGCCTGTATTTTGGCCTGCGAGGCAGCTTGTGGGACCCTCTGTCCCACAGGAGTAGCATGTGTGGTGCCAGGAATGGTTGAAGAAGATGAGGTAGAGGAGGACATCCTACTGGTCCCTGAGAAAGGAACAGCCTTTCCCAGAGCCCCCTGGTTGTTTGAGCGGGTGCGGCGGCACATGGAGATGGTACCAAAAGAGTATTGCCCGTGTTGTCCATGACTGTGTATGATTCCACACTCAATGCATTCAACATGGACAGGCCAAGCCTTTGGTAACCCTCCTATGGTTTTAAAGAACTGCCACACCCATGATTCTCTTTGGGTGCTGGAAGTAATATATTTCCTTTATCTCATCTTCCCAGTCCTGTTGATCCTCCTCTAGATCATCGCGCCTTTTCCCCTGTCCAGGCCCTCTAGCTGGTGGTGTTGGTGGTGGCCCCTGGGGAGGAGGGATAGCCATGACTGATGCCATTTTTTAAGTTAAATAGTAGGAATACCAATAGTCTTCCAAGCTGTAGAAGGATAAACTTGCAACTTGAAACTTCCTAGATCATTGTCAGATGTTTGCGAGCATCAGCGAACAAAAAACAGCATATAAAGTTGTGGAGAATTAGTAGAAGTGTTAAGAATGTTGTTAGGAGGTGGAGAATGACTTGAAACTTCCTAGATTGGCCAAAATGCAGTTTGACAATGTCTGCGAAGCACAGGACCCATTCGCAGACACATCATCACACCAGATGACGATGTCCATGATAGTGTGATGACATCCACAGACCTCAGTGGCAGGAGACGCAGGGCACATGCGCAGGGGTGTCCACATTCGGGGGGAATTGTCCGGGACTTATTAAAGGTGTGTTACATGACACCGGACACATCCAGACACGCGCAACCTCCACAGATGTCATTGGTGTGAGACCAGACTCCGAACATTTCTACAGTTAGCGGACGACCAATTAAGGATTTTAAAAGAAAATATATGAAAGAATGTTATACGAGATATTTATAGTATAAAAAATAATGTTATTTATGAAAGGGATAAGGTATCGGAATGGGAAACATAAATGGGAGGATTTGGAATTTCCATAAAGTCAACATTGGGGGAGGGAGGGAGATAATGTTTTGCGAATTTGATTGGGATGATTGTTGGGTGAAGGTGGACAGGTACAAGTAGGACAATGATAATCAACATTTCTAATAATATGATTTTGAACATAATATAGAAGTATTTTAAAGTGTACTGGCGAAAACCTATGAAATTCAGTGAAAAAACATTGTTAAAGGGACATTATAGTTAAATTGCACAAATAAAAACCTATGAAATTGAATGAAAAAACTTTGTTAAATGGATGCTAACTTGCGCCATCACCGTTCACTGCTAAGACTAACACCAAGGACATCAAAGATGATATCAAATATGAAATTAACCTTGGGGTCATCTTTGATTCCATGCTTTCCTTCTCTGCCCAAATCTCTGATGTCTCAAAAAAGTCAAACTTCCTACTGCACCTTCTCAAAGGTACTCTTCCTTTCCTCTCCTTCCCTCAGAAGCTCACTGTGTCCCGAGCCATGGTTCTCTCTAGGTTGGACTAGTGTAACAGCCTCTTTTTAAATCTACCTACCTCTACTCTCCTCCCTTTGCAACTCATCCAGAACAGGCCTGGGATTGCATCTCTCCAGCCCTGAAATCTCTACACTGGCTCACAGTAGATGCAAGGATTACATTCAAAACCCTTTGCAATGTTCACAAGGCTTTCTTGGCCCTGGGTCCAAAATACCTTCAGCTGTCCCTCCGTAAATACCTCCCCTCTCGAGCTATTCACTCTTCTACCTCTAACTCCCTCAGGGTCAGTCGTTTTTCAAAGAAACAAGCTGGGGGTAGATCACTGTCTTTGGCTGGGGCCTCCCTCTGGAACAGCCTCCCTGCCACTCTGAAACTTGAGGAGAACCATCTCTGGTCCCGGAAGCACCTCAAGACCTTCCTCTTTGCTTCTGCCTTCGCCTCTCCTCTCCCCTGCTGATCTGTTCTCTCTCTCGGCACCGTGCACATGGCCTACCCTCTGACCTCCGGGCCCAGGTACCTACTCACCCTGCCACCCACCCGCACTGCCTCCTGGCAATCCCCTGCACTGGGGTCTGTATCTGTAACCATACAAACCCCCCCTTATTTTCATGTACTTACCAGCACTTGCCACTTGCTGGCTGCACTACCACTGTTGTTTGCTTTTTATTATTTATTATTTGTCTGTTTTCCTTTGCTCAGCACTTTCCACTTCTCCCCCCTCCATGCACTTTTCCCCTTTCCCTCTCCCATGCACTTGCGCATTCTCAGTGTCACTGGGCCTAGTATGATCGTTGTTTTGTTCTCCCTTGTTCCCTGCCCTTGCTTTGTCGCATTCTGAAACACTTGTGTACGAGCGCGATACAAATAAAATATCAATATCAATTGGCCACTTGTTTTTGTTCACTGACATATCTAGGCCAGCTGTTTTTGTTCACTGACAGTCGCAATATGAACATTCAAAAGGTGCTATATATATCTAAATGTTAACTTTGTCATATGTTCTTAAAGTACTTTCCTTACGGTTTGGTCTCAGCTCATTATTTATTATTTCTTTTTTACATTTATATAGCAAACAAGCAGCCCAGGGGCATGGGGCATTAAGCAGGCTTCAAACATACAATTCATTTGTATACATGATGAGGAACTTTAATGTTATTGTAAGTTTCTGGTGTTGTTTCTTTCTTCCTTACTTTAGTTTCCCTGTATGTCCCTCTGATTTGTATGCATTGCGGGTCTTCATATGTATTGTTTGTACTAACACAAGTGTGTAGTAAGTCTTGAATTGTTAGCTATTTATTCCATGTTTAACATTATTCCAAACTCTGAAAGTGTAGCATTTATTATTTTACTGGCCAAATTTAGCAGATTGAAAATGCTGTACTTCTCTGGTGCATGTGTATGTATTATTAGGTTCCTGTATTAACAACAACACTCCAGTATAATGTTTTGTTTAGATGAGTACATTCTTTAAAAGATTAAGTAGTTCATAATAGGTTGCTCAATCACCCCTGACATCTTGCTACCAACATTATAAACACAACCCCTTCTAGGGACTTTTCATAAAAATGTATTTCATATGTGAGGTCATCAGTGATGTCATCAATGACATTAGTCTTAGCAGTGCATGGTGGTGGTGCGAGTTATGGTTGCTTAGCTTACCATAACTGGTGAATTTCGGAGGTTTTTCGGTTTTACTTGTAACCATAACGTCCCTTTAACAACGTTTTTTCATTGAATTTCTTAGGTTTTTATTAGTGCAACTTAACCCGATGTGCCTTTAACAAAGTTTTTTCAGTTAATTTCATGGGTTTTTACCAGTGCATACTAATATCCTACAACTTACTAATATCATAATATTTTTGTCCAATTTACAACATTTCACCTTAAAACACTGCCATTTCCCAACTTCTAGCATCATTTTTAACACTTCTATACACTTTTTGCAATTTTTTCCACTGTTTTTGCATTCGTCAATGTTTGTGAATGTTTGATGTCATCGCAGACCTTCCGGATAGTGTCACGTGACCATACGCTCACGTGCACCATGATGACGTGTTCGAGAACGCGTCCTCACTTCGCAATCGGGTCCATGCTTTGTGGACAGTTCGGGACTGCACTTTCTAACGATCTAGGAACTTTGAAGCTCAAAATGTTCCCCTTCCACAGCTCCTACACCTATTCTTACTCATTATCCTTTAACAATCGAGTACACATGACATACTTGGAGGAATATTAGTAAAACTGCTATTTATCTTAGAAATGGCATCAGCTATTGCCATCCCTCCAACCCAAGAGCAACCACCACCAGCTGGAGGAGCTGAACAAGAAAAAAAAATGCAGTTCTTCCAAAGACAATGAAGAGGACCAAGAAGAGGTGGTAGAGGAAGTGCTTACCTCTAGCACCAAGAGAGAATCATGGGTGTGGTAGTTCTTTACCACTGTTGGGAATTTACCAAAGGCTAAAGCTACCATGATGAAATGCACTGAGTGTAAAAAATGATGACAAGGTGCACATTCGGGTTCCCAATCAAGTTTTCCTGCTGTAGCAACAAATTGGGCCTCATTACATGGACGGCGGTGGACCAAGCCGGTAAAATACCGGCACCGCCTTGCTGGAAAGGGGAATTACCGCCCTATTCCAAGGTTGGTGGGGCGGTGATTCCCCCTTCCCCCATTGCCCTTCCCCATTCCCATTTTTGCCCCATAGGGCATAATGGGAATGGGGAAGGTGCCAATTACGGCACCGCAAATTGCGGTACCGTAATTAGCTCCCTGGTCCCTTTGCGGGTTGGTTTTTAACGCCTGCAAAAAGCAGGCGTTAAATTCTCCAACCCGCAAAGGGACCTCGTAGTAAGGCGGTAAGTGTTTACCGGTACCAGTAAAATACCGGTAAACACTTACCGCCTACCGTGTAATGAGGCCCATTGTCTTCTTCTCCAAACGTTTTCTTGACTCCATCAATCATCAGGGAGGCTGTGTTTCTTTTCCTTTTCAGGCGTGTCTAGTTGCATTTCCTTTTCAGGTGTTTCAGGTTAATTCACATTGATGTCTCTAAGGATTCTGGTACTTGTATTCTCACACTTTTTTCAATTGCAGGTGACTGGGCAACAGCTCCCTCCAAAGCACAAATCTTGCCCTTGATAGGGGGAGGGAGAAAACCATGTTTATGGCTCTCCATGGAGTCATGAAAACGTGCATTTGGAGGAGAAGTCAATGCAGGAAAACTTGACTTATCACAGAGTGCGTGCCTTGTCACTAATTCTTAATTATTATGTTCCAGGAGTCCTGGGCTCAAAAGGCTGCAGCACCAGGGCCATCATGCCTTACAATGGAGAGCCACAAACATGGCTTTCCCCCTCCCCCTATCAAGGGTAAGATCTGGAGGAGGAGGAGAAGTCAATGCAGGAAAACTTGACTGGCAACAGAGTGCGCGCCTTATCACTAATTCTTAACTATTGTGAAATGCACTGAGTCGCAGATTACCTGGACAATACTTCTACGGGACCACCTCCATGTGCCGCCACACCCAATTCAACCACCGCAATGCTCTCAGAAAGGCTGTTCCTTTCTTAGCAAGTAGTAGACAGTCTTCCTCTACCTCATCTTTCTCAACCAGAAATGTAACTATACAGCCTACTTCTGTGGGACACAAAATCCCACCAGCTACCTTGCAAGGAATAAAAGAGGCTTTTGATCCATATATTTCGAAGACAACCGTTCTCTGTATATACTGCAACACACCACTGCATCGGGGAGCAATTTCAAAGTGCTTTTGAAACTGTAAACAAGGAGCATGAGAAACATTGCCCCTACCTTAAATGAAACACACACGCATCATCTTCCCCTGTCAACCTGTCCCTTGATATTAGTGCATGGTGCCTCTTCCCTCATTTCCCTCCCCACCTTACGTTCCTACCTCTCTTGCAAAAAATAGAAAATAAAAAAACGACAATAAAAGGTTCCTTTAGGAACTACCTTTCATAGTTAAAAAATAGAACTAACAAAAACATCTTATAGACTTCCTCTACTTTACATTTCTAAGTAAAGTACATAGACTCAATAAGATTTTCTAACATTTCCATTAGCATTTTGTGTTATGCTAAAAGGAATAATGTGGCGTTCATCCCCCGCTCCAGGAACTGAAAGAGGGGATATAACAGCTAGACAGCCCAAGTTATCGGCTCAAGCGAAGTGAGGGCAGATAACGAAGGTTCCGGACCGTTATCCCCCGTTCCAGCTCCTGCAATGAGGGATGAAGGCCATCAGCACCCTGGGTTGCCAAAATGATAACCCGGGGTGCTAATAAAAAAGGATTTTTCTTCCTACACCAGGACGTGCGTGGCGTCCCACTGTAGAAAGGAAATTGCTTTTCCAAGATGGCCACCATGGGACGGGAAGGCGGGGCTCCGTACAGATCCCTTCTTCCCTTTCCATGACAGCCTGCAGAAGGCGAAGAGAGAACCCTCTGACCATATTACCACAAGCACATTTTTCTTTCCCTTTCAAACCTATCCCAATTTCAAAAAACATTACCACATAGCCGGTCCCTGGTGCACATGGCCACTTTATCCCAATTGGTCGTCCCTTGTGGCCTTGGCCAGTAGCCAGATTGTCCGGGTCATGACCTCATGCCATGACCCGGACAATCTTGCCACTGCCAATGGCCGAAGGCTGTACCTCAGTCACCAAAGGTATATCACTATTTTTTGTACCTACATTATGACACTTGTCAAAAAATAAAACACTGACACATTTACAAAACCATGCTTTCGGGACTTGCCAATGCTTCTTACACACGTTTTCTGGAAATCCGCCCATGTTTTATTTTTTCAAAAGTGTCAAAATGTACGTATATACAATAGTCATATAACCCAGCCCCCACTTGACAAAATCGCTCAGACTTTGCACACACATTCAAGGTTGGGTCTCTAATCTTTCTGAAAACATTTGTCCACAGTCGTCAAACAGCAACAAAGTTATAAGCCAACTAAATATGTTGAGACCCCCCTCTAATTTAGCCCCCTCTTAACAAAATCCCACCAAACTTTGCAAAAACATTTATATCTATATCTAAAATCTGTTCCCAAACTTTTGTGCAGATTCATCAAATGGCACCACATTTATAAGGCTTTACAATATTTTAGACCCCCCCTCTAAGTTTGCCCCTCGTGACAAAATCCCACCAAACTTTGCAAAAACATTTATATCAAGATTTAAAATCTTTTTGCAAACATTTGTGCAAATTTGTCAAATGGCACCACATGTATAAGCCTTTACAATATTCTGGGACCCCCCTAATTTTGTTCCCTTTTGACAAGACAGCACCACACTTTTCAATACCATTCAGAATCGGGTCTAGAATGAAATTCCAGAATTGCATTCAGTTTCATTGAGTGGCGCCAAAGTTATAAGCCATCCAAAAACGGCTTTTCACCAACCCTGTAATGCACAAATAAGCAGAGATGTCCCCGAACATCTAAGGTGTTCGCGAACATCACAGGACTGCCCGGGCTGTTCGGGGACATCAGAGAAGAAAAACACCTGCTTTTTGGCTTTTTAAGGCCATATCCCATTCCATCCTCATCACCCCTCACCTTCCCAGAGATTATTCATTAGTATGACAAGTGCAATGTTGTTTTTTTAATATGTTTTTATCGTGGTGACAACGGCACCTGTCCGCGAATCCAACATGGCAGGCGTTTCCATAAATCTGATGCACCTCATGTTTTTTATTGACCAATCAGCTAGCGTGACCGATGTCTGCGGATATCACATTGGTCTCTGGGCCAATCGAAGGCCCGTCCGCAGACTGAAAAGGGAAGTGGCTTTGTGGACCGAACCAAGATATCACTAATAATTGTTTACCTACTTTTGAGCCGTTTAAAAAAAACTACTGGACGTATTTACTCCAAATTTACACAAGCACGCTTTCGTGACCAAGCCCCGCCGTTCGTGCCGCAAATTTGGTGAAAATTCGTCTAGCGGTTTGGGCTGTAGATATAAGCAAAATTTTATTTCCACTGCATCTAAGAAAAAACAGAAATTTTGGGACCCCCTATACCTTGCTCACCCTTGACGAAACCTCACCAAACCTATGGGGCCATATACTTTTGTTGCGAAGTTTGGTAAGGATTCTGGGTAAGGACTTAAACTTGTTAGTGATTGTCTTTGTACATGCAGGATTGCTCATTTTTTAATACACATTTAATGTTAGGTGATTTTGATTGAGATTGCGCAGATCTCACATGTCCCTGGTCCACCTTGTTGAATCCTAGTCGAGTTTCACGCAGTGAAGAGACCCGGGAGCTCTGCATCAGGTTGGTGAAACCAGTGCTGCTCCGACCACATAGTTCCTGGAATGGCACTGACTTTCAATGTCGGTAAGTAATTTTGTCATGCCATGAGAACTGCGCGTCTTCTTCATAGAACCAAATGGAATTTCCAAATTTGGCGCCTGACTTCAAAAGGTCTGTGGCATCGATATCTGGAAAAGTACAGGCAGAACATGCAAAGGGACATATAGGGTACCTGCAAAGGGACATAGGGTATTATACTGCCCTTCTGATGAGCCCCTGCCCCTGAACCAGATGTTGAAGGGCGTGACCAAGGGATCCTCCCACATCACTACAAGAAATAGCTGGCTTGACTTATTGCATTTGCATTCTTTAACCAGTTAAAACAATACATTATTGAAAAATTTAAATAGTACACCAAAAGTGGAATACAAGGAATGATTCATCAATGAGATTGAAACCACAACATTTTGAAACAATCCAGCCACTGGCACTAATACTGTATATCCTGCAACTTCAGCCCAATGCTATTAAATTAGCAAACCTATTAGGTCTTGATAAGGCGGTAATGCAAAACACATTGTGGTAAGTCAGACACAGTAGGCGAATAAGAGGTCATGGTTCAAACTTGGGTTTTATTGAACTTAAGCAAAAGGGCTTTTCTACCCCAACTCTAGAGTGTTTCTCGGCCCTATTTAAAAAAGAAATAAGAATAAATGGTGCTACTCATTAAGTCTTAAAAAACCTAACCCAGTTCTCTCTCCCAAAACCCTAATCTAACCTAAGTACTGACCCTACAATTAATAAAACAATTAAGAACAAAAAGTTGATCAGGGCAGGTCTCTAAAGGATTCCTTCCTCAATAGACAGCTGAAGTGCTGGTTGGCTTCTGATCACCACCCACATGAGTGTCTGGAAATGTCCAGGTCCTGTACCCGGCAGGATAATTCAGCGTTCCAAAACAAATGTCTTTTAAGTCTTTCTCATTTCCTTGTACAACAGTCTATGACGATACCAATTAAACTGTGATTTCTCCACTACGGAGTATGGTTTCTTTCAATCGGCTTTCACTCCACCTAGGGTCCTATGATTTCTCACCGCGCTGAGAGGTATTGGCTCTCTTAGCCCATCATGGGGTTGTTTGGTTTTCACCCTACCCAGGATATTCATGTGTCCCAACCTGCTATGGGTTACACAGTCTCTCCGTTCTAGTTCCAGGAACAGTAGCGTACCTTCTGTGTCATAGCAGCGTTCGTGGGGAGGGGCAGTCTCTTTGGCTCTTGCGGAACCGCAATTCGGTTCTTCCAGCGATCTTCATATTCGGTCATCGCGCCAGCTTCCTCTTCGGCCGTAAGCTTGTTGGTTTATCAGCTCAGTGGATTGTGGACACTGGTCAACCGCTTCTGGTCTGGGTGGTGCTCCTCGGTGCACTCGGTCGAATGCGACTGACTTCAGACCAGTCCTGTGACAGCAGCGTTCTACAGGCTCTTCGGCTCCTCTGCACTGGATACCGTCTGCGTCGCGCTCTCAACTCTGCCCTCCCTCTAGGGGGATGTCTCCTCTTGCTGCTCGCTCCGCTGGACTTCCTCTTCCTCCTGCTTTCCTCGTGGTGGTGCTCCTATGGCCTCTTTACTTCCCAATCTGAAACAAGATTGAATGATCCGTTGATTCTTTGTTTCTCGTAATGCGTGACTGATACAAGGGTCAGACACACTGCCAACCAAATGTAATTCAAGTGTTAACGTTAAGCGGTTTTTCCAATTTTAGTTTTTTCTCATTAACAGGTTAGTCAAAAAGATGTATTCCATGCTGTTCCGTACACTTGATCCCATTACTGAAGTAACTCATTCTGGATCAATTGATGCTGCAAAGTCTTCTGCCGGCACATTTGATAGTACTTCCCACTCTTAAATCACATGGTTCAGCCAGGGGAGGCTTTAAATCAAAGACTGCCATCTTGGATTTCATTGCTATGTCTCTCTGAAGATGTTGGGTCAGAGGCTTCTGTGCTCTGTTCTCCTGATTTAGACAGGTTGATTGCGTTTCTTCTTCCAGAAGGGTATGCATTCAACATATATGCAACTTTTTATTGGCATGGTGATTCCCGATCTAGGCACTTTGCAACATAGGCTTTCATGGACTTGGGCACATATATCATGTGACAACGGAGCATCTGCTGAGAACTTTAGGAAGGAGAATGACAATGCAAGCCCCAAACCAATGCAAATCTCAAGTAAGGGAAAGGAAACACCCAACTAAACCAGAAGGCGGGGAACTATAGCAGTACAGCAAGGAGAACAGTCAGAAACTCTCCGTACACAATAGTTGGGGAAGCTAGGTGTGGATAAAGAACTGCTAATACCGACAAATACGAGGAGGAGCATGAAGCTGGGTGAAGACTGCCACCTCCAATTTTGTGAAATTGAAGTGCTTGAAAATCCAGATAAAGGGCCTCATTATAAGTTTGCCGGACCGGAAACAAGGGTGCTGGTAAACTCACTGGCACCCTTGTTTCCAGATCAGCAAACTCTGAGTCTGCCTGCCATGGCCGCTTTGCCCGACAGGTCTGACACGGCCAGGCGCAGCAGCCCCGGTAGGCAGACTGGTCACAGAAGCACTGGTGCTTCCATGTCCCCACTCCCATAGAGTCCTACAGGACTCTATTGGAATGGGGACTTACATTTTACCGGCACCTGACTTCCTGGGCCGCCAGACTTGGAATCTCCTGGTGGTACTGGGAAGTCAGGCGCCAGTGACATTTTACGAGTCCGGCAGCAACCCGCCGGTAGCACCAGCAGGGTTACCGCCAGACTCGTAATGAGGCCCAAAGTCAAGATAAAGGAGACGCCTCAGCGGACCATTTATGAATCGCGCCAATGCCAAGAGGCATGGTGTCTTCTGTAAAACAGTTGTGAATCCTGACAAAACCAATAGTCTGGATAAGACTCTGTGAAGTGCCTCTGCATCCTCACAAAACCAAGAGGCAAGAGAAGCCTCTGTGAAATCTTTCTGAATCTTGATAAAACCAAGAGAGAGAAGATGCTTCTATGAAGAACTTGGGAGTCCTGCCAAAGGCAAAATAAGCCTCTATGATCTTCTGCGTATAATCGGAAAAAGCCAAGTACCTGGACAAGCATTGCTGAATCATACTGAGCAATCCTCGGAAGAAATACTGGGGCAGACCTCTCAGCAAGGGTTCAGCATAGACAAATCCTGCTCCAAAATCGGATACTCAATGCCATTAGCGAAGTAGGATTTTGTGCCGGGTGCTTACGGTGTCCATCACTAATGTTTTTCAAAAAGATCCCTTTGATAAATGGGCTAGTGCCAACATGCACCCATTTATCAAAGGGGAGGCTGCCATGGCCATGCACATTGGACTTGTGGTCAAGCTCATTTACACTGTCCATGGAGGCCTGTGGGAGGAGGGAGACAGCATGGTGTCGAGTGGACGGGCAACTGTGGTGAGGGTGAGGCATTCGAAGGCGGGGAGAGGGCTTCCAGAGGGAGGAGGGTGGAAGAGAGCGGGTGTCCAGATGCATGGGTGATAATGGGACTTGTGGGGCAGGGGAGCAGCCATCAGCTTCCTCTGAATGCAAATGTAGTGTATTTGCAAAGAATCTAAACATATTTAGATTATCTGCAACGGCAAACACTGGCATGGTGTCCCTAATGCCTTTCCAGTCCAGTACAAGTACTACGGCCAGCAACATAAAATACCCATGCCTGATTCAAGCACATCTTGTAAAAGGCATTAGGGACACTGACAATGACATCATGCAATTCATTTTCTCCAGTGGCTGCTCAAAAATCTCACCTACTGAGGAAAATGATTGGCTCTTCACCCCTCCCAGTCCCTGCCTATCATAGGTGGGGGAGGTCCCAGAGCACTGGCCCTGCGCCTGGCCTCTGACAGGAAGGAAGTGGGAGGGGTGAAAATGGAGGCTACTGACATGCTGCGTGGGTCTGCAGAGTGGAACTGTTCACCAAGCTAAATGTAAATGTTTATGCATGAGGGCCAGCATGCCTGTGAATTTGGGTGTTTTTTTTTGTTTGAATGGGAATGGAAGCATTTGCTACTGAGTAAATGTAAATGGTGAATGCCCCATGGTGACGACAGTTTGCTCACTTTTTTAAACAAGCGGAATCCACCCCCAATTAAAAAGAGTAGTTTGGTTTCAAAAACAGTCGTTTGGTTCTAGTGTGCGCGATTGTGCCAAAGCTAGGATTTTAGCCCAGCTGGTTAAAGCCAGATGCGGGACATTAACCACAAGACCAGAGAAAGGTCTGAGATAAAAGTCTGTGAGATTTCTTATTAGACTTCTACACTGCAGGGAATATTTAAATACTGCTTGTATGTTTAAAAGGCACACACCATTTATACTATGCGAGCAACTTTATAGGTTCCCCTTGTGTTATACAGTGCACTTTCTACGATTGGGAATTAATGCGCACATTTCATTTTAACATCTGTCCACTTACTGTGAAGTCACTTACCATTGTATATGTTAGGGTGTCCCCCCATTTGTGTTTAGGACTTGCGCCCTGCACGGGTTTAAGTCAATATGAACAGTGTTACTATGTGTGTGGGACAGGGTCCATTAGTGCAGATGCAGCCAGGATATTCTTACTTCATGTGGCATAACATATTTCACTGAGGATCAAGGGTCAGGTCAACATGGTGAGTGTTATTACGTGGTTAGACTATCCAACACTGGTGCAGCCAATCTAGATATATTTTCTTACTATGGTATGGCAATTGTTTACTGGGCATCAAGGGGAAAGTATATAGGATAAGTGTTATTAGGTGGCTTGCCTGGACTGCATTGGTGCAGCCAGTCTGGATATATTTTCTTGATGAGACATGGCATTTTTTTACTGGCATCAAGGCTGAAGCCAACATGATGAGTTTTCGTACATAACACTTCCCTATGTTGGTGCAGTCATTCTGGACATATTTTCTTAGTGTGGCCTGGCATAAAGTATTGGCATCAATGCTAAAGCTAACACGATGAATGTTCTTACTTAGCAATGCTGCCCTATGAATGTGCAGCCAGGCTGGACACAGTGGCATAACATTTTTTACTGGCATCAAGGGTGAAACCAACATACTGACAGATATTAGTTTGCTAGCCTGCATAAGTGCAGCCAGTCTGCACTTATATTCATACTGAGTTATTTTTCTTTTACCAGCAAAGCCAATATGAGTAGGGTCATATATGGTAATGCTGGTCATACTGCATGAACATGTATGGGCACAGCCAGCATACATTTTTTAATACTGATATATATTGGGTCAGATTCTCAAAAACCATGTTGCTGGAGATGCGCTAGCGCATCTTCTGACTTGTGCCAAAAAAGGCAGCAGCAGAATTCACAAAACATATCTGAATGAGCGCATCATAAATGCGCTCATTCAAAGGCCCCTTTTACCCCCTTTGTGCATTTGCACAAACAAGGCGTCATTTCTGGGCATTTGAAAGCACATCTCGAATTCACACAATGAATTTGTTTTAAAATGCCCCGAATCAAGTGTCACCCTCCTGCTCCCAGGCGCAGGTGGAAGTGCAAATCATGACAGGGTCTTTTCTGACCCTGCCATGCTTTTGGAGTTTGACAACTGCGCTTTAACCAAACAAACAGTGAGGGAAATGCATCATTTTGGCCATTGTGTTCAAAGTCATCCTGTGCACTGTTTGTGACTTGTAATGGATTGTTTCATGTGTTACCCTACAAAATTGATTGGACAAATCTGAATTTTTACTAATTTTTTCACAAAATGTTTGTTGTAAAATGCACCATTTTAACTTGAACCCCATGAACACTTCTTGGCTGGTTTGGGGTCTCCCGTTATGCGCAGTCGCTCCTGCATACTCATACTGATTTGCCTCCCTCCAATCAAATACATTCACAGCAGCCACTACCTCGGTTGCTAGACAGGAGTGCAATACTACAAAACAAATCTGCCTACCTTGTAGTAGTCTGGTCCTCAGTCTGCCTACCTTGCAGGAGTGTGGTCCTCATTCCGCTCCTCACTGACAACACGTCACTTACAGTGTTTGGGGTTTTAAGTTCATCGATATTAGGTTGCCCCACTACACCCTCAGGAAATAGATCCCACCACCTCTGAAGCGTCTGGGTCGTCTAGACTTGGCCAGGTGTCAGACTCTATAAAATCCTTTTCAAGGTCGAATTGGGCACTGGTGTTATTCGGCTTCACCCTTTGACAGGCTGTTGGAATCATCCTTGGGTACTGGTCTTCCACCAAGCTAGTATTTTTCCCAGGGTGTCAGGTCTCAACTATTCCTCCCTCAACTTGCCTTTCTCTCTGTTCACTTCCTCTTTATCACTATATCATTCCTTCTCTTTCACCTCCTTCTTCAGCATTTGTCCGACATTCCTCCTTTCCTCATTGACTGCCTGAATCACTCTATTCTGCTCCTCCTACTTCTCCCCTGTGTTCCTTCTCTTTTTAACTCACTTCTAGATTCAAGTGTCCAGTCAATTTCGCAGTCATTTAAGACAATGTGGTGTGGAAACCCCTGCATCGTTTTCTGTATACAAAACTGTTCAGATGGATTTCTGAACTCTGACCTGGTGGGCAGAGGTCCAGAAGGCCAGCCTAGTTTCTTGGAACAGGGCAACCTTCTGGACAAGCCAGACGAATCAAGGTAGAATTGGCGGCGGTCAAGACTAGGTTTCAGGAGGTGAGGGTGATCGAAAGCCCACAATGAGCACACACAGCAAGGACACTACAAATTACTCTGTCAGGTGTATATCAAAAATACATATACATTTATTAAAGGCCTTTTAAATCAAACACAAGCAAATATCAGCAGTAGTACATAAGCTAACACAACACTACTAAAAACATATATTCTGTTACATTGGGTCTAAAGGGATGGCACACAGTAAGGGTCCACAACCTGCAAAGGAAAGGGGCATACAGTGCGATTATGCTTTAGATAATTCTTCACTTGTCAAATCCTAACTAAGAGGCAGTCCAGTCCCTATGAAGAGTGGAGCCTAGCACTCAAAAGTACTTTGTGTAGACACACGTGATTGTGCGGTAGAGCGAAAAACAGGGTCTCTTGCAGAGGCTGTAGCAACTCCGGAAGGCAGGTAAGGCAGTGAAGAATAAGTTCCTACTATTCGAGGGGGGTCTCCCCAAGAGGGCAGAACAGGTTCCAATAGTTGGTAATAGGACAGTAGCACAGACTACCTCGATAAAGGTGAGTGGCCCTCGGGGGACACTCGTGCGTAAAAATGGATGGATGCGCAGGGGCCACGGGTAAAGGTTGCAAGTACTCACCGACCCAAGGTGCACTCCAGACCAAACTTTGGCAGTCGAGTCCACTTCGGTTGTGGGTTAAAATGCTGCAATTGTGCGGCTCTGTGGCTTTCAGTGGCTGAGTTCCAGGGATGATTCCGTGGTGGGACAGTGACGATTTCTCCTCTCCTGGTGAAGGGATCGACTCGATTTGACTGCAGCATGTCTCAGGGCAAAGGTAGGCACAGCGGCAGCATACCCTCGAAGTTCGTCACCACGGCTGGGCGATACAGTGACTGCGTGCACTTGGGTTCAAGCGTACTCACCTAATTCCAGACCTAGAGTGCCTAGGTGTACGAAACTCAGCAGGAGCGTGCCTTATACCTTGTGCTTACGATCTCCAAAGTCTCAAGAGTTACCTCGAGATGGCAGCGGTTCCAGAGCAAAGGTCCTGCGCAAGCTGGTCAGTTCACTGGTAGGCCCAGAAACACTTCAGAGAAGGCTCGCTTGCAGGTTAAGGTGGAGGCGCCGTGAGTAGTTGTTCCCACTATTCAAATGGGTCAAAGCGCCTTTGCAGACCTTCTGGTTCTATCAGATGCAGAGGAGTCCTGTGGGACAACAGCTGGCTCAGGTTGCCAAATCTTACAGTGGGTCACCAGCGGTTCCTCGACTCAGCTTCTTAGTTTCAGGATGCTTGGATCAGTGAGAACTCAAGAGATCCACCTGGTATGGGTGTTTGGGTCCTTCTCTAATCCAGAATCTCCTTTGCGCCAAAACAAAGAAGACCCAATGAGAGACCTGCTCACATACAGCTATGCCGGACATGGACCAATCACGGACCACGGTGTTCCCAGTCATTCCCAGCAAACCAGACTCTCTATCACCCAGGATGTGTATGTATTGGAACTAGACAGTCCAGCCCACATCCTGGAGGCATACACACAAGGCATGCAGAAGCCCGTAAAAGCTTGCCGTTTTGCGGGAGAATGCATGACCAAATAAGGACTGACCCAGGTCTGCTCAACCTGGGGAAGGCAAAGGGACAAGATGGCCAAAGGACAGAACAAAGGGCCTCGTGGAATGGCCATTTTGGAGCTAAGCCACTGGCCACGGCCAAACGAGGTAAATGCAATATGGACCACAAGAAAGGCTTACAAATATATGAAAAATAACAGCTGCCACCAGCTCTGTCCAAGGCACATCTGTACTTCTACCAGAAAATCCTTTGAGGGTTCTTGTGCACTGGAAAATTGTTGCAAAGGAATTGCAATAGTGGAAAGGACTAAGGGAAACAAAGTCTCACGCTGACAGACTGAAGGGCATGTCAGTTTCCCCATAACCAGTGAGCGAAAACCCAGCGGAGTGCACCAGAAGGCTGTGCGCCACTGGCAAAATTCAGGCTAGGATGGTCAGACAACAGCAAAAAGTTGGGGGGTTCACAACTGGAGGGAAAATTACACATACATGGAAATCTTTCCTAACAAAAATCATGTGGGCAAGTTTGTTAATTGTATTTGGGATATCAATGGGTGAACTGTATGGCTAGTGCGTTGTAGTGAGTTGTGTCTGAATCACCTATATTTGCAATATATTTCTTTTGTACACTAAATAGCCATTAAATGTATATTTTCAATAATAAATGGTCTGAACCTAAGTCCCTTCTGGTTGAGATGGGCACATGCCAAAGATTCTCTGAGGAAGGAGAATAGCAATTGAAAGAGAAAATAAAACATGGGTTGGAAACTGTAGCCGAAGGCAGCACCTCTGCAGCTGCTCTCAGGGACTTCATTTTGGGTTCGCCAGGGGTCGCATCTGCGTCCCCTGAGGTCCCTCTTGCTACCCCTGTGGTCACCCTTGCTACCACTCCTCCCCCAAAGAAAAGAAAACAAACTTGTTTTAAAAGAAAAATTGAAGCTCCTGGTCTGGGGCCAGCACCATGTGGCTCTTTCTTGTTCAGGCCTCTTAAAAACAGGGGGTTCTACAAGTGTAAGACTTTGAGCAGTGACCCTAAGTAAGAAAAAATAGGAATAACAAATAATTTGTTTTTCTGGAATTCTATACAATAATTGCTAGACTCATTAAATTTTTATTTCTGACACACTTCAGGGGGTGAGTCACTGATTTAGTCTGTTCTTAAACACCTCAAATTCACTATGCAGACGACAACTTCCAAAATGCATTTAGAGTAGCATAAGCATCCATTTCGGACTTTTTATTTTGCTTTTTGCAAGTTGCAGTTATAGCATTTTTTTTCTGCCGTTGCCTCTGTTACGATGGAGACATTCCATCTTGGTGTCCTCGGTCACTTGACAACATTCTTGTGCCTAAAAGCTTGTGTACATTGTAGAAATATTTGACCATGGCACATAAAGTGGCTCTTGATGTCATTGTGCCACAATTAATGCTTTGTTGTAATGTGTCTATGTTTCCTATCTCCATGGCATGCTGTTCAGGCTGTTTGTTTGCATGTAACGAGTGCCCAGAGTACGGGATGCCATTTGAGTGTGCTGCATTCCTTGCGTTACTCTGAATTCTTTAATACACAATTTTGAACCCTCGAAAAAGGTATGTATTTTGCCAACCTCTGAAGTCTAAAAAGTAGATGCATGCAGGCTTGACATGTGGCCAACGTTGCACCCGACCTGCAGATGAACTGGCCTGCTGTTAAATATCAGTTACCAGTGATATCCAGAGTGTAATCTGGTTTCTGACTGAGAACATTCAGACATGTAATGGCCCATTTTACTATAGCCGGTAAGTGTGTGCCTGTACACACTGATATTAATGATACATATGGTGATCCATTCTTTTCTGAAATGTATATCACATTACATTGATATCTAACTATATTTATCTATTGTACTTAGGAACAATGTTATGTGATGCCACTTCCTGTTTTGTCAAGGGGTGAAAGGCCGAGTTACATCGCTTCCCGTGGTGTCCCTTCGGGTGGGGTCAAATTATACGAATTCCTGATGATGCCATCAGATGTCAAAGGTCGTGTGATGTCACTTCCGCTACCCCTGGCATTTTGGTGAAATGACGTCCCTGGGTGCTCTGCCTCATTTTTCTTTAAAGGCTGTACTCAGAGGCGTTGCTGGGGGGAGGGGCAGAGGGCTATGGCTCTGGGTCTTTTGGTTGTAGCCCCGGATAGAAGCTCAGGGGCTACAACCAAAAGGCTATAGGTAGCGCCGAGTAACACCAGTCCCAACATTAGCTTAGCCTCTGATCTTTTCCAGACCTAGCAACATCCCTGGTACTGATATGTGCTAAGTGTGTACTCAAGGGTTTTTTATTAGCAGAATTCAGCTACTTTGGGTAGTAGGACAATAAACATATGCGTACCCTGTTATCATCTAAGTCGGTGGAGCATTGCGTAAAGTACCCCCGTGCATTCTGGGATGTGTAGTCCTGTATTGGCGTTTTGTTACAGAGATTACATTTTTGCAACTGAAATGGGAAAACACAAACAGACCACACTGAGGCGGATCTTGTTTCGGCGAACCTATTTTCATTCTTGGAGAGAAAGAATAATCACAGAATTCACTAAAAAAAAGTTCCTCATGCATGTTTTGGGAAGTGTGATAAACGTTTTGGTGTACTTTTTCCATCACATTTAGTACCTTGTCAGCAGATCACTCTAGTTCCCCTTAGCTTACCCATGCCACTATCAATGATATCCGGGTAAAAAAAAAACTAGTGTGCTGGTTATTTAGGTAAGCTTCATTGCATGGCGTCATACATATAGCACAAAATGTATACTTACTGGTAAGAGAGTTGTTTACACTGCCTAGGCCCCCACTCACGGGTGCAGAGCTGTGCGTGGGAAGAGCATGCTAGAACTGGTATACTCCTCTCTCTGGATGTTGCCCTGTTTCTCCTCTCTCCTCGCTGGATGTTGCCCTGTTTCTCCTTTCTCCTCGCTGGATGTTGCCCTGTTTCTCCTCTCTCCTCGAAGGATGTTGCCCTGTTTCTCCTCTCTCTTCGCCGGGTTGTTATTCCACTTTCTCCTCCACTCATCTGCCTTTCCTTTTTCTCACTGCTCCTCTCCACCTTAACACCACCTTTCCTTAAGGGTCTCCATTAAGGAGTACTTCTGATATGGGTATGATAGGACACAATACCTTTGTTCTAGCAATTACTTAATTACATTCAGACAATCACGTCACACTGGTCCTGTCTGCCCTCACCCACCATTCACCATCCCAATAGTCTGTCTCTTCCATTTCAGTCCCAATACAAATCCTGCCTAATATGCTACTTCAAGTGGCCAGGCAGCCACGGGGTCTCTAGACTACATATGAAAAGACAGACACTGGGTTCACTAAATGAGGGAAGAGAACAGTGGGGACCGCATGGGAGATAACACTAGGGCACATGATGGGGATGTATTGACCTACTAAGCACCACAACCAAAAAGTCTGTATTTCTCTACAATGCAACATGTAGAGAAGAGGCCAAGTATCCTCACCTCAATCACCTCGCCCATATTGCCTATATGTTGGGAGCCAGAGTGTGAGACACCTGCGGTACCAGTGAAAACACCAATACCAATGAAAATCCTGGAAGCAAGGTTCCCATTGAGAAAACCATACCTGCATACGAGACAGAATGATGGCCATTTGAATGAAATCCCAGAAGAAGCAGGACCAATCAATGGCCAAGACGAATAGTCACGTCACACACCGCCGAGCTGACGTACATTGAAGAGATGCAGAGACTAGAGGATGCAGATATTATATAAGGCATCAAGAAAGTATCGAAGATAAGTGGCATCTTGGGATCAAGATGAAGAAACTTATACTACAGAAAGGATGAAGATGTCAAGCTGTTTTACATGTGTCCCGATGCAAAGAAACGCAAGCAGACAAAGTATTCTTGAGGCTAACTTTATAGTGAATAGATTGCGGCATGCGCCAATATATATATATATATTCAGTGAAAAAACTTTGTTAAAGGGACGCTATGGTTCCAAGTAAAACCGAAAAACCCCTGAAATTCGCCAGTTATGGTAAGCTAAGCAACCATAACTCGCGCCACCACCGTGCACTGCTAAGCCTAACACCCAGGACAGGAACGATGACATCACAAATGTCATTGATGACATCACTGATGACATCACATGTGCATTTACCTTTCATGAAAAGTCTGTACAAGGGATTCTTAGTGTAATGTTAATAAAACAAGTGTGAAAGATTATTGGAATAAATATCAAGTGCTAATCAGTGTATTAAGCTATGCATTTATATAAATAGCATTCTATTATTAACTTCAATCCAGTATACTAAGGTACTCATGTAGAAACATAGGCACTGTGTTTTTTCACTAAATTTCATAGGTTTTTAGTTGCGCAACTTAACCATAACGTCCCGTTAACAACGTTTTTTTACTGAATTTCATAGGTTTTTAGTAGCGCAAGTTAACCATAAACTCCCTTTAACAAACTTTTTTCATTAGCACGCAGACAATATACAAAGATGGAGTGTAAAAAGCAATTTCTCAGGGATGGCTTTACACAGAATGTTGCAAAGTAAGAATTTATGCTCGTTCACAGTGAAGGTCAGCTGCTTCCATTTTTTGCTTGCGGGCCGGAGTGGCCCACGACTCGCGCTATAAGGTTCTATTGTTTTTTGACCTTGACAGACAGGGATCGTGGAAAAAAGACTTCTTTTGAAGGAGGGGTGCAAAAACGTAAGAGACGATAAGGATGGAATTTCTGAAACGAAACCGCTTTTATATATTATATCATTATGGGAAAGATCGTTGGCACAAACGGAGTCGTATTTAGGGACTGCATTACGCATAGACAATGGAAAATGCCAATATAATGTAAGTAACCCTTTAGATTATTTTATACCGGAATATAATAACAATAGCGTGGCGGTAAAGCCCGGTTAAGTTGTACTTGTTCGTTCAATGTTGCATTTTGTTTTGTACCGCGCACTATCACCGCCGAAATGGTCCCCCGGCGCTGAAAAAGGCAGCGGAGAGAGGGTGGGTTAGTGGGGATAAGTTAACATACTCCGTTGCACTATCCTCGCTAGCAAATAGTTTCACGCCCTAATAAATAAAATTAATATTTTTAATGAAGATCGGCTCGTGAGACTAATTTATGTTTTTAAAACAGGTACATCCTGCCCTACTGTCAATGCCACGATTTTCAGACCCCGGCCGACGGATTTTTTAACTGCCAGGTGCAGCTACTTCTAAACAACTTCATGACCCTCACCATTTTTTGGAACAATCGCCAAGGACCAATATGCCCTTACGCGGTACTAGCGGCTAGAAGCAACATACCAACCATTATGTACAATCTTGCTGTTTGCTTTTAAATCATAGTTTCATATTCCGAATTGTGGCGCGCTGTGTTGTGAGATGATCTGTGTTGTTTTCCGGGTTCAGTGCAAAGTCACGTAGGACTGGAGATGACTGGGCCTTACGCGGTACTAGCGGCTAGAAGCAACATATCAACCATTATGGTGGTCTAATGCCTCGTTGTTGGAACAGCCTTCCGATTATCAGTGCGACCATAGTGCTTCTTTTATCATAAACCAACACCCTGTGTACCACAAAGGAACAGCGCGTGACTCAAGATGAACTTTTGCGGATCGACAGCAAAGACAAATGCAAATCGCTGAATATCCTCTAAACATTTGATGTCAAATAAAAGTACTTTACGAAATGTACAATTTTGCTGTTTGCTTTTAAATCACAGTTTCATATTCCGAATTGTGGCGCGCTGTGTTGTGAGATGATCTGTGTTGTTTTCCGGGTTCTGTGTAAAGTCGCGTAGGACTGGAGACGACTGGGCGCATTTGGCTACGCACCCTGTAACGTCACGGAGAGAGACGGGGAATATGAATGCTTTGATAATGTCAGGCTTAGGGGTGGGAGATATGATTTAGTGTCGCAAAAGCAAGTCAGCCAGGTCGATGGGGCAAGTGAAAGGATTATCACATAATGTCGGCGCACAGCAGCCTGATTTATCATTTGTTTAGTGGACAAAAAGTCAGATAAGGCCCATAGGAAATTGCAATGTCAACGGACATAAGGAGGGTTCTTAGAACACTTTCAACCTGACAACGAACAATACGAACAGCGTTCTCAGAACACCCCCATTTTGTTTAATTGCAAACATTACCTCCACGTCCACTCTTCCTCGTCCCAGTACTCACTTCATGAGGCCCCTGCCTCCGACACAGGACCTTCTTCTATTTCTTTAAATTCCTATAACTCCTCCCCCACATCCACATCACTCAGTTTCATATTACCAAGCCGGAGCATGGGACCTTCCCCGCAGGGAGGGTGAGGAGGGTCGTCAGTACTGTGACGAGGAAGAGTAGGACTAGGAGTAATGAAGATTACCGGTAAGTAATCAGAGCATTTCAGGACACCGCGAGTGTTCTTAGAACACATTCAACTTGCCAGAGTACAATACGGACAGCGTCCTCAGGACACCCTCATTTTGTTTATGTACGAACATTTAAGGACACCGCAAGTGTTCTTAGCTCAATTTTAGCTTGCTTTCGAACAAAACGGACACATACTCCGTCCTCAGAACACCCCACCATTTAGTTTAAATAGAACATTTCAGAACAGCCGTGTTGTCCGCAGACAAATCGACACAACAAAAGTGTATAGCATATTAAAAAAAACAGAACATTGAACCTATCTCATACTCCCCCACCCTCCCCAAACACTCTTACACACCAACACACTCCACTAAATACAATTTTTAATCCAAATTTCACTGCGCTGTCCGCGGTCGTCGGCGAATGAAAACCAGATAATCATTAGAGTTATCAGCACTTTCTCATAGTTTTATTTTTATTACTATACCTTCCCTGTATATGCTCATATTTGTATACATTGTACTCACACTCCTTTCCTTAGGGTTCACTGAAATCATTTGATACACATACATACAGTAAGTATACCTTTGAAACAGAGCAATCATTTCTCTGCATAAAGATAATCAGTTAGGTTATGAACTCTTTCTGCTACTACTTCTGCTTTTTTGCTTACTTCTCTGTCCCTGTATATACTCATATTTGTATGTGTTGTTGTCTCTTTGTGTTTTGTCTGTATTAAGTGTAATTATGTATTAAGTGGGTTTTATTAGCTACTTATTACATGTTAGATTATGAATATTGCACCTTCATCATGTATACTGCACACACTGCCTAAGTTTCTGCATGAGTTGCTTAGTATACTGGATAGAACTTCATAATAGAATGCTATTTATATCAATGCATTGCTTAATGCACTAATTAGCTCATGATATTTATTCAAATGATACTTCACACTTTTTGGTCAACATTATAAGAATCCCTCCTACGGAGTTTTCATGAAAAGTAAATGCACATGTGATGTCATCAGTGATGTCATCAATGACATTTATGATGTCATCTTTGATGTCCTGGGTGTTAGTGTTAGCAGTGCACGGTGGCGCGAGTTATGGTTGCTTATCTTACCATAACTGCCGAATTTCAGGGGTTTTTCGGTTTTACTTTGAACCATAATGTCCCTTTAACAAAGTTGTTTTACTGAATTTGATAGGTTTTTAGTAGCGCAACTTAACCATAACGTCCCTTTAACAAAGTTGTTTTACTGAATTTGATAGGTTTTTAGTAGCGCAACTTAACCATAACGTCCCTTTAACAAAGTGTTTTTACTGAATTATGATAGGTTTTTAGTAGCGCAACTTAACCATAAGGTCCCTTTAACAAAGTTTTTTTACTGAATTTCATATGTTTTTAGTATCACAACTTAACCATAATATCCCTGACTTTATATACATGTAACATAGAACATACTGAACCCCTAGCTAGTGATTTCGATGTCCGCGGACTACCGCCATGTGCGCGGACATATTGAAAATCTGATTGTGGTGAATGTAAATTTAAATAGTGTGCCCCATTTCCCATTTGAGGTTGGCTCTGAAAAGAGGCGTTTTTTTGTTTTTTTTTGCAGATGCTTGACAGACACCTGTTATTTTGTATATTTTTTTTTTCCTTACTTTACTCCTAAAATCTTCACATAACCTTCTCCAAAGCAACCCTTACATTCCAAAACAGAATGGCATTTCCCATAAAAGATAAGGAAATGCCATCTTCTTTAAAATAAACAGCATTACTGGAATCAATATTCTCATTATTACAGAAGAACATACCAGCTCTGGTCGAGACATCTCAGATGTCTTTAAGCAATGACGGCTTGACAGCAGTCAGCATTGCCATCGGTTGCGGATCGAGGAACTCGACTTGCTTGAAAATATCCTTTAAGGCTGATGGCAGTAGGTGCTTGTTGAGGCACTTCTCCCAGCTTCTTCAATGGGCTTGTGGCATCCTTTAAGGTGGACGGCCCACAGCTGCAGAGTGTGTTGCAGGCAGCTGCCATGTCCTTGGTTTTAGGTTCAGAGATCTTCTGGCATCCCTAACCTGGAATCTTGCTATAGAGCCTCGCAGGGCAGATTGTGTGTTGGCTGGGTACCGGTTCTGGAATGGCTGGCGGGTCCTCTGAGTTCTGTTTCTCCCACTGTTCCCTGGGAGAAGTTTAGGGGAGGGACCTTGCATCCCTCTTTTGATATCCTGGCCTTCCTTCACTGGCAGAAGATGTAAGGCAGACTGTATCTTCATCCAGGGTCCAAGGTTGAGTTCTTTCTTACTTTTTGTGAAGTCTTCAGATGATCTGCTAAAAGAGGGGCTCTGCCCTCTTTTACAGCCAAGTCGGCCACAGTGATTGGTGTAGGCTAAGCCTACCTTAATGATCCAATCCTGTGCTCCCTACCAACAATCTCCTATACGTGTGAGGTCATAACCAGAGCTCTTTGCAACAGGAAAGATAAAGAGGTGAAAGCAGGAACAAGGTGTGCTCCAGAGATAAAAAGTCAGAAACCTTCTCTCAACAAAAAGATCTCTGGGCACCTTCCCTTGTGATACCAAGTCCCACCCATCTTCCTGTCTGTTGTTGATCAAAGGGTCTCTCAGGTTAATGGAGCTCTCTGTGGTTCCTGATTAAAGTGGCAGGTCTCCTTTGAAACTGCAGTGAGACCAGACTACCTGGCTCCTGCAAACCACATTCTCATACCTTATGAATGTGGTCCACCTAGCGGGCTGGCCTACTGTAAAACAGCAGACCCCAGACATGACAATTCACTTTTCATTTATACTGAGGGCAGGCGCTGGCTTCAGGTCGACACAGTTAAATATGAAAGGTTGGGTTTCCTGTCTCCTTTGTTAATCTCTGCAGACAGGCCCCATGTGGGCCTGTTTGAAGTACCCTCTGTTGGTATGTTCATTGCTGGATCTCAAGGTGCATCTAGCTGGAAGCCATCCTAGCTGAGATGAAAGGTAGATTGGGCTCTTTCCAACGATACAGGAGTGTGCAATACACAGAGTGCAGAACATAATGCGTTTCCTAGTGGGGAGCCAATGCAAGGATTCTCTTGCCACAGATACATGGTCTGATTTACGCAGACTACAGACAACTCTGACTGGATTGTTCGGAACAATCTGGAAGCAATTAAGTTCCCCGTGTCCTACGCCCTGTAATAGGGTTGAACAATAATCTAAACGGGACACAATATTGGCCCGAGCCAAGGTGGCACAACAGCTTGGGTCTAGAAAGGAGCAAATTTGTGCCAGGAGCTTGAGATAGTAAGAAGGGCAAGAAACAAGATGGCTAACATGAGATTTCATGCTCAGCTTTTGATCCAGAATAACTCCTAGAGTCTTGACCTACGGGAGAGTTTTAAGAGAGCATTCGGCCACTTTGAAGATTTGAAATGCAGGGTCCAGATTACGAAGCTTGTAAACTGTTCCAACAATCATGATTTCAGTTTTTGAGTTGTTGAGTACTTAGCCATTACATAACATCCACCTATGTATAACGTTATAGGTGGTGTTGATAGTCAGGGAGTCATCTGCATAATTACCTGTAAGGGGAATGAGACACTGGGTATCATCTTCATAGTTTGCATAAATTAAATGACTAGAATCCAACAATTCAAAGTGAAAATATTAAAGAGCGTAGGGGACATACATGCACCTTGTGGAACACCACAGGGCAGTACAAAGCCCTCTGTGAAGGCATTGTCACAGAGGACTCTTGCCATTCACTCTGTCAAAAAAGAAAGCATCAAGCTAGACTCTTCAAGAGAAAAGGCGGCAGATTCTTGGAGTCTGGTGACTAGTGTGCCATGGTCCACGGGATCAAATGCCGCAGTTAAGTCCAGAAGCATCAAAAGTCTTGTTTGTCCTTGATCAAGATGTTGCAAGATATTTGTTTTAAGATCCAACAAGGTGGATTCTGTGCTATGACGACTTCTGAAACCTGACTGTTTTGGGCCTAGAATATTATAATGGCCAAGAAAGTCTTGAATTTGTTGGTGGGCGATCTTATCCAACATTTTTAGGAGAAAAGGCGTATTGGTTATGGGGCAATAGTTGCCCGCTAGTGATGGATCCCATGAGGATTTTTATTTAGCAGGGGGGTGATTTATGCTTGTTTAATAGAGGTGGGAACATAGTTTTCTGAAAAGGATAGATTAACAAATTTAGTAATCAGAGGGGCAAGAATGTGGGCACATGATTTTACAATAGCTGCAGGGCAAATGTCACCCTTATAATTGGTCGGCTTCAATTTTTCCAGCATTTCCAAGCTAACTGCCTCAGTCACTTTAGAGAAGACAACACGAGGTAAATGATCCATTGGTCTTTCTGTTCTTAATATAGAATTTCTGTCTGATAAAGCATTCATGTAGATCAATATGTCACTTTAGATGTTCTCATATTTTAAGTCACATGGAATTCTGGATGTCCTAACACCACTTCACACCCTTTGTGACAGAAAAGGGAGTACATGGGTCCTCTAGTTCGTTCAGGATCTTAAACAGTCCCCTTTAGTTCAAAGAGGCCCCCTTTATTCTCGTCTCATAAAACAATTTCTTGGCATCACAGATGGCATGTTTATGAGTCTTGACTGCCTAGGTGCAACAGTCCTTATCCTCAAGAGAGGGGGACTTCCGCCCCCTCTTGAAATCCTTGTCTTTCAAGGATTGTAATTTCTGGATGTCCAAGGAATACCACAGTTTTTGATGGCTGTGTCTTTACCCATCTTTGTTTTAATGGCGCAAAATTGTTCACCGCCAAGAACATCATATTGTTATAGGCTGATACAATTTATGAAGCCGAGCCAAGACAAGCAAGATTTTCTATTACAGGGGCGAAGAAAGGGCGCATAGAGGTGGGGGTCAGTTTATGACACAAAACCTTCACTGGGGAGTTCCTCTTTTTTTCAAGTGGCATACTCTTAGGCTGCTGGATGGAGATGAAAAAGTGGTCAGAACAAGGGCAGGAAATCACTTCAAAGTTATCTAATACTAACTCATGGGAAGCCACCCAATCCAGAACTCTACTGACACTATGTGATGGTTGTTTAATGTGTTGAAAGAAGTTTAAGTTCTCTAATGTATCCTGAGTAGATTTAGCCAAGGTGTTATCAGGGTCATTATAGCCTAGATTAAGATCCCCAAGTACGAGCACCCTAGAATGAGGTTTCAGTGTAGAGTAAATCCAATCACTGCATTGGATAAGAAAATCCAGCATACTGTGGGGTAGGCGATATATCAGGAGGATATTAAGCATGGTGTTAGGATCGATCAACATTTTAGCATGCAAACCTTCGCAATCTGAAATGCTTATTCTGCTGATCACACAGATGGTCAACGACTCCAGAAAGATGAGGGCCACGCCCCCACCGTTCCCAACTGGCCGATTGGCTTTTAGAATCCTATATTCCCGGAGAAGGGCCAGCATCAGAGAGGGCCCAGCTGCTTCATGAAGCCAGGACTCCATAATGGCACCAATATCAATTTGATGTTCAACAATGAAGTCAGCGACTTCCGTAGAATGCTTTATCTGGTATTTAATAGCATATATTTCTGTGCTTTTTGGTGTTTTTCTACCCCCAAGCCATCCTCACTGTTCATGATGGAAATATCAGGATGATAAGAGTCACTTTGGATCATACATGGGTCCACAGAACTTGCTGTTAAATTTTATTGATCAGGAGTGTTAATAATATTCAAGTGGTCTGGTGAGCCGTTTGTAATTGAGGGATCATTCCTTTCTTGTGAAGATATTTTAGCACATTCCACGTCTTCTAGCTTAGCGTGGTTAAGATGTGGGCCTGTTATGGAGGAGGATATATTGTATGCATCCTCTTTGGTTAAGGGCAGTGCAGTCCCAGTATTAATCGGACACTGCCTTACGAGGATCAAAATGGAAGGGTGGGCAAATTGGAATTTAAGGGAAATAATCCATCTGCGTTGGGTGAGTGAAAAGCCTCACTCATTCCATATACAATTTTAATTGAAAGTATTTTTAAAGAGGATAGGCCTCTTTCACTTATCAGATCTCCGATGTTATTGCTATTTTCAGAGATTTTAAATTTCAGTGCAATCACTTCAAAAGATATTGAAAGAGTCGGGCTCATGGATTCGGAATGTACAAATGTGACACTTGTTAGTTTTTAAATCTTGAGTAGTATATGAACTCATATTGAAAGAAGCTTCCACACTGAGACACATTTATTTTTTGTAACGTCTTACCAAGATGGCTCCTGTGTGAACAATACGTTATGCCATACCATGAAGGCTACAGATGGGAGAAAAGCTCTTGAGGTTTCTCTGGGAGTGGCAAGCAAACAAAGAAGTGTTTGTTTTGGAGGAGGAGAAATGTCGAGGGGTAAAGATGACCAAGATTGGTCATGGACAGTGAGATCTTTATCCAACCATAGGACCTTAGAGCTTGGCACCAAAGGACTTTAGCGTTAACATCTCTTAATTTACTCTCATGGAACACAAGAGGCCACGTACATTTATTTTCTAATCCTGATTTGGGGTCCACCTTATGAAAATATTAAATTGTCTGTTTACAGGAGATCTCAATCAATCAATCAATAACTCTATTTCAGCCATGAGGCCATACAAGTACATCATGACATAAATAAGGTAACAGCAGTAATAACAATAATAACAAATTACACTAGCCATCCATTTTTTCTATTGGTGCCTCCTTCACTTAAGCGGGGTAGGCCAACAATCTCCTCACTTACCTACAGTGATTTAGCCCAGTGAGAATTACCCATTGACCTTTTCACACTAGTGAGCACAGGCCAGCGGGAACTATTTTCCAGTTGAGCGCCCATTTGTCCCCAAGGATGGGCTCTAACTTTGATCACAGTGTTAGGTGGGGGATGACATCTCTTAAAGAAGCTGGGTATATTTTTCTCCTCACTTGGCTCCATGGAGTCACTTTACATACAGTCATGCACACTTTCTCCCTGGTAGGGCAGCCTAGTACACCTTAAAATCTTCTCCTGTGTAACAAAAAGGCAGCCTTGCGCATCCTGGAGCCAGTGAGTACACGTATTCACCAGGGCTTCCTTGGGTTCTTAGTTATTGGAGGACAGTCTAGGATCCCTATGTAGGTATATTGACCCTCCCCTATAGGGCACTTCCACCTTGCCTGAGTTAAGAACATGATTGGGAGCCTGATTCGATGGCGCTCGGCCAGCTCCACTAGATAACTTTCCCATAGTGGCGTGGGATTTACGACTGTCTTCTGTCCTCCTGGTGGGAGTCTGCAAAGGTGAAAATGGGATAGCCTTTTGTGCGTTTGAGGTTGATTCCCACCCTCTTGGGGCCATAGAGGCCAGGGGCGCTATGTCAGAGAGGGCACTTTCCGTTATGCGGCTTTCAGTGCTACCCCTAGTGCACCCCAATCCACCAGATCTCTGATGGTTAAGAAATGTGTTGGGGTTAGCCGGTGGTGCAATCAATAAAGCATTTGGGTCCCCCTTTTTCTCCTTTTGGTGGTTGGAGCCTTCCAGTAGTGATACAAGTACATTTTGAACTCTTTTTAACTCAGACAGAAGAAGATTGCTTTTGGAAACATGGGCCCCTTGGTCAACCCCCCCCAGCCTGATCATTGGTTGGGTTGGCACTGGTACTGGTACTGGTGCTGATCCAGAGTAAGAGGAGGGAAGGGGCTGAGGGGAGGATGGGGCAGGGGAAATTGATGCCAGGGTAAGAGCTGCCAATGACCCGGCAATTTCGACCAGTATCGGCATGTTCACAGGGCCCCTGGTGGTCGTCCCACAAAATCCCCCCTTCCTCATCACTCCCTGAGGTGTGCTGTCTTGAATTCCAATCAGGGAACATTTGCTGCTACAGACTGCCATCAATGTGAACCACCCTCCCCCAAACTGGTTACAGCAGACTCTCAGTAGTGCCAATGATGTCAGTGTTGTTTCACAGGAGCTCTCTAATAGAACCTCACAAGTTCAAATGGGTCCTTTTCTTTCCCCCACCTCACTCTCTACTTGTGGCATACCTCAGAACTCTATTCCATTGCCATGGTTCTTCAACATCTACCTGGCCCCTCTGGCCCACCTGATCTCCACCTACTCACCTCACTTCCAGTGTTATGCAGACGACATACATCTCTCGTTCTGGGTGCCTTCCCCCACCTCCTTCTCCTCCTCCTCTTCCTGCCTTATACCCGACTGCTTGATTGCTATTGAGGCATGGTGCTTTGCCAATGATCACTGCCTCAACATCAGCAAAACAGAGCTCCTTCTCATTGGGACGCCTGATCCTAGTTTCCCCCACACTCTCTGGCCAGACTCCTTGGTTCCCCTCACCCAGTTGTGAGGCAAACAACTTTGGGATCACCTTTGACTCCTCTCTCACCTTCTCTCCACACATCACAAACCTTGCCAAGAAGTCCAACTTTCATCTTCATCTCTTCAGGGGCATTCTACCTTTCCTCACCTTCCTCTAGAAGCTCAATGTCTCCAGAGCTCTGGTTCTCTCTAGGCTTGACTACTGCAATAGCCCCTTCCCCAACCTTCCTCTTTCCTCCCTTCTACCCCTCCAACTAATCCAGAATAGTACTGTGAGACTTATCCTTGGCCTCAATCCCAGGGACCACTTCTTTCCAGCCCTAAAATCTTTCCACTGGCTCTCAGTGATTGCAAGCATCAAATTCAAAACCCTTTGCATCATCCACAGGGCTGTCTGGGGCTTGGGACCTCTCTACACCCAGCTTTCCCTCCCGAAATACAGCCCAGCCAGAATCTTTTGGTCTTCTGGCTCAAACTCACTGCAGGTCAAATGTTTCCCCAAGCAGAGAGTGGGAGGTAGAAGCCTCTCCTCGGCTGGTGCCTCCCTCTGGAACAGCCTCCCCCCCTCAGACTTCAGCCAGATTTCATTAAGTTATGGAAACTTCGATCTTCCTTTTCTCCTTTTCCTTCCCTCTCCCCCTCCCATGCTAAACTCTCCACCTGCCACTGCAACTGGGACCTGGTCCCCTCAGAGTCATACAGGGACCAGACCGGCCCCTACCAGTCCCTCTCAGCATCCTTTGCCAGCACTTGCCCTGGGGCTCGCTTTCCCAGACTATCACAACCCAGTTCTCCTATCCACTGCACTTTTCCTCCCCCACCTATGGGGTTCCCCCACTCTTCCATTTCTCCCTCCACCCCTCCTTGCACTTATCACCTTGTCATGCACTTGTACGGTAAGATTGTCAAAAGGCCAATATGACTGTCTGTTTGTTCTTGTTGTTTTTTTCTTGTGATTGCCACGTATCCCTACCCCCCACCCTGCCTCCTTGTCTTGTGGTGCCTGGAAACACATGTGTATAGGTGCCATACAAATGTCCAATAAAATACAAAATAAAAATAAAATGGTCAGACCAGTGGGGGATTTGATGGTCATGGTGGTCATGATGGTGTCCGTGGTGGCCACTGGAATATCATTGCCATAGAGATTGGGGTTTCCTGTGGGCAAAGTCTCTCTGGGGCCTGGGGCATTTTGCTGTACTGTTCACCAGGCTGTGTTTGGTTAACAGCAGTCTTGGCTAATCCCTTGGGTAAGTCCTCAGAGTCCCAGGGCAACAGGGGAAGTCCATATCCCTGTTGCCGGAGTCTGGGGCATTGATGTTGGCTTTGATAGTCTGCTCGGCGTCTTTACCCCCTGGCCCCAAGGGGTCCAGGCTAACAGGGAAATTGGTGGAGTAAAGGAATTGGTAAGTTCCGCTAATGAGGCTGTGAGCCTCCCCTTCAGTTTTTAAAAGGAAATTAGGCTTGGGTTTAGCTGCACCTAAAGATAGAGCTGAGGTTACAATTTTCCATTTGGGCGAGGTCGGGGCATGGTAGTCAGGACTGTAGGCACTTTGGGCAGAGTTGCTAGTTGCTGTAGAGGCATTGGTATACGGCTTGTTAGTGTTTTAAAGTCATTGTAGAGAATCTTTTGAGTCTTCATTGAATTAAGCCTTTCCGGACATATGAACCCATGGCTGCCACAAAGTTACAAGGATATGGTAACACCCCCTTCTGCATGTCAGCTTACCTAGTCAGGCCATCAGGAAAAAATCACTCGTCCATCGGCATACAGAGTCCTCTCTAGGGCTTTAAGTGGGCTGGGGCTAGCCAGGGCCGAGCCCCGACAGTCTCCATAAAGGGCTCCTGTGCCGGAGCCCACCCCCGACTAGCCACAGCCATGCCGACACCTCCATCAGGCAGCCTGTGTAGCCAAAGCGCTGCAGTTTCACAGGCTGCCTGCAGGTGTCAGCACTTTGGAAGTACTGACACCTGCAAGCAGCATGTGTCGGCTACACAGGCTGCTTCATGTTTCTGTACCCAGAAACAGGAGGAGAGCTGCACTGCCCAGCTCTCCTTTTGTTTCCGAGTAAATAGTCATCAAGCAGCATGAAGCCTATGGGGGCTTGGTTTCTATGTTTAGATCAGATTGCGGACTCTTCAACATTAAACAGCACAATGTATGTCAGGGCTTGTTAGCAGTGGAATTTAGTTTAAAATTGTGTGGTAGCATTGCTTTCTTTGTATTAGTCAACATCTATTGGCTGTAGTTATGGCCTTTCTCACCGATATAATTATAGACTGAACTTGTCACAACACAGGTGGACATGTACTAGTCCTGGATTATCGGAACTCGGCCTGTCCTAAAAAAGAGGACGAAGAGATGAAGTCACGTTATTTCCCTGGCTCCTCCCTTAGGTCGTTAAAACTTAACAATGGTGCTTTGTGGCAAAATAAACTTAAGAATTTGGACCTGGTGAAACTAAATGGGGCAATAGAAGGGGATTATTTAGGTCATCCAACCTTGTATAGAGGCTCTGTTTCTTCAACATTAGATTATGTTTTTACGGATGCATTTTTATTTGAGAAACGTAAGAAATTTGAACTTAATGTTCGATTAACTTCAGACGTCTATGGGCCTGACATAGTTCTGAATGCAATGCTAAACAGAATTTCGTGGAACAAGTATCAGGCTAATAAGTGAATGGTGCACTTCTCAAAGTCTTGGGTTCCTCTAGCTATGGCTGGAAGTTAATTATCTGAACAGTAGATCATTTTAGGGACTTCCTTTTCGGACACTCTAAAGACCACTAAGGGGAAGAGAATTGAATGGGAAGGGGAAGATTATGATTCGAAAAACCCATAAGTATAATCAACTTTCGCCTGGTAGGAAAGGGGAAATGAGGGTGGAAATTTGGATCATCAAGGGAATAAAAACATCTGAAACAGGAAAAGTCAGGTATAAAGAATGTTAAGCAGAGCTTTAAAAATTGGGTGAGAAGACATAAGGCCAGCTCATTGCAGGCTGATGCAGAAGCAATGCTGGATTGCTTTAAAACAAATGATACTGCTAACGTTTGCCGAACCATAAATGTATTGAAGGTGGGGCATGTAGAATTGATTGCTAATGCAGTCGTAGAGTCGGATTGGCTATCTTACATATAGACTCTTTTTTTCTGGGACAGGATCCTGTCTTTGGAAACCAGGGAAGCTGCTGATTTTGGCCATTCCGATGGCTCTTTCATTTTTGATCTGGAAGACATTTACTGTATAATTTGTAGGCTAATAATTCTTGAGCACCTGGGCCTAATCAGTTACCAAATAGTTGCGGCCCATTTCCAACTTCTTGTCAGACATTTTAAATAAATCCCATTTTTAAGCTGGGAACTAGATCAGATTCTAAGAATTAACATTCAAGTTCCATATTAGATGCTGATAGCAACGTTTTTGCAACCTTAGTACCACAGCAACTGGAGGATTGGGTGCTAAGGACCGGTAGATTCCAGGAAACCCCGACCGGCTTCAGGAAGGCCCATGGAACCAGTTTCTTTTTTCATTAAACGTTTTTTTTAAATTGTTATTTGTTGAATAAAACCAAGCTTGGCATAGCAATGAAAAATGCGGGTTCCAGTAAGAAATCATTTTAGAATACACAAAATGTGGTCAAAGGATTGGTGAGCATCCTAACCCATTTCTTCTTAAATACCCTCCTCCCATTTGCCCCAAATTTTCATAAACTTCCGTGGACACCCCCTTGCATTGTGTACCCTTCTCTCCATGGCCACGCACCTGTCAATTTCTGTGAGCCATCAGGACAACCAGAGATAGTCATGTGCCCCCCAGAGTACTGCAATAGTCTTCTTAACTTGTCCCATTGCAACCGACAAAAACATTTCTCAAAATTGGTGAAACCCGTCTCCCCCCCATATTCCGAATAATGCACATTTCATGGGTACTTTGACACGTAATGCTGCCGCCATTTTATCAATACATTTCTTCCGAAACATTTGTGCTTGTGGGCACGCTCATATGGTGTGGTAGAACATACCTCTTTCATATCTGCATCTCAAAGATTTGTCATCCTCAACCCTTCCCCATTCACCCAACATTGTGCGTGAGTAATACATTTGGTGCCTGATTTTGTACTGTATTAAGCAAAGTCTCATTGATATGCCCACCTCTCTAGGAAACATCAACACCTCCACCCATTCCTCCGGATCCAAGTGGCCTACGTCCTCCTCTCACCTTTCTTTCAATCAAGACAGCTCTCAAGTCAATGGAGCCAGTTTAATGCCTTCAAAATAAGGTGTTGCCATGATCTGGCATGGGGGAAACATGCGATTCACATGGCAGTAGCCAATGTATCATCTGCCTTTGACTTGGTAGATTGGAATCGCTGGGGAGCTGCGGAATTCTACTGACTGGGCCTGCTAAAATGAATAACTAGGTTACATGACAATTCTTACGTGCAGGTGCGGCTGAACCAGGAGTGGGTTCTTTCCCAAAATGGTCTTAGGCAGGGGTGTTTTTTAGCCCGCTGCCTTTTTAATCTGTATGTTTCTGATATGGGAGAATATTTTTTATCAGGTAGCCTTTCCCTCTCCTCCACAGAATTGGGCGATTGAGCATAAAGTGGTTAGCGTATACTGACAACTTCATTTTATTAGACTTCACTAGAATGGGCCTGCAGAAACCTTTGACTGTTTTTATGAATTACTCGTCTTTGTAATGCTTAAAAATGAATGCAGAAAAAACTATAATCAGTTCTATTACAAATACTAAAAAAGACATAAATAAGCAGTGGACTATAAATGAGGTTGGATTAGAAAAAGTAAAACATCTGGTATATCTGGGTTACCATATTTCAGGTAACTCAGACAAAGCCTTTATGAATTACTTTAGGAAAAAAACAGATGGTTTAGTAACTCAAATGAAATACGAGTGTTGTACTAGGAGATTTTAATCTTTTTGAAAACAACCCTGTAGATGACGAGGCCAAAGATTTGAAATTTTCACTGGAATCCATTGGCTTCAAACCATTAGTTCAAGCACCGACACATAGCGGGCATAACATCCTAGATTGGATAGTGGTGAAAAACCAATAAATAACTATCTCCTCAATCTTAGAATGTGCCTGGTCCGGTCATTGTATGATAAATGTTGTCTGTTCCATACAACCACCACAGGTATCACTACCAATTAGGAACAAGCCACACATGTCCTGGCAGAACCTTAAAAATGTGACCAGTGAAGCCTTTAAAGAGACGGTAACACCGCTTTTGCCATCAATACAAGATCACATCTCTCTTGATGATTTCACACATTTATTTAGAAAGGCCACTAATCAAGTCTTCGATACTCTGGTCCCCCTTAAACCTGCCAAGGCTAACAAATCTACAATTCTAAATAAATGGTTTTCTGAGAAAATCTTAAAAGATAGGAGAACCAATCGTAAAGCAGGACATACGTGGAGAAAAACTCCCTCTGTTGAGTCAACTCTGAACTACAAACTGGCTGTAAAAACCTATAAATCTGAAATCATTAAAGCTAAGGTCGAAAAACTTATTGCGAGAATCCAGCAAGCAAAATCCCAGCCAAAAGAGTTATTCACCATCTTACAGGAACTGAAAAATTCCCCAGCTAGTTATAAGGAGCAAGAAAGCAATGCATGGTGCCAAGCCATGCATGATAGCTTTATTCAAAAAATGGAAAAACACCAACAGGCCATTAGAGGTCAGAAAAAAACTACTATCAGATGACATAATAACATCCAAACCCGTAGTCTTTCCGAAAACACAACAATCTTAAGATTTTTACTTTTGAAAATGTATCCCAGTCTGAGGTTCTGGAGGTTATTTATAATCTGAAACCCTCCTCATGCAGAGGGGATAGTTTTCTGGCCAAACTCTTCAAGGATTCTGCAGATACACTAGCTCCCTGGGTTACTCGTTTTGTAAACCAGTCCTTTGATGAATCATATGTGCCTGGAAACATAAAAGAAGCCTGGATTACCCCTGTCATAAAAAAGGACAATCTAGATCCTGCTATCCCAGGAAATTTTAGGCATATTACGAATGTGCCGTTCCTGTTAAAGATAATTAACAGGATTGCATACCTGCAATATTGGACATTTTTACTTACAGATGAGCAGTCAGGTTTTCGTGCCAACCATAGCACTGAATCAGAACTTTTAGATCTTCGGGCGAATATTTCCACTATTTAGAAAAAGGAAGTACAGTTTTGCTCCTGTTGCTAGATCTCTCCTCTGCATTTGATCTGATTTGATCACAATCTCCTAGCAGAAAGGTTAATAACAGTTGGTTATGTTCACCATCAGCAGCAAAATGGTTCCAGTCTTTTCTGGGACCTCGAATGGCAGCAGTGGCAAAAGGAAATTTCACATCCCTAAAAATCCTGCTATTATGTGGTGTCCCTCATGGGTCATGCCTGTCCCCCTTGCTTTTTAATGTCTTTTCTAAGTTACTCTGTGATATGCTACGATCATTGGGTGTCGGATTCACAAATTATGCTGATGACACTCAATTGGTATTTGAGTTAACAGGTGACTATGAAAAGGACGCTCAAAGAGTCAGGGAGGTGTTTCACGCTATACAATATGGATGGCGACAAACTCTGTAGCTTTAAATGAAGCAAAAACAGAGCTAATGAAAAATGGTACCCCCAAAAGCTAAAAAAAAACTAAATGCATAATATAGAAGCTCTAACATCAATGACAATAACATCATGGTATCAGATCATGTTAAAACGCTTGCAGTCTTTATGGACTCACATCTCTCCTTTAAGAGGCATGCGTCTTATCTAAAATCCACATGCGATTTTTACTCCAATCTGTTGTGGCAAATTCGCCCATATCTGACTGAACAAAATCTTGGTCTGATCGCGGGCGCCATAATAAACTCCAAATTAGGCTACTGTAATAGTCTCCTAATGGGTAGATCGATGTCTAACATTCTAATAATGCAGACAATACAAAATGGAGCAGTCAGGGCAGTTCTTGGTCTAAGCCAACACTCCAAAATTTCAGTAGCAAGGAGAAAACTGCATTGGCTCCCAGTTGAGCAAAGGATAACATTTAAGGGTGCTGTAATGGTCTTTAAGTGCCTAGCAGGTACTGCACCAAAATATCTTGCTCATAACATAAGGAAAGCGCCCATTAGAAGAAATCTTCGGTCTCATAATAAACATGACTTAGATCAACCCTGACAAACTCTCAAAAGAGTAGGTGGTACTCATTTCAATTTTTGGGCACCTCCGGTTTGTTAATCACTTCCGATTCCTATGAAAAACTGTGTGTCCTTGAACAGTTCCAAGAAACAACTTAAGACCTGGTTGTTTCATGAAGGAACAGTTTGAATAGTTTTGCTCACCCTGTCTGACCTCTTGGACATCAACATCTGGCTGTATTAATGTTTGACTGTTATGTTGTCTCTGTCTTGTGAGCGCTTTGAGGCCTCTGGGAAAATAGCGCTATGTAAAAAACCAATATAGATAGATAGATAGACATAAAAAGCAAATATTGTATATTTACATATATACCATTACTTATGTTTTTTGTGGGGAAAAAACATACCAAAGCTCACATATGTTGTGCAACTCCTACCAGATTGGGTTTTAGACGTCCTGGTAACCTTAGAAAGTATAATTTGGCAAAGGGTCTGAGGTATTCCAAACACGATCCCCACTGTTGCCATTAGGTTTGAGCTCAGGCTTAATTCCCTTAAGGTAATTGGTTAGTGGAGACTCTTGATACTATACAGCAACTTTGTATCCCCCTCCCAGAACACTCCATATGAAGACCTGGGGCACTTAATTGAGAGGGAGACTGTGACAATGTTAAAATGCTTTGTTAGGAGATGTGCTAAAATCTTGGCCAATTATAACTTGACTGAGGCGCATTTGATAACTGAACCCGTAAGGATCAAACAAACTCTTTATTCCACTGATTGGTGTCAAATGATATCTAGCTTTCATAGGTATGTTAGTTTGAAACATCTGGCCCATGAACAGAATAGCTTGAGTGAATAGGCACCCTGTGGAAAACGTTTTCCATGCCCATAGGCCAAGTGGAAGTTTATTCGGCTTGGGTGAACCATTTTCCAAATGGGAGAGGTATTATTGAGATGTAGGGGCATTTCAGCGGGGGAGGCCAAATGTAGATTTTGCAAGGTTGAAGAAACCTTGGAGAACCTTTAGCATCTACTGGCTTTTTGCCCATCTTTGAAGTCCCTGTGATCTATGCACTTTAAAATATTATTTGCTCAAGGAGGCCTGATGGACTGTCAAGTGTTTTGGACTAAGTGTTTAAGTGGCCAGACGGTATCAATTGCAGTTGCAGTAGTCCATTTTTTAAATATCATGCATTTAGAGGTGAGGGAGGTTTGACATGAAAAGGTCTGAGATATTAATAGCATGATGGTTGGCTTTAATGCATACTTTTAGATTAGGAGTTAGAATGTGAATAGGAGACTTCCTATGATGTATTAAATGACCAGGCACGGGCACTTTAGAACTGAGATTAATTCTTCCTTTACAAGTGATGTGATACTTTACTAGGCGTATGGTCTTTTAGTCTTAGTATCTGTTGGTGTTATTTGGTGCACTTAATTAATTATTGAGAAGAGAGAGAGAGAGAGAGAGAGAGAGAGAGAGAGAGAGAGAGAGAGATGCTTAACGCTTTGGGTTATGAAAACCTTTTTTTATGCAATTGAAGTAATGTTTTATGTGTTTTTTGGAGCACTTTTGATGGTTTTAATGTATTCCTGTATGTTTCTATTTTTCTCACATTCTTTGTTTTTTGTTGATTATGTGTATTGTTAAGGTTGAATTTGCTGATTTAACCAATCAACACTGTTATTTAAAACATGTATATTTCTTACACATTTGGCATAAAACTCCCTAGGAAGGATGATCATTTCTCCTTGCAACTGGATTACAGAATTTTAGCCCCTGAAGGGGCCAACTCAAGCTTGTCTATTCTAAATTTGAATTGTTCTCTTGAAATTGTGAAACCAGTGTGCTCCAAAATGTGTAGTGCTGCCTTTAACCTCTGATCTCGCTCTATTAAACTCTATCCCCACACCAACACATCATCTTGATAGAATTTACCTTCCTTCACTCCTCCCACTAATTTAGGCATTATCCAATTGCAAAGGAGATAGTGTCCCAGCTAAATTAGTGAAAGAGTGGGCGCCCTATCTTACCCCTACCATCACTAATTTTGTCAACGCCTCCTTCAAAACAAATATAGTTCCAGCAAGTATTAAAGAAGTCTGGTTTACCCCACTCTTAAAAAAAAATTCAATCCCATCTCAAACAAAATAAACTTCTAGGAACTAGACAATCAGGCTTTAGGGCTAACCACAGCACTGAAACGGCCCTTCTAGACTTGACAAACAACATGGACACCATCAGAGATTCAGGGAAACTTTGTATTCTATTGCTGTTAGATCTATCTGCAGCCTTTGACCTTGTAGATCATGATAAATTATACACCTCCCTAACCAATGATTTCAACTTCTCCATTGATGCCACCAAGTGGGTCAAATCCTTCCTTGCTGAACGTACCTCTAGAGTGGCCATAGGCAAGGAAGCTGCTGACCCTATGCCAGTACCCATAGGAGTTCCCAGGGTTCATGCCTTTCACCCACTTTATATAACGCCTACACCAAACTCCTCTTCTCCGCCCTTGATGATATGGGTGTCATCTATACCAACTTTTCAGATGACACCAAGATCCTCATTCCCATTACAGGTGATTATGACCAAGACTCCCAGACCATCAACAAAATGTATTCTATCATAAAAAAATTGGATGGCGCTAAACAGCCTTTGTCTCAACGATGAAAAGACAGAAGTCCTAATCGTTGGATCCCCAAACAAAATAGCGGCCCTCCACTCAGACTACTCCTCTATCAATATTGATGGCACCCTGGGCCCAGTCCTCAAACAAGTGAAAACGCTAGGGGTATACTTAGATGCCAACCTTACGATGACCAAACACATCAGTACGCTCGCATCCTCTACAGCATATACATCAAAACTCATAGTGTGAAGTCGACAATTCTTGACCCCGACCAATTGCCTCACCTTGGCCAGAGCGCTGGTATTATCCAGACTGGACTGCTGTAATGTACTACTCGCAATGATTTCCATCACCAACCTTAGTAAACTGCAACTCTTGCAAAATAAAGCCTTAAGAGCAGCACTAGGGATAACAAAACATGAGCACATATCCAAGGCCAGGAGGGACGCCCACTGGCTGCCCATCAAAGCAAGAATTATTTTTAAAACACTTTGCATCACACACAAATGCACCACTAACAAAGCACCACTGTACCTGAATAATGTTTTTTAAAAAAAAGAAAACGTGAGATCCCTAAGCAATGACAGTCAAAGTCTAGTGACACCTCGCTACAACAACAATAAAGCAGGGGGCAGCCATTTCTATGTCCTAGCCCCTAGACATTGGAACTCCCTCCCCATCCACATAAAAAAAGAGACCTCCTTCCCCGTGTTCAAAAAAACAATTGAAAACATGGATGTTTAACCTATACTAGCACAATACTGAATCACTATTATTGTAATGGTGTTTATTGTCTATGTAATACCACTGTTTTATGTATTTTTTGTATAACCAATGCCTAGGTATATCAATATTTTCTAAGATTACTGTAACCATGCCGTGATACCCCAGGGTCTAGGTGTGTAACAAATGAAAAAATAAACTAAATAATAAATAAATCCTGTGAAACACCCTTGCTGTTTATACTATTATGAACGGCACTCGTTTGTACTTACACAACCCATAAGGCTTTATGAATGTAGTTAGATCCAGAGATTGTAGATGGAGATGAACCTGGTAGTAGGCAGATTTGAGGACAAACAAAGAAAACATTAATGTCTGCAATAAACTCTGACATTTTTGGCAATTGAAATCTTTCTGCCACCACATTTGGTTTAGTTCCCTGAGATTGATCCATATTCTCATTGTCTCGTTGCACTTGCATACCACAACTATCGGAGTGATCCATTCTGATGCCTCCATTGTCTCAATTAGCCCTTTTGCGACCAGTCTATTGGGTTAATTTTCAACTTCCTACTTGGGAGCTATCGATACTCTTATGAACTGCACTATAACAGGCCATGCATCTTTCTTGAGCTTGATATGGTGGAAACATGTTTTTGGCATCCTTCAATATCAGAGAATACTTCTGGTACTGAACCTGTTATGTCACTCTATTCTTCATTCCCATCGACAACCAAATTGGTCCCACTCACCCAAAAATGTTCAATATGATTTGGATCAAGTTTAATTTGTAGTTTATATGGCTCATCCCATGATAGTAAATGTTCCCCAACTACAGTGACCATCACCACGCTCCTGGTCTCACATCCCTTGAACTGTAATGTGCGTCAAACTCTCATGATAGAGTTGCTCCCCATAAGCACTTGCTTCTACAGTAGACTCTTTCAACATGCAGCAGTTGAAGGATGTGCACCAGGCTTGAGCACTTATTAATGTATAATCTGCTCCACTGTCCACAAGCATATCTGTCTTGGTCCCATTTATTGCAATCACTGCATGTGCTTTTTTTTCACTTGGCGATGCCCTTCACAGCATTGACTATGCTCTGAATTCTTCTTCACATGTCATGCAGTATAGCTCTTGGCGACTTGTATCGTTATCTTGGATCATTCTAATGTTGTCCCTTGTGGATTTAAATTACCTTTCTTTCCACATTCTCTACATATGATGTGTATGGAGAGCATTCTCAGTCACTGGCTATATGTCTCTTCCACTTCTATAGAATCTTCTTCTTGAAGGCTTCATATACTCTTTCTGTATCCAGGCATGATTTGTCTTGAGTCTTCTATGTGCTTTTGATCATTATTCTTTTAGGTTTCAGACAGTCAAATCTTTTTTCCGCCTTATGCTTAGTGCTATCTGACTTACTGGTAGCATTCATTTCCCCTGTCCCTTGGGATGTGTATTTAGAGCGTTCATACATCCTTCATTGTGTTCTACTGCTTTAGCTATTTCTATTGTTAGTGTAGAGTCTCTCTCTCTCTCTCTCTCTCTCTCTCTCTCTCTCTCTCTCTCTCTCTCTCTCTCTCTCTCTCTCTCTCTCTCTCTCTCTCTCTCTCTCTCTCTCTACAGTTGTTCTGTAATACTGTTGTTTGTGCACTTTATCATTAATTGATCTCTGATATGCTCATTTTGGCACTGCTCAAACTCACATTTGATTGTGAAACCCTGAAGGGCTGTGATGAAGTGATGAAATCTTCGATACTTCTGTTTTCTTTCATTGCATAGTGGTTGTCTACTTTTTCAATGCTTATTTCAAATGTATCACCTTCTCCCAAATTCGGCTTGGGTAGTCTTTTAAGTATTTCCTGCCCTGCATGGCCCAAACTATGAAATAGAAAAGCATCCTTCCTATCAGTGAATAATTAGGGCCATACACTGCTAATACATATTTTTAAAATCCCGCCTTCCAGTGCTTCCATTTTGTTATTGAATCCCCAGGTGAGGGCAAACACATTGAGGGCCCAGGAGTATTAGCCATAATATAGAGTTGCTATGCAACTCTCCAATCTTATTTATTCAAGTTTCCACATCTAATCAGTTCATTTACTCCAACCACAATCTGTGAAGCCGTAGCACTGAACCCTGCTGGTGCATTCAAATGCTCGGAGGTGTTTTACTCTAATATATGTGTTCGTCCTCACACCAATCGTTCTGTGCTGATAACTCCGCTCACGCCTCCTGGATGCAGCAAATTTAATATTCACTTCCAATTCCTCGTGCCTACCTTCTGTGCTCTCCTTAAAGTCAGACACCATTATCGATTGACGATGTTCCTCCTCACACTCACCTCTCTTCAAGCTGGTGATCTGAGATTCTCACATCAGGTTTCACTTGCAATTGCAGGGGCCATGTAGGATCCTCCTCACCAATATTGAGCAGTACTTCTAATACAGGGATGACATGACAGAACACCTTCTTCATATCTGGTACTTTATTGAATTCAGGACAATCACGTTTCACAGCTCCTGCCGTCCTCGCACTCCACCCACCATCCCACCCATCCATCTCTTCCATCCCATTTCCAGTATGAATCCTTTTTAACATTCTACTCCAAGTGGTCATGCAGTCATGGGCAAAATTCAGTTGGGGACAAGGGTGTTTGTTCTCCCAACCTTTGTGGCACACCAATTTATTGCTCCCATTTTATATGGAAGGGATGGGGACCCACCACCCAGCCCTTTGCCTATGCTCCCAGTCCTGGGCCGAGGTGTTGCACGGTCATGTTCAGGCATCACACCTCTGCCCTCACCATGGTTGGCCTGACTAAAGTCAGAAGCCACGGTGCTGTACTGGGTGGTGGAGGGGCCCACTGCAGCTGACTGCCGCTGGGCTGCTGCATGCCTAGTGGCTACGGAGCATGTCACTCTCTGGCTCTGCATTACCGCTTGTGCGACAGGAACCACGACGCTCTCATGCAGAGCTTCATGGTTTCTGTCTGCACGGAGTGCACGTGCGATGGAACCAAGGAGAGCAGGCCAAGGAAGACGGAGCATCGCAGAACCTGCACTGGAAATGCAAGTACGTTTTTTTATTTAAATTTATGAAAATCTGTGTGTTTGTAATATTTTTTATGTGTATGTATGTAAACATGCATGTGTAGTGTGCACAGTGCATGTGAATGGTGTGTACGGGTGTGAGTGTATGGTGCATATGTGTGTTGTGTCTGTGTGAATGAATGAGAATGCAATGTGTTTGTTTCTATGTTCTGGTGCACAGTCAGTGCGTGGAGAATGAAGTGTGTGAATGTTATGTTGTGGCTTCTGGGCGCACGTGTGAGAATCAAAGAAGGTCATTCTCAGGTGTGACTGGGTGAATGGGCATGAATGGTTGTTATGTGTGTGCGTAGGCAAAAGGTTTTCACGACTGAGGGGACAGGCCGCAAGTATGACCTTTTTTATGGGCATCTATGATGGAGCAAGCACGATAATTGTTATTACATGTCTATACTGGCATTTAGGTGCAGCCAGTTTCTAGACATTCTTACTGTGGCATCATGCTATTTTATACAGGGTATTTATGATAAAGCAAGCATGATACGTGTCATGTGGTGTGAGGAAGTATGAGTCAGAGTCCGACAGAAGAGTGGCATGTTGATTGGCAAAGCCTTTTATTGTTTGTCTGCCTCAACAAAACTAGCCAATCAGAATTGCAGAATGTGCAAAGTAAAGCTCGCTGGCCTGTGCCCAAATCCTAACCTGTCCCTCGCAGGCTAAACTTAGTGTGATGTGACAAGGGAAATGTCTCTTGACTGTCCACCCGCAGCCAAGCTTTGCAGTTCAAACAAAAGTTCCAAAAGGTGTTAAAAAGCAAAAAAAAAGTTTCACAAGACTCAAGGGGTTCATTCCATTTTCCCAGAGTATTTCCAATTTTATCCAAAATGGCGTCTGTGCCTTATAGTTCAAAACAAAAGTTCCCTTTCCCTGGAGTCTTTCCAAGTTTTTATGCAAAAAAAACGGACCCTTTTCTCAGTACCCTCTTCTCTGTTCACTCTCCTGCCAAGTAGGATACTCAACAGTCTGGTTTTTAGTGTCTTTTCTCTCCTGCCAAGGTCTCTGAGTGTCACATGTGCACTATTCACGAATTCCTTTTTATTATTGTTTGGGGTGCATCTCCCAAGCCTGGATCCCAGACCCTCTTCACTTGGTTAATTCCAAAGTTCCTTTGATCTAATTTCTCTTCACGCCCCATTCTTGGGTTACCCTCTTGCCAAGGTCTGTGAACGCTATTTGTAAATGTAAAGTTCATATTTCTACTTATTACTCTTTGGGCTATGTTTTCCCAATGTGGGTCTCAGACTCCCTTCACCTTGCTCCGGTGTGTCAGCCAGTGGTTGAAGTGCATGAAAAGAAGTAGTGGAACTATGTTCCCTGCTGGCCTGCACCCACTTCCCACAAACCCCTTTGCCACGCCACCTCCCACGTGCAATCCAAACCCCAAAACAAACACACCTGCTGTTTAAGGGAATGTTCAGTGCAATGCACTGAAGTGCAATTTTAAACGTCTTCTTACACTTTTATTTTAAAAGTTAACCATTCTGGCATGGTTCCTTTTTAAAATAAAAGTATAGGAATAGTAACACTTTTTTTAAAAAGTAGAGGAGCACTGCTCCCAACTGCTCCCGCCAACTTCGACCAGTGGAATCTGAAAATGTTCACAGTTCTCTTGATCTAATTTCTCTTCACGCCACAGCCTTGGTTTACTCTCCCTCCTGCCATGGTCTGTGAGTACTATTTGCAAATGTAAAGTTATTATTTCTCCTGATTATTCTTTGGGTTATGTTTTCCCCCTTAACCTTGCGGCTGTGCATCAGCAAATGTTCACAAATGTTAGGCTTTACTTCACTTAACGATTCTTGCGTTCTCTGGGTCTCCCCAAACCCGGCTTAGCCACCCTTATACCTGCAGGGTCTTGGTGGTTGCTCTCTCGTGGTACTCGGGTCTCCCAGGATTTTCTGTGGCTTCTCCCGCTACCTGGAGCTTTCTCCGGTGTCTTGCGAGCCTCTCCAGCAGCCCCAAGGTGGGGTTCCTGCTCTCCGTCAACCCCGGCTATTGACGAGAATACTTTCTCGTCCGCGGGAAACTTCCTGCTTAGTGAGATCCTTGCAGACGTGCTTCTCTCTTCGACTCCGTCTGCTTCTCTGGTCTGACCTCCTTCGCATAGCTTGCCGAGCTCCCTGCACGTGCCGAGAGGTAGAAGACCCCATTGTTCTGTTCCCTCTCATGTTTTAAATGTCAGCTGGCCAATCGCTTGATTCAAATGATTTGAACGCATGTCCTGGTTCTTAGTATCGACCCTCATTAGTCGTGGCCTCTTCTTCATTCCAGTACTGCTGTTAGATCTCTTACGGCTGTTCTCCTTTCTAGTGGTCTCTACCTGAGATGTATAGTAAAGTGCATTGCAGCAGCTCATGGGGGAGAAGAGACGGGTTTTGAGGGAAGCTGGGACGGTCAAAAGGATACAGGGTTCTCCCAAGATGGTCACCAGGGTCCTCCCCATGAGATCCTCCAGCTGAGCACCACCCCGAGGGGGAATGTTGGGTTGCAGCCTCACCTCCCTGGCCTCGTGGAAAAAGGCTTCCCCATCTGAAGCAGTTACGGCACCTCAGGATTCGTCACAGTGGCTAGACTAGCATTTTGGTGCAGCTAGTCTAGACATTCCTAGTTTGGCATGGCAATTTAGACTGGGCATCTATGTCATCTATGACAAAGCAAGCATGATACATGCTATTATGTGGATAGACTAGCATTATGGTGCAGAAAGTCCAGGCTAGCCATTCTTTGGCATGACATTTTATATTGGCAATTTTTGCTAAAGCAAGCATGATACGTGTTATGTGGTGAGACTGGCATTTTGGTGCAGCCAGTCTAGCCATCTCTTAGTGTGTCACTGTCATGACATTTTGTACTGTACATAATCAATCAGCAACTCCTGAGAGCAGGAGGGTGCAGGTCTCTGCTTTAAAGTGCTGCATTGGAAGGACATCATCAGGCACTACTTGTTCAAAGACCTCAGCACGGCAGCGTGCTCGTAGATGGGCAAAATGTTCTCATCGCAATTGAAATCACTACATTAAGCAATGTAATAATTGATGAAAATGAATTCGGTTCAGATCATTATCAAGGTTTGCACTGACTTGCTGCACGCTGCATGGTTCTTCTAGTTCAATTTCTTCTTTGTAAAAAGGAGTTTAAAGAGTAGCGATTTTATGTTTTCTTGTGCTACACTGTTCTCCAGAGACATTGATTTTTTTCACAAGATAGTGGGGGTTCCCATTATCTGCATTTCACATAAAGTGCGCAGCAGCTTTTATTCCACATTTTAGTTATTTTCTTTAGAAAATTCATTTTAAATTGCTTTTCTTACATAACCTATGTTTGCGACCTGAGATTTGTTTCACATTCAGAGACTAAGCAACTGAGCACACCCCCCCCACCTCCAACTATCTGCAAACATGTCCTGTTTACCTGAATGTAAGTAGAAATGTAGCTATGCAGGATTTGTTTGCTGTGTATAGCTGAATTTTTACTTACAGGGCATGTTTGCCTTGGCTTTAGAATTGAATGCTAAAGGCACAGCATTGTGATAACTTTCAGAAGACCGGGGTGTGTCTTTTACACCAGTCGTATGCAAGTTATAACAGAGTGTCCGCAAGGGACTCATGTGGTCTAGTGGTTAAGTGATGCCTCACAGCCACACTCCGCCCCTCCGCCACCCTGCCCTTTCCCTTCAGCTGTCATGTTGCCCCCAACATTTTCGGCAGAGTTACTCCACTGCAGGCAGGCACAGGGACTCTACACTACATAGGAAAATATACACACAGTAGTCACTACATGAAGGAAGACAACACTGGGGACCGCATGGGAGATAACACTAGGACACAGGATGGAGATGTATTGACTTACTGAGCAAAACAAACAAAGGTCTCTATGGCTACCCTACAACATTCTCCCCCTCTCCTCCTCCCTTCTCTTCCCATGCTCTTTGAATCCTGCTCCTTCTACTTTTTCTAACCTTTGTCTCGCATCCTCACCACCCCGAAACACACTATCATCTACCTTGTGCCCTCAATTTCAATCCTTTCTGGGCATCATTCCCCTGTAGTTCAGCAGGCTGGCCAGTGCAATTGCTAATTGTTTAAATGACTTAACAGCTTCACTAAATTGGTGGGAGGGTCCGTGGACGGCTTTGCGGTCTCTGGATATTCCCATGCGAGTTGACATCTTGCGTATCCTTTGGGGTTGTTTGCAATCACAGAAATGCTGCAGTTCCTGAAGTTGCTCATCCTCCTTGGGAGGTACAAAGGGTATTTCCTCACTGAAGTGGGTGCATGCAAATGCTGGCATGCTGAGCCCATTCCAGCATGTGTTTTCTGCAGGTGCCAGTAATTCTCTCTTCTGGCACCTGTTAGGTTACCATTCTGTATTCTGCTCAGACTGGCGGCGGGAGGTCCCCCCAGGCTAGAAGACTCAGGGCCCAAAAACGATGGGCCTCATTACGAGTTGGGCAGTATTCTGGTGGGAAATCAGCAAGAATACCGAGCAACAGAATGTATGTTACCGCCACATGGGCCAGAGAATTTACCACCCACCAGATTACAAGTGGTGGTGGCAGTGTTTGTCCCTATTAATTTGTAGTCCGTAAAACTCCTTGGGGTATTTCAGCGAAATTACCATGACCGTAATTCCGCCGATTTTTTTGTCTTTTTCAGCAGCAAGTGCGAGTATTTACCTAGCATGATGCATGAGGTAAATCACCCACTCCAGGGCCAAACTCGTAGACTGGCGGAGCAGGAAATATGGCGGCAATTCCGTTAATGCCACTGTTTCCCTGCACCGCCATACTCGCAATGATCCCCTTCATTGTTCCAGTTACTATTTTACAAAGCATTAACAGCAAACTCCCTTAGTTCAGGGTTGAGAGCTTCTTGTGTAGGGTGAAAAACAAACCCTTCAGGGCAAACACAAAAGGGTATCAACTGTACAGGTAGGGTGTTTCTTTGGGCAACTGGGAGAGTCTAGCAAGAAAGGGTAGCAACGCACTGTGGAGCCTGGGGGATCCTCCATGTACAGCCTCCGGTGCCTAAATCACATGGCGGGTCATGGTCACCGTCCCCATTGGCCCCCTCATTCCCATCCCCCAGCAATAAACATGGGACCTTGTCACATTACCAAACATCCTACCATCTCAAATAAAGAGGCCAGAGGACAGGATCCCGTTCCCTATGCTAAAGCTTACGTAGACAGCGAATGATTCTCCAGTAGGTAGAGTGGAGCCACTGGTGGAATTTGGGCTCCAGAATTCCAAGGGGCTGACTGTGACAGGCTTTAGGAAAGACAGAATGGCATTATGGCCCCACATCTGGGGGTGTGTTTGATTGCCAACTCAAGTAACTTATCACCACTTCGCCCCCTATGCTTCACTTTTTCCCCCTCAATCTTTCTCAGATACGTTGGGAGCAGAGACAAAGCTTCCGTAGCGCAAGGTTTAGCGAGGCCAGAGTGCACAAAGTGCAGGCACGTGCAGGGGCATTGGGTATTGGGTGTTCACTCAAGGCCCCAATCAATCACAACCCACTTTTTAAAACTGACCTCCAACCGACTCACTTTCCCCTTTGCCTCTCTAAGATTTTGAGGATGGCTGCACCCCTGTTAAGAGGAGGAGCACCAGTGGTGATCCCAAGCAGGCTTGGGGTTACGTTAAGAGGAGAGAAGTGAGGAGTGGTGTAGAAGCCTAGCAAACCATGGAGAAGAGATCTTTCTTGGGCTCCTCAACCAGACTAAAGGCAAACATTGCAAGGTGCAGAGAAGACCAGCGCAACCAACTGGCACAACACACAACACAACCCCTCTTCTCGGTCAATGAGAGCTGTGTAGATAAAGCATCTCTCACAGGGACCCAATAACTGCACAAGTACTGCTACTGGCAGGCAAGAAGATTTCATGAGGCTAGATGGGGTACTCTGTAGAGGTATTTGGGTGTCTCAATTTAGGAGCATATCCAGGCCCCATAGAAGCAATTGGCATCTATAGCATTTTGATCGCAGCGAATAGCGACTGATAAAATCAGTTTATGGACATAATCACTGGAATTCCTGAGTCGACGTGGTGCAGCCAAATAGGCTATTTTTTAGCCATTTCGTGCCTACTTTAAAAAAATGAATATAATTGATTAACTTTGGTTTAAAAATGACACATTCAAAAAACGGGCGGAATAATTACATCAACCTACTGGTAAAATTGTATATTTTCCTATGTGTCATGCAACCTGAGTTGTGACCATTTAAAAAGATCAGCATTCATTTGCAATTTTAATCTAAGCACAAAATATTCAGAATGGCAAACACATCTGATCCCAACCTAATGTACGCACATGAATTTAAAGAATGTACATTTGACTTAAAAAAAAAATATTCTTCTAAATACTGTGTCCAGGCTATTTCAAACCCCCTACCGCCACAACATGATTTGACCACGATCACACAATGTGTTAAAATCTGTAAACCTGAACAAGAGCCTATGGTCGCCTGGGTTCACACGCAACAACTTAGCTACAGGAACTCATTTGTTTTTAAATGAAAGCACAGAATTGCCTTAGAAACACAAAACGTGTTTATGGTGAAGAGTGCATACTGTGCGGACAATGCTTCTCTTCTGACTGGTGTTGGGGCTACAATGACACAACAGGGAGAAGCCTAGGACGAGTGGTTAACACTTTTGAACCTAACATTAAATGTTGACTTAATACCATATACTAATACGTACATTTTATACTCTAATGACGCTAATGTGCTGAGGAACTTGCCTAGTCATTTGTTCTTCTCTCAACAGCAGATAAGATCTTTCAAAAACAGTCGCCTTACAGCACACAGCATACCACAACTGGGGAGTGATTGGTCGTGTTTAAAAAAAACAACTAAAAAAAACGATGGAGAAGTATTTATGGAATGTTCAGAATTATTTCAAAGCGTGCCCAGAATCCCCAGCAGAGCATATAGATTCAGACCAGATGGGCTTGCTTATTGCTTTCATTCTTGCAGAACATCTTTTAACTTTAAAATGAACCTCTTGGGGGAGTCTGAAGAGCTCAGTGGATTGACAGAAGGCGGGTGTGGGACCTTTCACTTCCTGGTCACATTCAGCTCAGATCTGTGGTGACTAAAGGTCAACGACGGCTGGCAGCAGGCTCGGCGGCCCCTGAAATTGTAGTCGATTTGGCTAATTTGACTCCCTGCAGAAACAAGCATTGGCAGGGCCAATAGTTTTGGCGTTTACTGCTCTTCTTTGCATTTTGCATTTATAGGCACCAGTGTGCAAGGAGGAGCGTGCAAAGTTTGAAAGGGGGATGTAATAAGGGGTGCAGGTGTGCAATAGAATGAGAAGGCAACTAGCGTAAGGGAGAAAGCCATTGACGGGGGGTGCCATTGATGATGAGAAAGAGAAAATATGAGCGAGAAAGGGTGAGAGTGAGAGGGTAAGAAACAAAGCAAGTGTGTGAGAGGAAGGATGACAGCAGATCGGAAGAGGGGGCAAGATGGGTGGGGGAATAAAGGAGGTAGGATGGGGTAGGGTAGGGTGTGTGGTGGAATAAAGGGTTTAGGGTGTTTGGTGGGGGTAAAGAGAGAGGTGATAGTGTTGAGTAGAGAAAGAGGGTGTAGGATGGGTGGCGATAGAGAGAGGGAGATATGGTGGGTGGGGATACAGATAAGGGATAGGGAATGTGGATTGGGGTAGAGTGAGGAAGTAGTATGTGTTGGTGGGGGTGGTGACGTTAGGGTGGATGGGGTAGAGATAGTGGGGGTAGGGCGAAAGGGTGGGGAAGAGAGAGTGGGGGTAGGGCGGGTGGGTGGGGAAGAGAGAGGTGGGGTAGGGCGGGTGGGTGGGGAAGAGAGAGTGGGGGTAGGTCGGGTGGGTGCAGGAAGAGAGAGTGGGGGTAGGGCGGGGGGGTTGGAAGAGAGTGTGTCTCGGAAGTGATAGTGGGGGTGGAGTGGATGGGGGTTAGAGAGAGTGGGGGTAGAGAGAGTGGGGGTAAGGTGGGTGGAGGTAGAGAGAGTTTGGGTAGAGAGAGTGGGGGTCGGGTGACAGGGGGTGGGGTGAGTGGGGGTAGAGAGAGTGGGTGGAGGTATGGGGGTAGGGTGGGTGGGTGTAGAGAGTGCGGACGGTGTAGTTGGGGTAGAGAGAGTTGAGGAGTGGGGTAGAGAGTGTGGGTAGCATAGGTGGGGGTCAAGAGAGTGGGGGTATGTAGAGAAAGTCGGGGTATGGTAGAGAAAGTTGGTTGGGGGCATGTTGGTAGAGAGTGGGGGCAGGGTGGGTGGGGGTAGAGAGTGGGGGCAGGGTGGGTGGGGGTAGAGAGTGTGGGGATAGAGAGAGTTGGGGTAGGGGTGAGTTGGTATAGGGTGGGTAGGGTAGAGAGAATGGGGTAGGGTGGGTGGGGGTAGATAAAGTGGCAGTAAGGTGCATGGGGGTAGGGTGAGTGGGGGTAGAGAGAGTGGGGGTAGAATGCATGGGGGTAGGAACAGTGGGGGTAGGGTTCAGGGGTAGAGAGTGGGGGTAGGGTGTGTGGGGTTAGAGAAGGTGGGGGTAGAGTCAGGCTAGGGTGGGTGGTTACAGGTAGATCGATTGGGGGTAGGGTCTGTGGGTTGGGGTTGAGAGAGTGAGGGTAGGGTGTGTGGTTGTGTGTTTAGAGAGAGTAGGGTAGGGTGGATGTAGAGAGAGTGTGGGCGGGGTGGGTGGGGTAGAGAGAATGGTGGAGGTAGAGAGAGAGTGGTAGGACTAGAGATAGTGGGGGTAGGGTAGGTGGGTACAGGTAGAGAGGGTTGGGGTAGAGTCATTGGGTGGTCATACAGAGACTGGGGGTAGGCTGGGAGGGGGCAGCGAGAGGTAAGGTAGCGTGGATGGGCGTAGACAGAGTGGGGGTAGGGTGGGTAGGTGTAGAGAGTGGGTATAGGGTGTGTGGGGGTAGAAAGAGTGGGATAGGGTGGGCAGAGGGTAGAGAGAGAGTGGAATAGGGTGGGTAGGTAGTAGAGATGGGGATAGGGTTGGTAGGGGTGGGTTTGAGAGATTAGGGTAGGGTGGGTAGGAAAAAATACATGTTATAGTAACATACACTATCCTAAGACTTTCACATTTGCCATCCATGTTTGTTATTTATAGATCAAACACATTTTATAAATAACATTGACCATAATATAACAGTATTCTGGGCTCTGTGGAGTGAATGTTGGCACACACGTCATTGTAATTCAATAAAATAGCATTTGTTCATGGTGCATGTACAGAAAACGTGAAACAGTCAGTCAGATCACTCTCCATCTGTGATCAGGATTCCCTTACTCCCTTCACTCCACTCCCCCTACTCAGATCCATCATTGTGAGTGTGAGAAACCAAAGGGTATCTCACCTGCTAGTCCTCGAGGGCTTGTCATCCAGGTGGCCAGGATACGGCCATCGCTTTTGGATCCAGTTCCTGGGGGTGGACCAGTGCAGGCGGATCACCTAGGTGAGGGGTCTTCGAGGAGTGGGGGTGAGATAGCTGATGGTGAGATGCGGCATTCCCCCCCTTTGTTGTTCATCTACCCCATCCTATTTTTTAAGAATTTCCGAAGTTTTAACTCACCCCCTTCCCACAAACACTGGGCAGAGGAAGAATATAACAGAGTAATCAGACTAACTCTCTCGCATCATACTGGACATGTCCCGTTAATCGGTCCGGCAAAGTCAGGCACTTACCCTAAATGCATATACCTAATACGAATTAGCTCTCCTCAGACAAATAAAAGGCAACACCTAAAGACACACTCTGAGCAAGGTAGAACACGAGAACGAGCAGAACCACTGGAACAAAGACACACCTACTGGAGCAGAGCAACAGACCAAGGGAAAAACCCCAAGGCTTTCCTAATGGAGGTTGTTGCCTCCGACAGGCCACGAAAGATGCGGGGAGAAGGTCAGATCCCACAAGTGAAGATTGCATTGTGTTTCCAAGACGCCAGCGACCCTGCCAGGTGAACGGCAGAGTTGGGGAGGCGAGGTCAAGCTTGTGGTACTAACGCAAAACACTAAAGAAACGCACACAGCCGGTGAGTTGGCAAGCGACCTGAGAGACCGGTGTTTGTTAAAGTGAATGAAGTAACAACATCATATCACAAGTGAAGGCTGCACAAGTGTGGATGATACGTGAAGAAAGGCAGACCCGTGAATTAACTTTAAAGTGAAATACAGCTGAAAGATCAGCGATACTAAATAACTGAGTGGTCCAGTGAAAGGAAGTAGCCCATTCCAAAGTCTCCATGAAAGGTGCATTGTTTGAAGTTAAAGAGCGAACAAACATCAAGAGTGTAAGTAAATAGTGAACGTTGAGTAAAAGTGGTCCTGCAGTGGTCTGTAAAGGAAGCCATGCACATTAAGCTTGGGAAAGAGAGCCCCTTTGCAAACGTGTGTGAACTGTATCATGAGAGGTCTGAGACCAGTAAAGGGGGACCTACGAGAACTGTGTGGTAAAAGGTCTGAGCCCGGCAGAGAGGGACCTTTGTGAACATTTTAGTTGAAACCTTATTTTGAAAGTCAGAGAAAGGAAATTTAAATGTGGACGGTCAGGTGGGCCTCGATCCATGGTTTTGAACTGTGTCCTCTGTTAGAAGCTGAGCCAGAGTGTGTCATCCTACCTTCAAGGATCGCCTTACCTTGTGGGCCATAACGTTGGGAGGAGAGCTGGTTCAGCCACATTATCATTTGAACACTGACTTTTCCTTTTGCATACATTTTCTCCTTTTTACACTTTTTGTTAAAGAGATAGGGCACGCATTAGGCTTCTGTTAGTACAGGTCATTTTGATTTGACATACTCCAGTAGGAATGTTTTGTTTATAGTTTGATGGTCGAGACTACTCTCATCTTAGTTGTAGGGCAGAATAGAAGTTTCTCCAACCCCAACATTTTGATAAAGGTTTTACAAAATTGTATCCATTGTGTTAGTGTCAATACTTGTGATACCATGCCTTCCCTACAGTGGACCATGGGAGTGCTGTATCCTGGGCTTGAAATACCCTTCCAAAAACAGATTACGAGTAGCCAATATGCAGCCTCACATTGCTGCTGCCTGATCCTGCTCAAGTGTACACCTAAATATGGCTTCTAAGTGCACCACTTGTTTTCTGCAATCCCTCTGAATGGGGAATCTGTATTTCAATGCACTCTTCTCTCGCTGCTGCTTCCGAGGCTTTCCCTGGGCACGGATTCCCTGAAAACCACCTGTTCTCGACACATCGTTCACTGCTTCTAGGTCTCCTCCTCTAGTCAGGAAGGGACCTGCTCTGGAAATCCCCATGATGCTCCCACTGCTGCATGCTTGGGGACGGTGTCCCTGCGGGAGTGAATTCACTCACAGACCCGTCCCCAGAGCCTAAGCAGCCACCCGAGCACTTGAGAATTATAAAATTAAATTGCACTCATCACTGAAATACACGCTCCCACTTCTGTTCAACTGAAGATGCCGGGCCAAAACCTGGGACCTTCATAAAATTAAAACCGCACTCTGTGCTCTCTAACAACAATGTATCGCAATGCTGCAGCGGTCACAGCTGCTGCTGTGAAACACCATAAACAAAGCACTGCACAGAAAATACTTGCATGAACTCAATCGCAAAAACAGAATCACAGTACTCTCTGATAGAAACCAGAAACAAAATGGCTTACTTGTACAAACAAACACACACTGCACATCCAATAACATGACTATCTGCACAACCAATCAGGTGCTCCTTACATCAAAAACACTACTAATCCCCCACAAGTCAAAAGATGTACATATTAGTACACTACCTTGTTTATTTTTCATAAAAAATACTGCAAAATGTGTAACATAACTTGAAAGCTGCAATAAATATACTTTAAAGCATCAATCAAGCAAAATAACCTTTAAATAACATTAACAGATGGCGGCCGCTATTTTGGAAGTAAAAATGGCTGTCAAATTCACCACACATTAGAAATTCAGCCAAAGAGTGCAAAAAAAAGTGTGGTTGGAGGGAAATTGGGTGGGAATGGGAGCAAAATCCTATAGATTTCACTTAGCAATGGACGTTAAATGGGTGCGACACATAGCTAAACTACATAAATCCATCCTCATATGTCACCTCTATTGAAAAGCATTACAAACCTACATTCAAAGGCCCTATTTCAAGCCCCTCAGCCTTGTTTGTCTAATGAAAAATCAATAGCTACGAAAAAGACAATCATGAATAATACTGACCAACATGGAAATTCCTGTGAAAATGTTTCACAAGAGGTTATACACTTGGAGGACAATCAAGTAAACCATGAGACTTTAAGTATTCCTGATATAAATTCAACGAGTGGGAACAAATTTACAACAGAGTCTCTTGATCAGATCAGCAAGGAAAGCCAACAAAACATCAGAAAAAATCCAAGTTTAATCTCGGCAAACCCACTAGTCTCATTTGGTATTTTTGATGGAGCAGCTAAATCTATTGCTCTAAACTTGAAGGCCAACCTAAAAACAACCTCAAAAAATCCTAATTTGCAGGAGTTGTCTTCTACAAAGGGAACTCAGGGGTCAAAAAGAGCACAAAATGTTACAAAGCAAAGGAAGTATATATGAAATATGCCTCCTCCAATAAAATCAGGGTTGTTTAGTAGAAATGAGACACCCAACTCTTCTAATACAACAGGAAATGAAAGAGAAGATAACTCGTCACCCTGCCAATGTCGTTCATTGCCAGCTCAAAATAAACAACGCTGTGCTGACTCTGAAGCACAGGGGTCAATGAGTGGGTCCCCAGGATCTGTAACTGACCTATGTGATCTCTCGACGTACTCTGTTGAACCTCCAGAGTAATTTGTGGCTCAGCATTACGTGGGAAAAGATACCGCAAGTGCTAGCCAGTCAAGGATCACTAAATTGAGAGTGTCGAGGGATAAGCTTGTGGAAGGACTCAAGAGAACCCTCGATCAAAGTCCTACTTCCATCTCAAAACTGAATCCAAAACAGACTATAATCCAGGAAAACAGTCTAATTCACTACACCTCGCGTGTTCATTTGGTCTCAAGTTCCAGTAATGCAACATCAGTATGTAAATTAAGAATTCAAAATCTTCATGCAGATGATGGTGAGATAAATTTGAATCGTCAATGTGATGAAATTATTTAACTGTATTCCGTCACTTCGTACAATTGTGTCTGATGACATTAAAATTGTCGAGTATGCGACCGAGAAATGTTGCGACCAAGTTCTTCTCAACATAACTTCAGCCTCGGTTCGCAACACTATTTTGAAAGCTACGGAGGAACTATTAGTCTTCGGCTTTGACATTACTCTCGAACCAACATTTGCCGGAACCTGTGTGGCAAATCCAAGTACAAGGAGTGGGCTGCAGGAGCTTCAAGCAAAAAGACGTGATGAAGTGCGAAAGGCAATGAAAGTCTTTGATAACACATGAAATGGTGGTGACAATTCCTATAAGAGATTCAAACACATGGAAAACAAACTGAATAACGATGAGGCTTGTAATTAGCCACAACAGGAGGTGAGTGACCGCTTGTGTGATTTTCTATCATGGAACACAAGAGGCTTCACTCATCTTTTCAACAACTTTGACATTGGGATGGAAAACATTTTCTTAATTTCTCCAGCAGGGTGTCTGGCATGGATTCACATGCTCTTGAATATTCCCTGTCGTCAGGCTGGGAATCCTCAGTAAAGAAAAAATCAGATTCAGTTTAGTTTTCTGATCTTTCTTTCTTAGAAGTAACCAATCACTGGTCTCTGGGTCATACTGCCCCCAGCCAATCACTGCCCTTTCCCTAAGCCCCGCCCCTGGCAGCCATCCTCAGATTTTTACTGCACGTTTAAGTGTTGGGAGTCCTCGTGCTAGAGCTCTCAAGCTTTTACTGCGTTTTGAGTTTTTTTCAAGAGATTTATCTCATTTTTTTCCGTCAATCGAGCCTCAAGCTCCACCGTTTCTACTTCCGATCAACGGGGACCCATTTTGGCATACGCCCCTCAAGGGCGAAGTTTTCGTCGAGTTACGCTTCTTGGAGGATTCCAGAAGTTTCTGAGGCCTACCTCGTGGACATGGCCCAGGAGAAAGGAAGCTCGACACCCGGATCCAAGCTGTTTAGGAACTCCCCTGGATGCGGATTACAGAATGTGTTCAAGGAGGATGAGCATTCGAGATGCCTTTACTGCCTTAACGGAGACAAAACGCACGTGGAGAAGGAGTGTACGTTTTGCATGAACATGGCGGATCGGACTATGAGGGATCGTCGGACCCTTCTTGCCCACTGGCTGGAAGGACAGAGCCCAGCAGGTGAGAAGAAGAAGAAGTCTGAGCGGTCTTCTAAGTCCTGTGAGGGCGCTCCGGTGACGGGGGCCCAACAGCAGGCAAAGCAACGCAAGTCCGGGCTCATGGTCGTTCTCCTCGGCTGCCAGGCAGGGCGCACCTTCACCGGCGCCATCAACCACGAGCCAACGCTCTGGCTCGGGGAAGAGAAAGTCTGAGAACCCGGCTAAGCTTCTGGAGAGGCCCCGGTTGATCTCGAAGGAACCAGCCGAGGGGGAGCGATGCTGTGACCCTCCCCCCAAAGTTAAGGCCTCAAGCGCGAAGGTGGTGAAGGCCTTGATTCACCCAGCTAAGGCCTTTACCGAAGTAGTCGCGATGGCCCTGGTGAAGCCTGTGGAGGCTACCCCAGTCGAGGTGACCTCGGGGCCCAGAGTTTCCCTGCCACTGCAGAGGGAATCCTCTTTTCAGCCCATCGAGAAGACCCCCGTGAAGACCCCGGTGGAAAAAGAGGGGGGGCGGTGGCCGTTACGGACACAGCCTCCGAGGAGGAGTTGGTGGAAGTCGCGGAGGGCCTCCACAGGAAGTTTGGGGAGGCCCCATCCCGCGGAAGGAATCCCGACAAGGGGGACGAAGAAAGTGACAGTGGCGCCAACAAGGCTCCTGTGGAGGAGGAGCAACCATCGCGCCCGTCGCAACCCGAGCCACAGGAAGCCCTCACAGCCTTCTCAGCCTTTGTCTCCTTCCTCTATCCCTGGGGATGACACGGGAACAGACACGGCCACGACGGGGACGGATGACGACGATGACGACGACAGGATGGACCTCCCATCATCACCTCCTCGGGCCTCCCCGCCCGTCGAAATTGGCTCCTTCCACGCCATGATTGCCAGGGCATCTGAGCTTTTCCAGCTCTGCCCCAAAGAACTAAAGAAGGAAGGATTCCTCTACCAACGGCGCAAGGCCAAAAGGAAGACGGACCTCGCGGTGCCGTTGCTGGATGACATCTGGGACGAGGGACTTGTTCTTCTGAAGAACCTGTCCACAACACCTGCCAAGAGGGACCAGTACGAGAAGAAGTACCGGGTCCCCGAGGCTGCCCCTTTGTGCCTTAGGGCACAACCGACCCCGGATTCGGTCGTCTGGGAGGCAGCCAAGAAGAAAGAGGGGGGCATCGGCCTCAATTTCGACTTCCCCACCGGACGGCGAGGGAAAGAAACTGGACGCCATAGGGTGACGAGTAATCTCATCGGCAGCGACGACGATTAAGGTGGCCAACACCCTAGCTATTGTGGCCCTCTACGACAGGGAATTGTGGTACAAGATTGCCCCCCTGTTGGACTTCCTACCGGACGACAAGAGGGCAGAGGCCTTGGCGATCCTACAGGAAGGTGAGGTGGCATCGGACCACGCCATAATGGTAGCCACTGACATTGCTGACACCGGTTTCCGCCACTTGGGCAACAGCGTTTGCCTTCGACGGCGGGGGTGGCTCAAGGTGACGGATTTCCGCCAAGACGTGCAAGCCAAGGTTTTGGACATGCCCTTCGACGGGAACAATCTGTTTGGGAAGACAGTGGATGAGTCACTGCAGGCCATCAAGACCGACACAGAGACGGCTCGGGCCTTGGGAGTTCTGCAGCAACGACGGCCGCCCTTTCGGAACTCCGGAGGCAAGCAAGGTGCCTCCAAAGTATTCAGCGGCGGATCCTCGACATACCGCTAGGCGGCCCGCTCCTCGTTGCAGGAAGCCTACAGGGGACGAGGCAAGTCAGGTGGATCTCGCCGTCGTCGCCGGGGAGGCCAAGGCAGCAAGGCTGCTGCCAAGCAAGACTGAACCGGTCGTTGCGTCGGGCCCCCACCGGAGCACCCCGGTGGGAGGCCGGCTGATGAAGTTCGTCAGCGCGTGGGAGTCCATCTCCACTGACCGTTGGGTGCTGGACGCCCTAGCCAACGGGCACACTCTCGAATTTCTAAAGAAGTGCCCCTGCATTCCTCCCGTGGCCAGGAAGGAAAACCACGTCCCTCAACTGCTGTTAGAGGTAAGGGTGATGCTCAAGAAAGGAGCCATCGAGCTCGTCCCAAAGAGGCTCCGGGGCTCCGGCGTATACTCAAGATACTTCCTCGTCAGAAAGAAGACAGGAGGATGGCTTCCCATCCTGGACCTGCGTCAACTAAACAAATACATCAAGGCACAGAAGTTCTGGATGGTCACCCTCCAGCACGTGCTGGGCCAGCTGGAGGAAGGTGACTTCCTATCATTGTTGGATTTGGAGGATGCATACTTTCACATCCCCATTCTAAAAGGACACCGAAAAGTTCTCAGGTTCGTAGTCCAAGGACGGCACTACCAGTTCAAGGCCCTCCCATTCGGATTGAAGTCGGCACCCAGGGTATTCACCAAGTGCCTAGCACCGGTGGTGAAGCGGCTGCGCCTTCAGGGGATCCACATCTACCCCTACCTGGATGATTGGCTCATCCGAGCAAGGACAAGGGAACTCGCTGTCAAACAGACAGCGAAGACCGTCCGGCTGCTCACGGACCTCGGATTCTCCATTAACTTCCCCAAATCCCACCTGGTCCTGTCGCAGGTCGCACTGTTTCTGGGAGCCAAGCTCGACACAGTAGCGCGATTGGCCTCGCCGTCGGAGGAAAGGACGAAGGCCATCCTGGGCAAGATGCAGCGTCTGCTGGCCACGGACATGGCTAGGGTGAGGTCCATCAAGTCCCTTCTCGGGATGATGTCCTCGTGCATCTATCTGGTGCGCCTGTGCAGGCTTCGGATGCGTCCCCTACAGGAGTTCCTCGACGCCCATTGGATGCAAGCGGCGGGCAGCTTCAAGGACAGGATCTCACTCAACGAGGTTTTCCGGCAAGCAATTTGGTGGTGGGGCACCCCCGCGCATCTCACAGACTTTCAGACCCCAGCACACCAGGTGACGGTGACAACGGATGCCTCCCTGGAGGCGTGGGGAGCGCACACTAGAGATCTTCACGCGAGAGGCCTTTGGCTGCCAGATGAGAGGCCGCTCCACATCAGCATATGTGAGCTCCGAGCAGTGTTCTGGGCCCTCAGGTCGTTCCTCCCATCCCTCAAGGGCAAGGTGGTGAGGATCTTTGTCAGTCTAGAAAAATGGATACCTCTACTTTGTGACCGCAAACGCATTTTGGTGGCCGTGGGCCAACCGTCTCATGCAAGATATGACAGAATATAGGTTTTCAAGTTTGCCAAGGAACGGCCATTTTGATGTAAAAAGAATCGCCATTTTGTTTTCTAACCATTGCTCATTGCTTTCTGTTCCCATTGCTTCGCAGTATATTTTCCGCTTACACTGCTCGACTATAAAACATTGTTGTCTGTATGTGAAAAGGACAAGGCTGCAGGGCCGAGAGAATAACAAGAGTTCGCTGAAACACAAACGTAGGCATTGCCAGGAAGAATGCCCGGCTCCCTCCCAAATGTAGCCTTGAAGCAGAGTAGCAGGGCATTTAATCATTTCACAGCTGCCAGCCAGTCTCGTTATACGGTAGAATATGTTAGAATAATACCGCTAAAGGCTTGAATTATGCTTTTCTTACGGCCCCCCTTTTGCTGAGCCCGCTAGAGCGTGTCGGCTCCCAGGACGCGAATAGCACCTAATAGATAGCAAGGTCCGGAATGCAACTCTCCCCCCGTATGTAGCTTGCTTCCAAGAACAGAAGCGCTGTGTTCTATTCAACAACTGAAAGATGCCTTCGCACTCACAAATTGCAAATTGTTACTAGAATAGATGTTTGAAGGTGTCATAGTAGTCGGAGATGTCCATCATCACACCAAGTTCAAAGAAACCCAATAAGGGGGGGTGTTAAACATGTCATAGCTGATTGTTTGATATGCATTTTGTATATATGTAACTGATGTAGGTAATTCACTCTCTTGCGTCCCTCGAGGTCTAGAGATACACATCGCGGGGCGTGAGACCGAGTTGGCCAACTGAGACTTTTGCTTTGCAATAAACCCTAGCTTTGGGAATACAACCTCGTGTCTGGCGTATATATCGTGTGTGGTGACTCGCCTTGTTTCCATAGATGTCAGGGTCCCCTAGGGGCCCCTTTCAAGATGGCACCAGAATAGGGACACTCCCCCACTTGTTCCATCGCATAATGTTGTAATTGAGTAAGGCAGAGAACGGCGAGGACTGGACGATCGAGCCAGGTTCAAGAGGTGTTCGGGGCACCCTGTAAAAGTGATGAGAGACTCCTTTGCAGATCTGCACACATCTGATCCCTGATCGATGTGCCTGGCTAGAGAACAAGGAGGCGAGGGTCCCGAAACGAGGCGGAAGCCAAGAAAAGCAGACACAACGTCCTTTGGTGCGTCAGTATACAGACGACTTGATTTATCAGGTGAGTCATTCCCCGATTCAAAGTATCCTGATATTGGTTGAGAGTTGACTTTGCAAAATCAAACGCCCTAGGTAAGATTGATTAACCAGGGGGAAGGTTGAAACATGCCTGGGGTATTGCCCACCTTAGCAGGGTTTTTCCGCTGTGGTAGACAAACTTTGGAAGATGGCCAAATTCTACCACCTGGGGTAACGCTGGCGTATGAGATGTATGTGAAGTATGGAGTGGGTGCGATAATATTCTGTGAGACTTGGCATAGGCAAACCAGAAAGCAACAAGACCATCAGTGGCCGATTAATGGTAGTTTTGAGATAGCGAGGATAGACAACCTGGAAAGGGTGTTGATAACAAAGAAAGCGCATCCTGCAGCATTTGAGACTATTAAAGACTGGAGAAAGGAAGCAATGCTCCGATTTAAAAGCAGAGCAAAGCATGCGCGCAGGCATAAATCGAAAGGTGAAGTAGCGGAAGAGAAAGAAGAGGAGGAGTGGACTGAGAGTCTAAGAAGGGCAGGTAGGTGTGACCAGTTGAATATAGAAAAGATATACCCACAACGTGAATTACACATAGCCGATGAATTGATAGAAAATATATTGACCCATACAAAACAAGGCCCAAGATCAGAAGTAAGACCAGACACGTCAGTAGCTATTGCCCAGACCCCGCCCGTAGCTCAAGCTCCCCCTCTGGTAGCTCAAGCCCTCCCGCAGCCACAGACCGCGCGTATAACACTTCCTATTAGCCAATCAGGCCCACAATAGACACTCCCTCTTCCCATTGTCCCATCCGCACCTCCCGCCTCAGACACAGACTCGGTACTGTCCGTTCCTCCCTGGGTTGAAGTTGAAACCACGGGGGCAAGAGGCGGGACTGACCAACGGGGGTCACGAGGGTAACCCGCAGCGCAATCAGCAAAGAAAGGAAGGTGGAATTGCAGTAACAGGCAGAGATGTATATAGACGGGAATGATGGGACGGCAGCATTGGCCTCGATGTATGACTTCCGTAGAAGCAACGAAAGACAGGTAGTGCTGGAATGCATGGGTGAATATTTGGTGGAGAAATGGAAACAGTTAATTGGGAAATTACCACTGCAGCAATTGTTAGATTTGAATGCATTAGCACGCTGTAGGGAGAGGGATGAAGAAGTGAGAGAACATGTATATAGACATTTTGAGCTTAAAGATGAATTAGATAATGATTATGCCGAAATGTTTGCTACACCTGGGTACAGGAGTAGGGATATCGGGAGAAATAGGAAGGAAACTGTAGAGCCATATATACAACAACGACATTCAATGTCGTCAGTACAAAGGGGCGATAAGTTAAAAGTATGTATACGAGAAGCGTTTAGATGGATGTCGGATCCTAGTATTCCCACAATGGAGATACACAAGATATTTGATGAATATTCCATGCCCATGAAAAGAAAAGCACTACAGTCGATGGCTGAACATTTATTAGACAAAGATATAAAAAACAATAAGGCCAGCCCACCCGAAATAATGGCAGTATATAGAAGAGCACTAGAGCGAGGGACAGGAGAAACAGCCCTATCGTTGGATCTGGGAATATTGTTACATCTAAGAGGGGGGGGGCGGTAAGTGGGGCATTTCCTATGAGAGAGGTCCCACCTACCTTTGTGCCCAAAGTGGAGGTTCCCGCAGTGGGCGGTGCAGCGGCGCAGGTGACACCAGCCCATTATACCGCCCAATATGTGCATGTCCCCTTTTCCAGACAGGAGGTGAACAACATAAAGCAGACGATTCCTGATATAAGAAAGAATCCTGCAGGGTTTTACAAGGAAGTAGAGTCCTGCTTACAATCATCCGTGCTTACCATGGGTGATATAGACCTAATATTCCCGGTGATCCTGCCAGCAGACATATGGAAACAAATAAGGAAGGTAGATGACCCAATAGCCTTTGGCGCCACATGGGAAGACTTGATAATAGAAGACAGGAATAAAGCGGTTGGAGGGACACCAGGAGCACACCTGGTGGCGTTACCAGCACGTATAGTGCAGAAGTTAAAAGCAATTGTCCCAGAGAAAAGAATTCAATGGGACAAATTGACTGCATGTGTACAAGGCAAGGATGAGTTGGCTACAGATTATTTTAATAGATTTGAAGAAGTATTCACAGATTTCAGTGGGCGGGATGTGGGTTAGGAAGCAGGAAAGAGGTTATTTGTTGACAAATATGTGAGGGTGTTAAAACTTCCAAATCAGGATCTAATAATGACATCAGATAGTGCATGGCAAGCAAAAACGTTGAGCGAATTATTACATATGGGCCAATATTATGAGCGCAGAGTGACTGCAGGAAAAGAAAAAGAAGAGAGGGATAGGGTAAATCTAAAGACACGAGTATTAATGCAGCAAGTAGTAGGACATAATAGAGTGCAAGGGAACGCACAAGGATGGAGTAATTCGAATATACATGAGGGAACTGTGGGACCGAATCAGTGTGCGTATTGTAAGGAGGAAGGACATTGGCGAGCGCAATGTCCACATCTACAGAATAGAAATGGGTCTGGTCAGAGGAGACAGCATAGAGGACGCCCAAGATTGAATGGACCAAATAGGAATAGTATGCAGCAGCATCACAATAACGGAGGTAATCAAAACCAAGGCCAAAACCAAAATGCCCCAAACCAGAGTCAGGGACAGCAAAATCAACAATATGGAAACCAGAGTGGGAGAAATAGAGGGAAGAGTGGGAATGTTTTCGATACACAGCCAAACACGTATTACAGTAATAGTAATGATTACACATCGGACGATGTGTTATTTCCCCAATAGGACAGCCCAGGACAGGGGTCGGAACCAGTGTCTATTCCCGTGAACCAGAGAGGACCCTTTGTAGAAATCAGAGTCGGGAATGAGGAGCACTGCTTTCTTGTAGATACAGGAGCACAGAAGTGTTCAATAGACCATCACTTGGTTCCGGATATACCACTGTCAGGGCAAAAGAATATTTCCGTAGGGTTCGCAGGTACACCAGTCATAAACCCAGTGTCCAAACCAGTCCCAGTTACCATAGGACCATTTACTGAACATTGTCCTTTCCTTTTAACAGAAAATTGTGGGGAGAATTTGTTGGGATTAAACTTGTTGAAAAAACTAGGTTCTGTTATACATTGCACGGCAGACGAGTGTTTCGAACGATATGGCCATACAATGCCCCTGTGTCAGAATTCATGTCCGAAGCATTACCAGGGGAACTAAGTAAAGTACCAACCTGTATATGGGCCATGCATGACAATGATGTAGGATGTTTAAAGATAGAGCCAGTAAAGATCATTTTGAAAGAAGGTGTTACCCTACCGCGAATACCCCAATACAAAATTTCGGTTGAAGGTGAGAAAGGATTGAAGAGTATTGTTACAGATTTGGTGAAATTAGGGGTAATCGAGGAAATTACAGGCAGTACATGCAACAGACCGATTCTTCCGGTTTATAAAAAAGGAGGTAATGAGGTACCATACCATTTCATAATTGATCTACGCGCATTGAATAAGGTAGTAGATCCACAATTTCCTCTAGTGCCAGACGTCACTACAATATTAACAATGATACCTGTTTCAGCAGAATATTTTAGTGTAGTAGATTTGAAAAACGCGTTCTTCAGTATTCCAGTGGACAAGGACAGCAGATATTTGTTTGCGTTCACATTAGGAGGACGATCATTTACATTTACGCGGATTCCGCAAGGTTACACAGAAAGTCCAAGTATTTACAGTAGAGCATTAAAAGAGCAGCTAGACATGCTGGAATTACCTTTGGGTAGTGTACTTTTGCAATACATAGACGATCTATTGCTAGCTGCAGACACAGAGGGGATTTGTAAAGAAAGCACTGTATTACTACTGTCGCACCTAGCGGCACATGGCCATAAAGCTAGTTTGAAGAAATTTCAGTATAATCGAAAGGAGGTGGCCTATTTGAGCTACCTACTTTCGAAAGGAGAGAGAAGACTAAAGCCACAACGCATAGAAAGTATTTCTTGTATGACTATTCCAAAGACACAAAAAGGAGTCAGAGCCATAATTGGCATGGCTTCATATTGCCGACAATGGATTGGTAATTTTGCGTTAATTGTGAAACCGTTGGTGAATTTAACTAGAAAGGATGCGGTTATGCCTTTGCAGTGGGATGAGGAATGTCAGAAAGCATTTGATGGATTGAAAACTGCATTATGCTCGGCTCCAGTTTTGGGTACGCCGAACTATGAGAAAATGTTTAGACTATTTGTGTGTGAAAGTGAAGGATGTGCATTGGCGGTTTTGACACAGGAACAAGGTGGAAGAAATAGGCAGTGCGGCTATTTTTCTTCTGCGCTGGACCCTGTAGCGCGCACTACCACGATGTTTGCGATCTGTCGCGGCGGCTGCTGCGTCAGTGAAACAAACGGAGGAAGGGATGGTATTGGGGCATACTTTAATTTTGATGGTGTCACATGCCATAGATGTTCTATTATATAGGACACAGACGCAACACCTCACCTCTGCTAGACTGACAAGATATGAGATTATCTTGTTTGCGCCCCATATCCAAATTATGAGGTGTAGCGCTTTGAATCCTGCAGAATTAATGCCACCAACCATAAAAGAAATTGGGAAGAATGAATCACCCCCCACGATTGTTTAATGGTCACTGAGGAAGAAACCAAGGGGAGAGTTGATTTAAGTGATATCCCACAGAAAGAGCCAGATGGAGAGTTATTTTGTGACGGCTCATGTTTTAAATTACCAGATGGCACGACAACTGCCGCATATGCTATCACTACCCTAGAGAGCGTGGTAGAAAGCAAAAGAATTCCCTATAATTCAGCACAAGCCGCAGAAATAATAGCATTAACCAGAGCCTGTGAGATTTCTGAAAATTTGAATGTGAATATATATACTGATAGTCAGTATGCTTTTGGAGTGGTTCATAATTTTGGTCGACTCTGGGCTGAGAGAGGGTTTTTGACATCACATGGCGCCAGAATCCAACATGGCCCTTTGATTGTACGATTTCTGTCTGCACTCACGTTTCCAAAGCGCCTAGCAATAGTGAAATGCGAGGCACATGAAAAAGTAACATGCAAAGTAGGAGAGGGAAACGCGTTTGCAGACAGAATTGCGAAACAAACTGCCACTGATTTGAATACCAAAATGGTGACGGTTCAGACAGAGGAAGTACCCTGTATGATAGAAGATGGAGTTGCCACTGTCAAAGAAATGCAGGCCGAGGCTACAGCCGATGAAATACAGGGTTGGGCAGAGGGATCCTCTGAGTTGGATCTGGAGGGTTGTTGGGTGGACAAGGGAACTAGAAACTGGATGTTGCCAAATTTGTACGTAACTGCAATGGTCACAATGGCCCACAGCCCTACGCGCATCTGTGCGAAGACAATAATACAGCACCTTTCTACAGTTTGGCAGAATGTAAACATAAAAAAGAATGCAGAAAGGTTGGTGCAGAACTGTATCACGTGTTTGCAACACAATGTAGGGAAGGGAACAGTGACTCCAACAGGCAGTTTTGGCCCGCCCTCCATGCCATTTGAGGTAATTCATTTTGATTTCATAGAGATGGAGAGATGCCAAAACTTAAAATACGTCTTGGTGGTGATCTGTGCATTCAGTAAGTGGGTGGAGGCATATCCCTAGAAGGACTGCACAGCAATGAGCACAGCATAAGTAAAGTTGAAGGAGTACTTTTCCAGATTTGGCTTGCCCCGTGTCCTATGGTCTGATAATGGACCACATTTTGTGGGTGCAGTGGAATTACAGATATGTGCTGGTCTTCAGATTGATAAGAGATTCCATAGTTTAAGGCATCCAAGTTCTGCCGGTCTTGTGGAGAGGCACAACGGGATTCTTAAATCAAAGATTAGCAAGATTTGTATGGGAAGCAAGTTGCGTTGGGTAGATGCATTACCAATAGCACTATTATGCATGCATACGTCTGTACAGGCTAAAACTGGGCTCTCCCCGTACGAGATCGTGATGGGGATGCCGGCAAATGTTTGGTGCGCACATCAGCCAAAACGACTTAGTGAGATAGAACATCCTGTACTTAGTACTTATTGTGGCCTTTTAATGCAGAAATTACGTTTGATTAATCAGCAGGTGCAGGCGGCATTACCAGTGAGATACACCGGTTCGGGGCACATGCTAGAGCCAGGAGACTGGGTGCTGCTAAAGAATTTTGAAAGAAAGTCATCCTTAGCAACCAGGTGGCGCGGGCCCTATCAAGTACTTTTGGCGACGCAGACGGCAATACGGGTGGATGGAAGGAAGTCGTGGATCCATGCCACCCATGCCAAGAAGATTCCAACTGCACTGAAAGACTTGCCTGACACTGATGACCGGAAAGAGACAGCGGTCCCAGAAACGAAATAAACTGTTGCCAGTAAGCAGCCACCTAATCTGCCAAAACGAGAAGTGAAACTCGAAACAAAGCCTGAGACGATTGCCAAAGAGGTGGAAGGGAAAAGTGTGCCCCAACGTTGCCCAGCAGAATCAACATCACTGCTGGCCGACGCGAAATCTGCCTTGCAAATACCAGCAGAAACAAATAGTGTACCCCTTTGGCTCCCACCAGCACTTGCCAGCACGTCAAAAAACGGATCTGCATCATTGGCGCGGCGCACACCAACACCTACAGTAACGCCACAGGCTGACTTTGAGCCTGAATCTGGAAGTGCACCGGCACTGTTCACGGATCATACAATACCAGGAGCAAGGCGATACAACTTGCGGCCTCGGAAGACAAAGTGATCCGCAGTTCTTTTTGGTGTTTATGTCAACCTCTGGTTCAGCTCATGGACGGAGAAGGAACCAGAGGTGTAGAGGAGAGAACCGTGAGAATTGTGCAAGTCGAACAATTCAAGACTCGCGGCTCCTTGGTGCGAGCATAAAAAGTACATGTGTCCGGAACCAGAGCGGACAAGCTGGGCGCACATGGTACTATGGCAAGTGAGATAACTGATTAACAGTACATGTGTCCGGAACCAGAGCGGACAAGCTGGGCGCACATGATACTAAGGCGATAAGATAACTGATCAAAGGTCCTCTGAGCAGTATACGAAAGGACAAGTGATCTCGCCTAAAAACGAATAATCAAATCCAGGCTAAAAACGACAGGCAGAACTGAACTGTGACAATTCCATTGAACCCATTGACATCAGAGCAAGCGCGACGAAGAGAGATATCCACAACGAACTGTGATAAGAAAGAAGAAGGACGACGAGAAACATGAGAAAGAAGAGATCAATTGGATTCCTCAATTGAACAAGGAGGGAGAATTACTTCTCAGCTAAATTGATAGAAGCTTTTAATGACATTCCGTATGAGCAGAGGCTTTGGCATCCAGACTTCAGCTATATTTACGACAATCTTCATGCCAAGGATGCAAACGATGCAAATGCCAGATGGTTACAGATAACCAGATGGGAGCTCATGCAGACGATCAAAAGTACCACAAAGGGATTCAATGCTATCAAGGAAGAGCTGAGAGCCAAAAGATTGATGACTCTTCAGAACAGATATGTCTTGGACATGATTACAGCTATGGATGGAGGTGTTTGTGTCAAAATCGGAGAATCATGTTGCACATTCCCACCTTCTCACGATGAAGAGAATGGGACCTTGATGAAGGCCATAATAATGTTGACAAATGTGCACGTCAAGATGGAAGATGAAGTGGAAGACATTGCTGATGACAGCAGGTTTGCAGCAATCTTCTCATGGGTTCCACAATGAATGGAGAATATCTTCAAGTTCCTTGGAGCCCTGTTAGTGATGATCCTGTTTGGATTCTGTGTGGTAAGAATATTAATCATACAGTGCAAGAAGACAGCAAAGAAAGCAACAGGAATGAAGATCATGATTGATGTCGAGTCTGGGTTTGGACCGCAAGAGCTGACAGATGAAGAAATCAGAGACTATTTAAAGGCCAGTATTCATGCACCTGAAGGAACGAACTTCTTGTATTCGAAGAACCACAAGAAGTATGCGGGAAGATGGATCTACTGCAGCCCGAATGGACAATGCAGTCTCATGACCTGGAGTGATGATGAAAATGTGAAATCAGCAGGAGGTCTGAAAGGGATAATGAAAATATGGACTCCAAAGAAACACTTCTTCAGAAAAGGATGTCATGATGTGAAGGCTGATGGGAGAGTGGTCGATAAATCGACTAGAGGGGGGAGTGTAGAGGAGAAGCCAAGTACCTCTACCGGATGTCCCGCCCCATCCTGATTATATGTTGGCAGCCAGAAATTGCGACATTGCAAGGCCAGTAATGGTACCTATACCGCAAAGAGTCCTTGAAACAAGGTATCCATTGAGAAACCTCGATATGTATCTGTGGAGAAATGATGGTCTTCTGGAGTAAGTTCCGGAAGAAATGTGAAAGTGAATGAAAGAGAAGAATGGTGACATCAAATAAAGCAGAAATGATGCACCCAGAAGAGATGCCAAAGAAGAAAGAATATAGACCAACATTTCGGGAGCGAAATGAAGATTGCACGTGCAGAGAAGCATTGAAGAAAATGCAAAACCATTTTACAAATGTACAGACGCAGTAACGCAAGTTGACAAAGTAATCATAAGGCTTGCTACGTAGTGAATAGACTAAAGAGGATGCGCCAATGTATATATATATGTAGGAATGTATAGAATCTGGATGATCCACGACGCATTTTAGCAAACTTGGACCCCATGAATGAAAGGGCTGGAAGTGTGGCGCAGCAGAATAAGAATAGCTGACGTCGAAGGAAGATTCGAGAAGGCTTGCCTGGCCTAGTCTCAAGAGTCGGTGCTGCCGAGAGACTGGTTATCTACTCGAGAAGATACATGAACGTGAGAAGCAAGCCGAGCTCCTGTGTGAGGTATAATGGGAAAACACTGGAAGTGCCAATGTTTCTTCATTTAATAGTATCAAATGCAACAAACGAGCTAAATACGTGGTAGTTAGATAGGGACATGCCTTCACTCCCTTGTATTCTCAGGCACGGTGAGCCTTTGCAAGGCTGAGTTCAAACAAAGTAATTGAATGGCAGACTGCAGTATTGATGATGGATGTTGAGCTAATTGGGTGAGGTGGCCTGAACAGGCTGACCCTTCAGCACCTGGGGTACCAGCTTGCATGCTGCTAGCGTGTGGAATATTCCAGAAGGGTACAAGCGTGCCAACCAATTGTAGAGGGCCACGTATTAAGGAGCCCTATAGTTTGAGAAGCCAATAGTATATTGTGTATTGGTCTAACACGGAAGATGTCTTGCCCTTGGGATGGGCTTAGTTGTCCACCTGATCTTAGAGACCCAATCAAGACCCTATCCCCCACATAAAGTATATGTAGATGTTCCTATTAAACCTATCACATCCCCTAGTAGGTTTTCTTATTTTGCCATGTAGTATGACGTCACTTATTATGCGTTTTTACCATACAATGTTTTTTATGAAATGTTTTCGAGAACTCGTTGAGCGAGCTGTGCAGCATTCGTTGTACTCCCTGTTTTAAAGACTTGTTATTAAAACAGTTAATGTTTTCCAACTTCCTGAGTTGGTCTCATTATTGATGTATGAGTAAGATATGCATCCCCATCCATCTCAGATACTGTTACCTCGTCTTAAAGGACCCACACAGGTTCAACATCCTAGATCACAACCTTGGTTATGCTTTCATTTTGAAAACAAGATCTATGTGGACAAATGCCTTCCCATGGGTTGCACAATTTCCTGCACTTTCTTTGAAAAATGTAGCTGTTTTTTGCAATGGGTGTTTCAAAGATGCATGTCTGAGGCTTCCATGGTCCATTACTTGGATGATTTGTTGGTCATAGGGCCCACAGACTCGGAGGCCTGCAAGCAGGCGCTAGAAAAATTTATTAAACTGACAGAAGGATGGGGCATTCCCCTAGCTCATGAGAAGACAGCAGGCTCAGTTAATGTCATATCTTTCTTAGGAATAGAAATAGACACTGATTTAGGGGAATGCAGGATTCCTAAAGATAAAATAGAAGGCCTACTAGAGGCAATCAGGTTGTTAAAACAGAAGGATAAAGGGGCAGTCAGAGAATTACAATATCTGGCGGGCGGACTCAACTTTGCAGCAAGGGTGATACCTCAAGTAAAGGTATTTTCTAGAACTTTGGACCTAAAGACCAAGGTTTTAGAAAGCCCCACTTACACATAAGATAAGGCAAAGAAGTCAAGAAAGATATGACTACCGGGGAAACCTTTTTGAAGAACGTCAATGGGGCAGTCATGTGGGGCACGCCATTAAACACACAAATGAAGAGAGTACTATTCACTGATGTTGCCTGCAGCAAGGGATTTGGAGCAATTTTGGAGAAATGTTGGTGTACTGGCCCTTGGTCAAAGGCATGGCATAGACATGGGTGGACCAGAAACATTACGCTTCTGGAAATCTTCCCCATATGTATTGCCTTAATGCCATGGGTCACAGAATTGAACAACAAAGAGCTGGTAGTCTGGTCGGATAATATGGTGGCAGTTAGCAGCATCAACAGAAGAACAACGTCATGCCAATGGGCACTTAATGTACTAAGAGCAATGATCGAAGTATAAATGATTAACATCATAGAAATAAAGGCACAACATATTGCGGGGAGGGAGAACGATGTTGCAGATGCTTTATCTCGCCTGCAGTGGTATGCATTTGGGCGCCTCAGACCAGACGCAGACCAGCATATGACAAGGGTGCCAGAAGAGGATCAGAGAGTTTTGACATGAAGCTAACATCAGCTGACTGGTAATGTCGGGGGCCCAAGGGAGAATTCAACAAGAAAACACACCTCAGCCACAGGTGCCAGCAAAATCTCCCTCCCTGTCAGACAGCCAGAGACCCCTCAAGAGTTTTGATGGAGCTAGCCAACAAGGCTACAGCAACGAAAACAGCAAAACAATACAGTAAGTGTCTGGCTACATAAAAGAAGTAAGAAATGTTGTGCACACAAGAGATATAAATGAAAATGAAGTTAACAGATTTGTAGAATGGGCCAATGGCCAGAATAAGAAAAGCATGGGCGAGGATGCACCTGTCAGCCGTTGCATACTTTGTAAAATTGGCTGGTGGGAAAGATCCAACATGCAGTGCGCTGGTAGACTATGCTTTCAAAGGTTGGGGGAAGCTTAAAGGGCCAGCAAAAACACCCCTGAATTTGAAAAGTTAAAAATATGAATGACAAAACTGGGTGAAATATGTTTGCACAGATCTGAAACCAATTTATTCAGAACAGAGTTGCTCTGACCTACTTTGGGTCAGCAAATTAATAGCCTCAGACGCAAGGGCTAATGATTTAGCTACGATAGATGTTCGCATGGGGCTGGATAGTATGACAATAGGGATAGACAAGTCAAGTCAAAAATGGGGAAAGGTAGGAAGATCAACCTTTATTGTATCGATCAACCATTATTGTATCGAACATAGGGATAATTGTCTAAGATGTGTTGCAAGAAATGACCTCGGAAGAGGCCCCGACCTGGGGGGCCAGTTCTTAATACACAGGAATGGCAAGGCCCTCAGCTGCTTTCAAATCCATGCAGTCTTCAAGAAAGTAATCACCAAGGCTGGTTGGGACAACACAGAATACGGAACACATTCCTTTAGACTAGGGGCAGCAACATCTGCATGGAAAGGGGGCATGGGTCCCCATGGAGTTAAAAAACTAGTGTGCTGGCCATCGGGTTGCTACAAAAGGTATATAAAGGCACACATTAATTTAACAATACCATTTTTCAGATGGAAAAGCTCCCTACTAGTCGGCCTGGATCGTGGGGCACTCCTTCGTGTTTAGGACATGAAGATGGACTGAGGACCCACGAGAAAGACTACCATTCAGAAAATCCATCACCTCGTGGTGGGGCGTCTGGGTTATGAGATGGGATGAGACCGATGAAAAAGTAGCAGACCTAGTAGGTTTCAGAGACCCCCCAGAGTACCTAGCAATATTCCTGGGGGGGCAACGAGTTTATCGAATTAGGTAGAAAGCAGTTAATATACGACATTTGTTCATCATTGACAGGGATATGTTAATGTTAAAGGACATTTGTACTGCACACTATCACCACCGGAGCGGTCCCCTGGCGGCTCTGAAAGAGGAGGGGAGGTTGAGTTAGTGGGAGGAGGCAGGAAAAGTGCAAGAGAGCAGTGATGTGCTGTTGGCGGCCTCAGCCTGGTGGGTCCGTTGGCTGGGCCTGGGGTGTTTGCGGCCTGTAGTCGTCGTGTAATGTTGTGCAAGACTATGCGTGTTTTTGTTTTGTTGTTGCAATGTAGTGAAGTTTGTGCAGTTTGTTGTGTTGTAGATTTTGATTGTGTTTGGTTTGGAGTTTGAGAGGTGTATGCATAAAGGGAAATTGTTAGTAGGGTTGGTTAGTTTGCGTCTCTATGCTGAATTCAGGCACTCGGCTTGCGCAGTCTCTCCTGGTGCAGCTCTGTCCTGATCTGGGTCCGACTGGCATACAAGGTTCCTTACTCCTCTGGCCCCCACCTCTAACATGCTCTCTCATAGCTCCATTTATCCTTCCTTCATACTCCTGTGGCCAGTGCACCTGCCAATGTCAACCTCTCAGGTAGAGTGGTGATTGCCAATATCTCGACAATTCCACACCACTGTAGTACCTGGCGGTAACTAAGGGACGGGCAAAAGTGTTGGTGGGATTGTCTGGGGGAGTTGGATCAGTCTTCGTGCGTGCCGCCTGTGTTCCAGTCTATCCGGTGTCACCAGATGCCCATTCACAAATGTGTCTGCTGTGCAGTTTTGACAGTGGACAAACTCCTGTGAAAACTCCCATATCGTTGAATGGACTAAGTGGCCTATGCAGTGAAAGTCCCAGGAACTTGCTGCAAAGCATGCCTAAAAAGAGGACAAATACGACCGGACAGACGATCTATGGAGTCCAAACCAAGATATCAAAATGCTGGAAGGAAACCGAAATTTTCATGTCAGAAATGTTGCCTAGGACACTCTGGAGAGGTGCCTCTTCAAACAAAGCAAGGAAGAAGCTTAACAAAGGAATAGAAAAAGTTTGCAAATGCAGGGCCCTGAATTTCGGTTCTATGTTCATTCATCCCCATTTTTCTTTTCATGGCTTTTTTTGCCGAAAATATTTTGTTGAAACAAAAATTGCATTTTTTATTTTTATTTGGGGGGGTTCCACCCAACTACCCCTCCCCTATCACTTATTCCTTAAACACCACCCCCAACCCCCTTATATGCCCCCCATATTTTTCGATTTTTTTTTCAGCAAAACATTTTCGGCAAAAAATGCTGCGAAACAAAATGTGCAATAAATGACGTTGTATCCTGAATTTCATTAGGCACTGGAGCAAAACCTTAACTGACCCTGACTTGTTTCACAAAGATGGAACCCACTTATCAGTAAAGGGGATGGAGCTATTTTATACAGGGATTCTCAATGCCTTAGCAGCAAAAGGGTGTGAATAAAACAGGAGTACTTTTGGGGGAACGCGAGTGGCCGGGGACCCACTCAATTGTGGCGGCATGGGTCAGGAAGGAAACTGCCATCAGGCACAGGGGTGCAGAACCAGAAAAATTTCCAAGTCCCAATGGCACAGACCTGGGAGGTCACACTGGTGGCACCCTGTGGGCAAGGAAGGATAACTTCTGTTTCCTGGCCCAAGTGCCCAAAAGTACAGAACAAATAAAACATTGCACACCTTTTTGGGAATGTTCATAATACTCTGTTATGTTTATTTAGTATTATGTCTAATAAAAAACACTGCCTTTTTATTGCCATCACAAGTATGTTTCTGAGTGATGATTATGGTTAGTACTGTTCTTGATTAGTACAAATAAAAGTTGTAGCTTATGAGTCTCACTGTCCCTCAGTTTATGGACATTCACTCCGCTCCTGTGGACAAGTGCTTCACTGGGGGCAGGGCGCACCACCCACTCGCCATGTGCCTGAGAGGCGTTGATGGCAAGCAGGCCATCCCACTCCTGAATGCCAGACAGGCCGAGTGTTGCAAGACCACTGGACTGCTTTCTCAGACTGCTGCCATCGGGATCCTTGCGCCGCCCCTTCATCCGGGTTGCCCTGCGGACATGGCCAGGGACATGTGCAGCAGCAGCCAACCTTGTCTGACCCCAGGGCAGTGGCAGATTTAAGGCAAAGGGCCCCGTTGGTGGGCCATGGATACAGGGCCTAGAGTAGGCAGGGTTGCACAGTGAACTTCAGGGACAAATGCTACTTTTTAAAAGTTGTGTTTTTTACGGTTTTCTGTGATGGGGCTGGTCTGACACCAGCTAGAGTCAGCTACGCCCCCTTGCCAGGTTTTGCTTTCAATGGTGGTAATATTGAAAGATCAACCCTGATGCGAATGTTGGAAATGTTAGGGGTCATGGCAATGGGAGGGGACATTACAGGAGGTGATAGCACAGGATAATTCCTACAGCATTCAAAACCATTTTGTGCATGTCCCCGGTGTTGTTACCCCACCCACTTGAAATGCCATTGAGCATCACAAACTTAAAGCAGTTCACCTTTTAATCTCAAAACATATCAGGGGTTACCTTTTTTGTGGGTGCTGCTTGTGGCACCTGAAAGACCCCTTAACTCAAACCCACCACCTCCATATCTCTTGCAAACCCACAGGACCCTGCTGTAGGGCAGTGAATGGAAACAGAGAGGGAATAAGGGCAGGATAGTGAGCGAGAAAAGTAGAGATGGGGCAGGTTACATGGACACTGACGGGACAGGAGAGTGGAGAATGAAGGGGGGCAGAAACATGAGAGAGAGATTCAGATTGAGGGAAGGCAGGAGAATGGGGCAATAGTTAATAGGGCACAAGAGTGACGGTAAAGGCATTGTGAAGAGGATTAAAGGGCTGAGAAATAGAGAGCAAGGGGTTCATGGGTGTAAGGAGAATTGAGAATAATGGAGGTCTAAAGAGTCAGGGAGAAATAAAGAGTGAGGGAGGCGAGGAAGAGAGAGAAGGAAGGCAAGTGAGTGAGGAATGGGTAGTGGAGTGGAAGCAATGTAAATGCAACTGGTGTGACGTGGGTAAACAAGGGAGGGAAACATTCAGTAAAGGAAGGTAGGTGAGTATGTGATTAGCAGCAAAATGAGGAAGAGCGCAGTATCTTTATAACAAAGAACCTTTGGAAGAAATGGAGAAAGAAAAGGCGAGAGAAGGATTAAGGGAACGAGGCAAGAACAGAAGATCACATATTAAAAAAGAGCAGGAAAAAGTGTGACACTAGAGAAGAAATGGCTAGTAAGGATAAAGGGAGGGCAAAAAAGAATGCTGTATGGGAGAAAATGGAAGCACGAGGGAAAGGAGTAAAAGGGGAGCATATTTGTGATGCGGGGTGGGCAGGTACTTGCCATAGCTGTCCACCTGCACACAGCCACAGCTGCAATAGATACATGAACAGGTAAACAATTCAGATGCAGCTCCTTAGATAATAATGTATGCTCCACCTGCAACCCCAGTTTCGGCTTTGTCAGCCTCACTTCAATAAACTGATTACAGGTTGTTGATGCAGACACAGGGCCGCCTGGGTAAGGACTGTTGTCCCTTAAAAGTTGCGATTGCTGGGTGATAATAAATGGGAGGGGAGTATAACGCTGCATGCTGTGTAAAGTAATGGCTCACACAGATGACCTTATATTGAATTCTCCTTCACAGTGAATACTTTTTTTTTTTTTTTTTTAAACCAAATGATATTGTTTTTAGGTTCACATTCCTTTGCATGCTGCTACTGCAATTGTACATTCAAGGTGTTTTTACTTGACCAATTTCTATAAAAAGTATGTAATGTCAGGTTGGTTTCTTATGTGATTTGTGTACTTTTCAAGGCATTGATAGAACAATGAATTATTTCGTTTTTGCAAACCAAAACCTTAAAAAATATTTTTGTGACCTATCACTGGGAAGATATGTAGTCAATTGCTTAAATCATAGCCTAGGTACAAATACTGATTTCACCACTTTAACGAAATGTGTGATCCTGGGCAAATCATTTCATCTCATTGTGCTTGATCTGCTGATATTGGGTGTTGCTAGAAGGGATTTAGTTTGCAAGTTTTGCTATGAAGAAAAATCCTCATGGTCTACTAAACTATTGCGTTGCTGTATATTTATAATAGTGAATACATATATATATATTGCACAGTATATTATTCTCTTGGCTTACACGTGAAAACTCATTTTATTATTTTTACCAAATGTATCTTAGATTATTTAAGGTGGATGTCACTGCTTGTAATGTTAATTACTGTGCTGTCACTACTGATTATGTCAATCCATATTGTACAAATTAGGGTTCTGCATATCTTTTGCGGGACAGTGTAACGCTCACCTGATTCCCACGGAGGCGCAGGTCTGGCTTAGAGTGCTGATGCTTCTTCAATGGTGAAGCGCAGGACTCTGAAGATGGACAGGAAGGGCCCCTCTACTCTGGCTTCTCCGGCTCGCAGGAATATTCCTCTGTGCGTGAAAAGGGAGTATTACCTACTGACTGAGTTATGCTCAAGCCTCCCACTCTCTTCCAACCCTCCACGATACCCTTCCACGATTCCCCGTGAAGTCTCACCTTAGGGTCAGGAAGGATGAGCTCTCCATCCTGCTTCTGATGCAGGGGCGCGTTGAAACCCAGTTACTTCACTGGATTGAGGATTATGGGAGTTCAGGTAAGCTTGACTATTCAGGTAAGGCTCTGTAAAAGTTCTGTTGCAAGTTCAAAAGTCCAAGCTTAATAATAATGTTAATTATCTTTTTCCACTTAGGGGCCGGGGTTCGGAATGCCGGAGATATGGCGCCGACCCGATGTGATACGTGCAGTTCCAGTAAATGACAGATAAGTTCTGGATGAGCGCTCGGGTAATGTCTTTGCGTTCGCTCATTCAATGTCTTTGTCTTTTTCCCCATAGGGGCCGGGGTCCCGATGCCTGGAAGCGGCAAGACCCGAAATGAAATGGGAATGACCCAACAGGTAAGACTTGAAGGAAACTGAGCTTTTCCTATTCCCTTCCTTCTCTCACCTTGTTCTTGTCTTTCTCTCTAGGTTCTGGGAAGTGGCTGTGGATCCGGATGATCGCTGCTGAAGATGGTGGCGACCAGGAAAGGTGAGTGAAATGCAGCGCTGCAGCGATCGTAGCGAAATGCTTTTAAAATGATGTCTTCCTTTTCAGGATCGTCGGTGTGATGCCTCTGTGGTGCTGATTTAGCAGGTAAGGTCTTTTGTCTCCCTTTGCAGGTGACCCAGGATACTGACAGGCGTGGCTGAGGTCCAGATGCAGGAGCTGACACGGTGAGCGTCCAGCTGCGAGGAGCAGAACAACACGAAGCGTGAGTTGCTGATCGGGTGTGGTTTAAATAGCTTTGGAAGAAGTTCCAAGTGTGTATCCTTCCTCCGATCAGGTATGTATCCTTCCCCGACCACACCCGGGTGGAAAGTAATCCCACAGGTAAAGTAGTTCCATTCAGGCCTCAAGAGGGCCTGGATGTGGCAGCATGGTCTGCATCAGGTAAGTGCACATTAAAACACTTGAACACATGTCTAGCTTTATGAGCCTGGCGCCTAAGGCGCCAGGACAGGGGTCCAACATGAGCCTGGCGCCAGGACTGCGTCCAAAGGGCCCCAGCTTGGGCCCGCTGGCACTCCCCTGGGGGAAATGATGCCTGCCTCTGGGGTTGCTGGGTCGGACCTGGCTCCTTGGAGGTAGGCGTCATGACAGACAGGTCCGGAAGACAAATTCGAACATATCAGTGCCTTTTGTGCCTAACCGTCACACAATGATGTGAATTTGTTGTGCTGTGTATGTGTTCAAGAGCCTCAGGGAGGGGGCTGATGCAGTTGCCCCATTTTCGCTTCCATACTACACTGCAACATATTTCTTTCATGGCATTAAATGTGCACTTTGCCTTTTGTGCATGTTCCAGGCTGCTCTTTTCTGGCTGCTGTCACCTTAACTCAGTAGTATTCAAACTTTTGCATACCATGCCTCCTCCCCTCCCCCTTAGTAAAAAAACAATGTTTCTGAGCCCCTCTAACTAGGCTTTTCCCCTCTATGGGGGCCAAAGGATGCCCATGCTCTTTAAAATATAAGCAGATTTTCTACTGCTTACATTTTCTATTAAAAGCAGTCACCTTAATCCTTTTTTATATTAAAAACATTAATCTTATTTTAAAGAGTTTGGGGCACCCCGGACATCCTTCGTGCCCCCTAGTTTGAAGACTACTGCCTTAACTAAAGTATTTAAATGTATATAAAGTCTTTATATGTAGTCAGTGAAAGTGATGGCGTAGACCACACTCAACTTTTATATAAACTCACTTGTGCCCAAGAACACACGCTGGATCAGACTAACATTGAACTTGTCCATGACCGTCCCAAACTACTTTCACACCTCGTGGTTTCATCATTCACTGATCTTCATAACACCAAATTAATCTAATCACGTTCATACCTTTACAACTACTTCCCCAAGCTGCCGACAAAGACACCTAACACCAGTCAAGTAGCTGAAATTCCCGAGCTTCAAACTAGCCACTACACTAAACAAGATGGAACACAAAGTGACTCAAATTCTTATTCAAACCGCCCTGTCAAAAGATGTATACCTAAATCAAACCAGGCTAAGGAAAACAAATGTTTTAGTGGTAGACGTACAAGGTAAGGGCTCTGGTAAGACACTGGACAAAATCCAGTCTGCCTATTAATTGCCCCACTTGTTAAATTCATAACACTGTTCTGATTTGCACATCGACATTGTCTAGGTAGGATATTTCAAAGTTGCCTCCAACCGGATCTATGTGATTTAACGAATTAAATAATAAAGAATGAAATTTCAACGAAACAAAAACAACGAAAACATCTTGAATTTCTTTTTGGGGTGGGGGTCCCCACAAGCCTCCCGTTTCCCCATGTTTAAAACCCCAATGTAACCCTCTCCCCACCAGATTTAAGCCCTTACCCCACCCCCACATATATTTTAAACAAAACTCGTTTATTTTCGTTGTTTTTTGATTCGTTGAAATTTAATTCTTTATTTTCTATTTGGTAAAATCACTGGATACCCTTCCAACCCACTGAAAAATATTCCCAAAATGTGTTCAAGGTTTACCAGGAAATGTCCTACCCTTGAGGTAGTTGTACAATCCCCACTGCATTGCAAACATTCACTGATGTCCAATGGCCACTTTCCACTCTAACTTGGAGGGTTTTCGCATGCAAGCATATCCTTTCAATACAGTTTCATGTAGTACCGTTTCATGCAAACACATTACACCACATTCTCTGACATCTTCCCTATCGCAGTTTAAGACACAAAAAACATTCTTTCCTTTCCAACCATCCTGACATCTGCAGGGCAAGAATAATGAAACATGGCCTCTCAATTATCGCTTATCCCCTAGCTGGATTTATGACGGTCTAAGCACCAGATTAGTGCAGACAAACCTATAACAAGCATTCATCACTCCAATTATTCAGAAGCCAATGACTAACACAAACACACTTGGTCACACCTGTATTCTCCCCTGTATGGCTAAGGCTCTTGAAGCAGCTGCCACTACTCAAGTCTCGCATTACCTCAAAAATCACATTCACCAATGTGATTATTAGTCTGGATTCCATCCTCGTTTGCGGGGTGTCTGAAAAGCTTCTCAGCTAGAGAAAATGCCCACTCTTGAGCCATGATATTGCTTGACTTATCTGCAGCTTTCAATACCATTGACCACAAAATCCTGCTTGGAATTTTAGAAAGCTACCTGGGCATCACTGGAAGAGACCTTCAAAGGTTTACTTCCTTTCTCACAGACCACTCTCACCATGTACAACTAGGTTCCTTCTCTTCCCTTCTTCAACAAGATCACCTGCCGCTGACACCCATCAATACATGCATGGCCCCAATGGCCTAAAATATCAACACTTTACTCATGGGCTTTCACATGTATGAAGACAATACACGCCTCACCTCATCTGAATGTACAAAAGGTACTGTATGCAATTTAAAATCTGATTCTGTTAATGTGTGCAACATTGAGGCAGCTTGATAATGAAGTGATTGAACCATCTTCTGCGATGTTGTCTGGTTAGTGCCATCCGCAGTACATGAAGAATGGAACTCAAGGGAGATAAATACCTGGAAAGAACAGCAAAAAAAAGTAACTGAACTGAGTGGGAATTAATCCATCACGAAAAGTAAAGAAATCCAGTGGTGCATCACATCACTAAGCAATATGGGCCTCATTATGAGTTGGGAGGTATTCTGGTGGTAAATCTGCCGGAAATACCACCATCGGAATTACCGTTAACACCACTTGGTTCGGCGGATTTACCGTCGGATTGCAAGTGGTGGTCGTGGTGTTAGTCCCCATTAATTTGGAGTCCATAGGACTCTAAGTGGGATTTTGGTGAATTTCCCACACCGTAATACTCGTAATGTGCCCTAAATGTACCTTATTCTGAAAGGGCACTTGAATGAGTGTAACGTAGGTCCACACATTCAAAGGCCTCTTTTAACCCCCTTTGCACATTTGCACAATTAATGGGGCATTTCTGTGTATTTGAATGCACATCTCAAATTGACGTATGGGATGCTCATTGAAACGTGCAGAAAATAAAAACATTCCCCTATACCTATTTTGGACCAGTGCAGGGCAATACTCTAAGGGTGACAGGGTGACTTTTCACAGTGTAATGCACAAATGTTAAAGTGTCACAACAGTGGTATGAAACTCTATTGTCACCCTTGCATTGCAAAGTAATTTTTTTTTATATTGCATGCACTGCAAGTTGCTCTCCCAGCATCCAAGTGAGTGCAGGGAGCCTGCCATACATGAATAACAGGAGCTAGGCTAGGAAGCTGCCAGATGTGCAGATCACCTTTGTGCATAAGGTGACCTATGCATTTCTTTATCTTTATAAACATATTTATGCAAACACATCAGACGGTATGACATTCCACATAGCAGTTTCCCCTTTGTGAGCCCTCTCCCTCTCTAACTCAAGCCATGTAACAAATTAAAACAGATCCAAAAACCTCTTCCAACTGTCCCCATACAGCCTATATTTCTTCTGACATCTGTAGGTCACCTTTTCCATAAGTGAAAGTGTGTGCATCTCCTCCACCCAGGTTTCCACTTCTGGACGAGTCATAGACTTCCAATTTCGTAGAATCAACTTCTTTGCCGTCAATGCCGCCTGAACTGCCATTTTTTCTATGGACTGGCTAAGTCTTCTACCAGGCTGTCTTGACCCAAAATTAGAGTCTCAAAATCATAGTCCAGAGACACCCTCAGGACCTTGTTAAAAAATAAAATCCATTCACTCCAGAAATATTTGTCACATTCCCAAAGCATGTGTTCAAGTGTGCCAATCCTGTCAGTACACCCCCAGCAAGCATCAGCATCATTAAGGCCCCTCTTGGATAGTTGTTCAGGTGTCTAATAAACCCTTTGCAGAAACTTGATCTGCCTTGATCTCTCACCTAGTCTTAATGATGAAAGGGCAACATTCTTACATATGTTTGACCAGCGTGTTTCAAACATCTTCTCAGTGAACCTTGCTGACCACGTTTCTAATAATATCCTATGACTCTGTGTGTAAGACACTATTAGCTCATATATTTTCTAAGCTTGATGTTCTTCTGTCTCCAGCGTAGCCACATAGGTTTGGCACATGTCTTCAATTTGTGAAACTGCCCTTTTAAGTTAGATATATTCTTGAACAGTACGAATGGGTATGCTTTTAGTATACTTCAGCTGCTTTAAATTGAGCCATTTTCCATATCTCATGAGGTCGCCAATCAATTTTTTTTTTTACCATTGACTTTACTAGTTTTTTAAATTTACAGACCTAGTACACCCTATCTTCCAATAGAGTACTGGAGGGGTTAATAGTTATCCCCTTTTGTCCGATTCTCATGGAACATTAGTATGTTCCCCTTTATCTAAGATTTGGCTGGTGGCAGTGGTATCTACCATTTTTATTCTACCGCAAACTATGAAAATAGCCTTTGGTACCATTGAGGCTATGGTGATAGCCTCGAACTCAGACCCGGTAATCCACTTCTAATTTTACTCGGTTCCGGTTGAATTGTTTCGCCATATCTTTTTGTAAAGGTCTTTCTAGTGTTTTACTCTGCGCGCCAAACTAGGTTTGGTTCCTTTTTTCGCCATCCTTTGGCGGGTTTCTAGGTACACACATTCCTCCTCTGTCTGCTGGCATTGAAGTTTCCCAAAGTTTGGTGCATGGTGGTTTATCATCCCAAAGGAATCCCTGAATCAGCCTGTCAATATCTGCCCACACATTTTGTGTTGGCAACAAAGGAATCAGGCTGAGAACATAATTGATTTTAGGTGCTTTTGTAATTTTCACAGCTTTGGCTTTCCCTGACAGGGAGAGGTTTATTAACGTCCATGTTTCCAGATCCGATTTCAGATTTGAAACTACATTCTTTGTATTTGCTGACATGATTTTGTCTACTGATCGTGTCAGCCAAAGACCCAGATATTTAATACTGTCGGGACACCAATGAAAGGCTAAGGTGACTAGATTTGTTTTAGTACAGTATTTTGATAAAGGCATAGCCTCTGATTTGATCCAGTAAATCTTGTAACCAGATAGGCTTCCAAACCCTGAGATTAGATTCATCAATACCAATATAGGCTTATCCAGATTCATCACCACCACAAAAGATCATCTGCAAACAACCATATTTTTGGGCAAACACCCCATAGTTGAGTTCAACTATAGTTCTATTTTCCCTAATCGCCGTAGCCCGGGTTTCCATGGCAACTACAAACAATAGAGGTGATGAGGGGCATTCTTGTCTAGTCCTCTTTTCTAAGTTGAACATTTTTTTAACAAAATCTGTTGGTTGTCACATCTGCGGGTGGCCCTGCACATAGCAGCCTGACCCATCCTATGAAATTCTCTCCCAAGTTCAATTTCTCCAAGTCCTTGAATAAGTAAATCCATTTAATTCTCTCAAATGATTTGTTAGCCTCCAGAGACAAAGTCACTGCACTCTGGTTCAACTCGTTTGCTTGTGTAATTATCTGTAGTAACTTCTGCATATTAGTGGCTGCATGCCTGCCACTCACAAAACCTGATTGATTCTGATGCACTAGTTTTGGCAAGACCTCTTTTGAGTCTTCTTGCCAGCGTCTTTGACACCATTTTATTGTGTTGTTGTTAATGTGGCTAATGGGACTATAACGTGCTGGCGAAGTGGGAACTTTGTCTTTCTTGAGTATAATAGTAATAAGGGCTGAGTTGAATGGGGAAGTTCCCCAGGTACCTTTCAGGTCTTGTACATATCACTCACAAACACGAACACTGAATCTGTTATGAACTTAAAGAACTCCATTGGTAGAGCATTTGGATCTGGGCACGTTCTAGCATTTAAAGGGTAAGTCGATTTCTTTAATACTTTAACTGCCAGATCTTTATCTAGATCTGCCTTCTCCTGCGTTGACAATTTCAGCTTTCTCATCGTCTGCAAAAATGCAGACCTCTCATTAGTGTGATTTCCTTCTGATTCTCTGAACTCAGCTCTTTCCAAAATCAATATATTGAACTCATATTTAAGCCACCTCAGGGCTGTCTTCTTAGCTTCATTCGATGATTTCAAAACCTCAGTCTCCAAGTTCTTGATACTGCTTTCCAGCCTTTTGATTTCTGCCTCCTTATTGTTCTTCTTTTTGCTTGAGAGGCCAATCAGATGTCCTCTCATGCTGCCTTTAAATGCTTCCCACAGTGTTCTCAAATCTACCTTGTCAGTTTTGTTTACAGCTACAAAGAACTCAGCCTTTTTCCCAATCTTCTCCATCATGCCTTTCTCTTCGAAAATGGATGTGTTCATTTTCCAAAAGGAGCTCTTATGAATTGCGAATTGTAACATGATAATCACCTCAATCACGGCGTTATCTGAGATTTGGATTCATTTTACTATCCAGGTACTTGGTTGACTAAACCAGCTGTTAATATTAAGTCAATTCTCGAGTAAGTATCAAGGGCATTAGAGTAAAAACTGTAATATCTCTCAGAGGGATGTTCCAGTCTCCATACATCCACCAGGTTGTATTCAGAGATCGAGTCTTTCAATGAGCTACTCTGCTGGACATTAACCCCCACAATGCATTTATCACTCTTGTCCAAAAGTGGATCCATTACTTCATTAAAGTCTCCTCCTAAAATGATATTGCTTGATCCTCTTGTATTGTCAAATCTGAGCTACCTTTTTCATGAAGGAACCATTATCCACAGTTGGTTCATATATGTTGCATATGGTTGACTTTGAGCCTTGTATTTGTACCATCAATGCTATCACTCTCCCTTCCGAGTGTAAGGTGCTTCTGCCCTTAATTCTGTATGAAGGAGTAAACGGCAACCTGCAGGTAAAACTGGAGTTGGGGCCCGCACACATGTGCAACATGAAATCCAGGGGAATAATCTGTTAACCAACCATTACCGGCCTTAGCCAGACCGTTAGAATGGGCAGAGTAATCTGTGTAGGAATTACTCCCTGCCCTACAATCCATCAGCCCTGATGACTGAACTGTGTGTCTGAGCAGCTGGTCAAATAAAAAGACATAGCCTTATTTCACTGGAAATGCATGAACAGCCTTTATAATGAATAGGTTTAGATATTGGGCCCACATGAATACATAACTAGAGTGGCAACCATACAGTGCCCATGGGGGTGTGGCACATGAATTTCAGACATAGGATGAATACATAATTAAATAACATAAATTCATTGACATGATGCGGGGTGGTTTGGTGCTTGAATTTCAGACATAGGATGAATAAATATATAAATAACATAAATTCATTGACATTTGATGAGGGGTGGTTTGGCGCTTGAATTTCAGACATAGGATGAATAAATAATTAAATAACATCAATTCATTGACATTTGATGGGGGGTGTTTTGGCGCATTCATTTCAGACATGGGAGGAATAACTAATTAAATAACATCAATTCATTGACATTTGATGAGGGGTGGTTTTGGCACTTGAATTTCAGACACAGGATGAATAAATAATTAAATAACATCAATTCATTGACATTTGATGAGGGGTGGTTTGGCGCTTGAATTTCAGACACAGGATGAATAAATAATTAAATAACATCAATTCATTGACATATGATGAGGGGTGGTTTGGCGTTGGAATTTCAGGCATAGGATGAATAAATAATTAGATAACATCAATTTAACTTGGGAAGCGGCACAACACCTGAGGGGGCAGTTCACAGTCCATGAGCGTCTCCTAACAGCGAAAAACCATGTGAATGTTACCATGAAACACCTCAGCCTCCTTTCAGTAAGGCACACATACAACGTCCCAGTTTGTGCAGACACCAGTGTTTTCAACCAACCCCAATGTTTGGAACTGGACACAAAATGGGGTTTAGAATGTCAATATTCTGGTAGACCTGGTTAGCTGTGGTCTACCACCTATACATTAAGTCTCACACAAACGAAGTTTCCACAAAACAAAGACAAACACTCCACATTAAACAATCCACCCCCTAGCAGGACTCCGACCGCAAACCTATAAGAAAGCCCTGAGTTCATAAGCAAAGCCCCTGGAACTTGATGGTAGGGATTAAGTTCTTTCCATTCCACGTCGTTCCAGAGGTGCACCAACCGTTGCACTAACCCTTTCGGTCATCTTCTGTCAAATACTCACCCGCCTTGTAAAAATAAAACAGTGACAGGAACCCACATCTGTTGAGGTGACGCAGCAGGTAAAAAGGATGGTTTTCCATCACCAACCATAACTCAGCCGCTATTGACAGCGAGTCCAGTTAGTTTGATTTTTTTTTTCTCTGACTCCACAGTCAGCAAAGCAGAAGGCAAACACGCGCGTCTGAGTTGAAGCCAATGGGCTAAGCAAATACCCCGCCTGCAACAACTTCCCTGTCTCCTACCTTGCTCTGGGAATGAGAACTGAAAGGGATACAATCCTGGTGCATCCCCCACTGACAGAAAACAGCCTAGGGAATACAGCTACCACTGCCCGCTGTCTGCTGTACTCGTGCCTCTGCTCCCACCAATAGTGCAACCTCAAAACAGGCCAGAGAGGCCTGCTTGGAACGGGCTGCCATGCACCGTCAGCGGCGCCCGCTGTTGGCCCTCTCTCTTCTCTGTCTATTTTCACGCTCCCCCTCCAGCGTGCCTCTCAACCTCATAGAACCTACGGGACCTTCCACCCCCGGTCTGCCTGAGGGGTGCCTCAATCCCGACTGAGGTGAAATTACCACACCAACATACGCAGTCCCCCTGCTGGCAGTTCATACCAAAATCCCCCATGTTGGTGATCTCGGTCCCAACAGAAAAACCTGATGCCTGACTTTAGCAAAATGGAAGAAAGGTGCAACGATCATAGAGAAAATGAACAAACAAACAAAACGTCAGGGTACAGATAATATATTTCTGGCATGTACACACAAATAACCACCCATGCATATAAATACGTCCAGGTAAACACGCAACACAGTTATGACAATTACGCCATCATTAGATGTGATAGGGACTCCAAACTCTCCAAAGGTGGGGGCGTTGCCTTCATCTTCAAAAGATCACTCGAACTTAGGCCTGTCCCTCATCAGCAGCTCCCAATGGCTGAAGTTTTAACAGTTAAACTTCCGATATCACCCAACCAAACTGCCGCCGTTCACCTTATCTACCGACCTCCAGGACCCACCACATCCTTTACTGAAGACATCACATCTCTCCTTGCAGATAACACTAAACCCAAATCTCAAATCATACTACTGGGTGACCTAAACCTGGGCTTCCAAGACACCAATAATCCCAAAGCCCTTGACTTGGCCAACTCCTTAACCGACTTAGGATTTACCCACCACATTCACACTCCCACGCACAACAAAGGTAGAACCCTTCACTGGCTGACTGACTTAAATTGCAGCATCGACTCAGTGGCGATCACCCCTGCATATGGTTGGACCATCACAAAATTACCTTCTGCATTAAATCCAGTCAGCAGAGTCCTAAACAAAATATCGCCCCATCTATCTGCACTAAAAATAAGAAGGACATCACAAAAGAGAAACTACTCCCCATCAACCTGCCTCTCCTCAACAGAGTATCGTCTACCTGCACAGACCCTACTGTACTGGTAGACACGTATAATCCAAACTATCCAAAAAGCCCTCAACATCATAGCCCCATTCGAACTATGGAAACCCAAGCCCGAAGCTCACCTTAACTCGTGGTTCTCTCCTCATCTGCGAGATCTACGCAAAACAAAAAGAAATGCAGAGGCCCATTGGAGATCCCATCCCACGGACACTAACAAAAGCTCCTTAATCTTAGCCTCATCTAACTACAAAGAAGCAATCCTCCTCACTAAAAAAGACATGTACAACAATCGTATCATCCTGGCTGAATACAACACCAAAGAGTTTTTCAAGATACTAAAGGAATTAGAATCTGCCATAGCCCCTATCGACAATTGCATCACAGACATCGATTGGTGCTCAAATATCCAAAAAGCCCTCCTTGATAAAATAACTACGCTCCAACACAAAATCAATGCTAAAAAATGTAGCCTTCACCCCGATTTGTTACCTAACTCCCACATCAACAAAATACCCCATCAGCCCACTCTGCTAAACCTTTCTATTTTACACCTCTCTCTATTGCTGAGGTGGAAAACATTATCAAAAAATATAAACTGACTAACTGTCAAGGAGACTTCTGTCCTGCCTCCCTCATCAAGGAATCGGTACATGATCTTGCCCCCTTCATCACCAATTTTACCAACACCTTCTTCAAATCTGGAATAGTCCCTGATAACCTCAAGGATGCATGCGTCATCCCACTCCTAAAAAAACCTACCTTGGACCCAAGCAACCCTAGTAATTACAGACCCATCACCACTGTTCCCTTCTTATTAAAAATCCTCTACCACAATGCTTATCTTCAAATTCAGGATTACCTTTTAAACAATAAACTTATAGGCCTCCGTCAATCTGGTTTCCGACCCAGACACAGTACAGAAACTGCCCTCATCGACCTTAAGTCACAAATCAAGGTCCTAAACGACAACAGTAAGCTAGCACTTCTACTATTGTTAGATCTATCAGCAGCATTTGACTTAGTTAATCATCAAATTCGTTTTAGTACAGTATTTTGATAAAGGCATAGCCTCTGATTTGATCCAGTAAATCTTGTAACCAGATAGGCTTCCAAACCCTGAGATTAGATCCATCAAAACCGGTATAGACTTATCCAGATTCATCACCACCAACAAAAGATCATCTGCAAACAACCATATTTTTGGGCAAACACCCCATAGTTGAGTTCAACTATAGTTTTATTTTCCCTAATCGCTGTAGCCAGTGTTTCCATGGCAACTACAAACAATAGAGGTGATGAGGGGCATTCTTGTCTAGTCCCCTTTTCTAAATTGAATTTTTTTTTAAAAAATCTGTTGGTTGTCACATCTGCGGGTGGCCCTGCACATAGCAGCCTGACCCATCCTATGAAATTCTCTCCCAAGTTCAATTTCTCCAAGTCCTTGAATGAGTAAATCCCTTTAATTCTGTCAAATGCTTTCTTAGCATCCAGAGACAAAGTCACTGCACTCTGGTTCAACTCATTTGCTTGTGTAATTATCTGTAGTAACTTCTGCATATTAGTGGCTGCATGCCTGCCACTCACAAAACCTGATTGATTCTGATGCACTAGTTTTGGCAAGACCTCTTTGAGTCTTCTTGTCAGCGTCTTTGACACCATTGTATTGTGTCGTTGTTAATGTGGCCAATGGGACTATAATGTGCTGGCGAAGTGGGAACTTTGTCTTTCTTGAGTATAACAGTAATAAGTGCTGAGTTGAATGGGGAAGTTCCCCAATTACCTTTCAGGTCTTGTACATATCTTGTACATATCACTCAAAAGCATGAACACTGAATCTAGCATGAATTTAAAGAACTCCATTCGTAGAGCATCTGGATCTGGGCACTTTCTAGCATTTAAATGGTAAGTCGATTTCTTTAACACTTCAACTGTCAGATCTTTATCTAGATCTGCCTTCTCCCGCGTTGACGATATCAGCATTCTCATATTTTGAAAAAATGCAAACCTCTCATTAGTGTGATTTGCTTCTGATTTTCTGAACTCAGCTCTTTCCAAAATCAATATATTGAACTCATATTTAAGCCACCTCAGGGCTGTCTTCTTAGCTTCATTCGAAGATTTCAAAACCTTAGTCTCCAAGTTCTTGATACTGCTTTCCAGCCTTTTGATTTCTGCCGCCTTATCGTTCTTCTTTTTGCTTGAGAGGCCAATCAGATGTCCTCTCATGCTGCATTTAAATGCTTCCCACACTGTTCTCAAATCTACCTTGCCAGTTTTGTTTACAGCTACAAAGAACTCAGCCTTTTTCCTAATCTTCTCCATCATGCCTTTCTCTGCGAGAATGGATGTGTTAATTTTCCAAAAGGAGCTCTTATGAATTGCGAATTGTAACATGATAATCACCTCAATCACGGCGTGATCTGAGATTTGGATTCCTTTTACTATCCAGGTACTTGGTTGACTAAACCAGCTGTTAATATTAAGTCAATTCTCGAGTAAGTATCAAGGGCATTAGAGTAAAAACTGTAATATCTCTCAGAGGGATGTTCCAGTCTCCATACATCCTCCAGGTTGTATTCAGAGATCGAGTCTTTCAATGAGCTACTCTGCTGGACATTAACCCCCACAATGCATTTATCACTCTTGTCCAAAAGTGGGTCCATTACTTCATTAAATTTCCTCCTAAAATGATATTGCTTGATCCTCTTGTCTTGTCAAATCTGAGCTACCTTTTTCATGAAGGAACCATTATCCACAGTTGGTGCATATATGTTGCATATGGTTGACTTTGAGCCGTGTATTTGTACCATCAATGCTATCACTCTCCCTTCCGAGTGTAAGGTGCTTCTGCCCTTAATTCTATATGAAGGAGTAAAGGGCAACCTGCAGGTAAAACTGGAGTTGGGGCCCGCACACATGTGCAACATGAAATCCAGGGGTATAATCTGTTAACCAACCATTACCGGCCTTAGCCAGACCGTTAGAATGGGTAGAGTAATCTGTGTAGCAATTACTCCCTGCCCTACAATCCATCAGCCCTGATGACGGACCTGTGTGTCTGAGCAGCTGGTCAAATAAAAAGACATAGCCTTATTTCACTGGAAATGCATGAACAGCCTTTATAATGAATAGGTTTAGATATTGGACCCACATGAATACATAACTAGAGTGGCAACCATAGTGACGCCCATGGGGGGTGTGGCGCATGAATTTCAGACATAGGATGAATACATAATTAAATAACATCAATTCATTGACATGATGAGGGGTGGTTTGGTGTTTGAATTTCAGACATAGGATGAATAAATATATAAATGACATAAATTCATTGACATTTGAAGAGGGGAGGTTTGGCGACTGAATTTCAGACATAGGATGAATAAATAATTAAATAACATGAATTCATTGACATAAGATGAGGGCTGGTTTGGAGCTTGAATTTCAGACATAGGACGAATAAATAATTAAATAACATCAATTCATTGACATTTGATGAGGAGTGGTTTGACGCTTGAATTTCAGACATAGGAGGAATAAATACATAACATCAATTCATTGACATTTGATGAGGGGTGGTTGTGGCGCTTGAAATTCAGAGACAGGATGAATAAATAATTAAATAATATCAATTCATTGACATTTGATGAGGGGTGGTTTGGCGCTTGAATTTCAGGCATAGGACGAATAAATAATTAGATAACATCAATTTAACTTGGGAAGCGGCACAACCCCTGAGGTGGCAGTTCACTCTCCATGAGCATCTCCTAACAGCGAAAAACCATGTGAATGTTACCATGAAACACCTCAGCCTCCTTTCAGTAAGGCACACATACAACGTCCCAGTTTGTGCAGACACCAGTGTTTTCAACCAACCCCAATGTTTGCAACTGGACACAAAAAGGTTTTTTTTAGAATGTCAATATTCTGGTCAGACCTGGTTAGCTGCAGTCTACCACCTATACATTAAGTCTCACACAAACGAAGTTTCCACAAAACAAAGACAAACACTCCACATTAAAAATCCACCCCCTGGCAGGACCCCGACCACAAACCTATAAGAAAGCCCTGAGTTCATAAGCAATGCCCCTGGGACTTGACGGTAGGGATTAAGTTCTTTCCATTCCACGTCGTTCCAGAGGTGCACCAACCCTTCCACTAACTTTTTCGGTCTTCTTCTGTCAAATACTCACCACGCCTTGTAAAAAAGAAACAGTGACAGGAACCCACATCTGTTGAGGTGACGCAGCACGTAAAAAGGATGGTTTCCCATCACCAACCATAACTCAGCCGCTAGTGACAGCGAGTCCTGTTAGTTTGTTTTATTTTTTTTTCCTCTGACTCCACAGTCAGCAAAGCAGAAGGCAAACATGTGCGTCTGAGTTGAAGCCAATGGGCTAAGCAAATACCCCGCCTGCAACAACTTCCCTGTCTCCTACCTTGCTATGGGAATGAGAACTGAAAGGGATACAAGCCTGGTGCATCCCCCACCGACAGAAAACAGCCTGGGGAATACGGCTACCACCGCCCGCTGTCTGCTGTACTCGTGCCTCTGCTCCCACCAATAGTGCAACCTCAAAACAGGCCAGAGAGGCCTGCTAGGAATGGGCTGCCATGCACCGTCAACGGTGCCCGCTGTTGGTCCTCGATCCTCTCTGTCTATTTTCACGCTCCCCCTCCAGCGTGCCTCTCAACCTCATAGGACCTACGGGACCTTCCACCCCCAGTCTGCCTGAGGGGTGCCTCAGTCCCGACTGAGGTGAAATTACCACACCAACATACGCAGTCCCCCTGCTGGCAATTTATACCAAAATCCCCCATGTTGATGATCTCGGTCCCAACAGAAAAACCTGATGCCTTTAGCAAAATGGAAGAAAGGTGCAACGATCATAGAGAAAATGAACAAACAAACAAAACATCAGGGTACAGATAATATATTACTGGCATGTGTACACAAATAACCACCCATGCATATAAATACGTCCAGGTAAACACGCAACACAATGATGACAATTACGCCATCATTAGATGTGATAGGAACTCCAACCTCTCCGAAGGTGGGGGCGTTGCCTTCATCTTCAAAAGATCACTTGAATTTAGGCCTGTCCCTCATCAGCAGCTCCCAATGGCTGAAGTTTTAACAGTTAAACTTCCGATATCACCCAACCAAACTGCCACCATTCACCTTATCTACCAACCTCCAGGACCCACCACATCCTTTACTGAAGACATCACATCTCTCCTAACAGATAACACTAAACCCAAGTCCCAAATCATACTACTGGGCGACCTAAACCTGGGCTTCCAAGATGCCAATGATCCCAAAGCTCTTGACTCGGCCAACTCCTTAACCGACTTAGGATTTACCCACCACGTTCACACTCCCACGTACAACAAAGGTAGAACACTTGACTGGCTGACTGACTTAAATTGCAGCATCGACTCAGGGGCGATTACCCCTGGCATATGGTTGGACCATCACAAAATTACCTTCTGCATTAAATCCAGTCGGCAGAGTCCTAAACAAAATATCGCCCCATCTATCTGCACTAAAAATAAGGACATCACAAAAGAGAAACTACTCCCCATCAACCTGCCTCTCCTCAACAGAGTATCGTCTACCTGCACAGACCCTACTGTACTGGTAGACACGTATAATCCAAACCATCCAAAAAAGCCCTCAACATCATACCCCCACTCAAACTACAGAAACCCAAGCCCAAAGCTCACCTTAATTCGTGGTTCTCTCCTCATCTGCGAGATCTACGCAAAACAAAAAGAAATGCAGAGGCCCATTGGAAATCCCATCCCACGGACACTAACAAAAGCTCCTTAATCTTAGCCTCCTCTAACTACAAAGAAGCAATCCTCCTCGCTAAAAAAGACATGTACAACAATCGTATCATCCTGGCTGAATACAACACCAAAGAGTTTTTCAAGATACTAAAGGAATTAGAATCTGCCATAGCCCCTATCGACAATTGCATCACAGACACAGATTGGTGCTCAAATATCCAAAAAGCCCTCTTTGATAAAATAACTACGCTCCAACACAAAATCAATGCTAAAAAATGTGACCTTCACCTCGATTTGTTACCTAACTCCCACATCAACAAAATACCCCATCAGCCCACTCTGCTAAACCTTTCTATTTTACACCTCTCTCTATTGCTGAGGTGGAAAACATTATCAAAAAATATAAACTGACTAACTGTCAAGGAGACTTCTGTCCTGCCTCCCTCATCAAGGAATCGGTACATGATCTTGCCCCCTTCATCACCACTTTTATCAACACCTTCTTCAAATCTGGAATAGTCCCTGATAACCTCAAGGATGCATGCATCATCCCACTCCTAAAAAAACCTACCTTGGACCCAAGCAACCCTAGTAATTACAGACCCATCACCACTGTTCCCTTCTTATTAAAAATCCTCTACCACACTGCTTATCTTTAAATTCAGGATTACCTTGAGCAATGTGCCCTCTAATTATTTTTCTCTATGTGCGGAACTGGTTTGCTGTTGTGCATATTTTATTTTCCATGTGCGCAACTGACTAATGAGGTAAGCCACTTTGTGAGCATGCGTATTTAGTGAACTGCCATTGCAGAAGAGAGTTTAGAAAGGAATTTCCTCTTCCCAGCCACAACAATTCTTGACAAATCTTACAACACTTTTTCAAAACACATAGACTAAAAAGGAATATGTCATATGTGATTAAACAGAAAACTCATCAAACAGTCCAAGACTTCAACATCTGCCACAGTACCTTGCCAACATTTTATGTCACTGGAAAATCACCCGTGTACTACAAAACACAAATATCTCTTGTCATAAACTAAGGTGGCTGTCAAGAAATTCAGACAGAATACAACATTTGCCGATGGATTAATGGCAATTAAAAGCAATGGGCCTCATTACACGGAAGGCGGTAATGGTTAACGGCCACCGTTAATGGTAACGGTGACCGTTAACCATTACCGCCTTACTACGAGGTCCCTTAGCGGGTTGGTGCTTTAACGCCTGCTTTTTGCAGGTGTTAAAAACCAACCCGCTAAGGGACCTCGGAGCTAATTACGGCACCGCAATTTTCAAATTAGCGCCTTCCCCATTCCCATAGAGCCCTATGGGGCAGAAATGGGAATGGGGAAGGGCAATGGCGGAAGGGGGATTTACCGCCCCACCAACCTTGGAATGGGGCGGTAAATCCCCTTTCCGCCAAGGCGGTGCCGGTATTTTACCGGCATGAGCCATGGCGCTAATAGCGCCATGGCTCACCGCCTTCCGTGTAATGAGGCCCAATGTGTCAAAAAATATTCTGATAGGAGCTCAAGTGCCACTTTAATGAAGTAATTCAAGGGCAAGGAGAACATGCTTCTAATAATTTGTCTAAGGATAATAATTGCATCAGAATAAATGATTATCAAATATTTCTGTCCCTATGCTTACTATCCACATTATGTTGTCCTTTAGGCAGTGATAACACACGCCTTAAAGCTAAGAGAAATATAAACCATCCATTTGTGCTCCCTAAAAAATGAAAATGTGCACAACAAAAAAGAGAAACAGCTTCAACCCACAAAGCTCCACTGATATTTTTCCGAATTAGTGACCAGTAGAGCAGTGGCAATGGAAGGAACTCTTATAATATTAATGCCTGATCTCAACAGGAATTGCAAGTGGAAGAACATCTTTTAATAAGCAGAAAGTATCCCAAGGCTAATTACTTTTTACTCCCTGAAAAATCATTTGACTCCAAGCAGGGAGCAACATCTGATTAGAGCCCTGCTCATACCGCTGACATAGGAAGTTAAATGACAGGGCACATAATAAAGTCTATAGTTTTGCCCACCCTTCCGCACCACAGCATGGATAAAATTAAATAAGAGCCTTACTGTGGTTTATTATGGGACCCTGCTGAAGAAGATTGCATATGTATATATGCCTTTTAAGTTAATAGCATCAATTCATCAGAGATACAACTGATTTAGTGTCTTCTTCTGTAACTATGAATCCTTCTTCTGTAATTCTTTATCGGTTAAATAAGATGCAGGGGGATTCTAGAGACAATACACACAGAACACATGGTTATATTGAAAAGCCCTCAGCAGCTGAGCATAGAAAGAAAGAGAAGGTGCTGTTGTCTATACGGGTACTAGAATTTCCTATCCATTAGCAAACAAGCAACACATTTCCCTCAGTGTACTTCTGAAACGTCTGACTTGGTTTTTGAAATGTGCTGCTTTGTTCATCACCCACAAGTAGTGATGACCTGAGCTCTTCCACCAATACCCTTCCCCGGCCCCTGTGCTAGCCTCCAATATTAGTTGATAGAGCACTGTAAAAAGTGAGGGATTGTAGCAGTAAACACTCACTGGGATATTTGCAGACCCACAATACTTTGCAAGCGAGGCATATTTAATGCCTCAGGATATTATGTGCATTTTAAGAATGTCATGACTCTGCATGTACGCAATTCTTTTGTAGTGCATACAAGATTGTTTGCAACATACCCCACCCTTATATCAATGTGTAGGATTACACAGTGTCAGTGAAACCGTTTTTGCATAGCAGCGAGCTACCATATAATGTGCGAAGGTCTATGCCCAAAGGAAATCTGAACACTTGGAAATGAGGCAGATTGTGTGAAAAGCATTCTCCTTCTGAATATCCATTGCCCTAATACTATGGACAGGCATAGTCCATAACAGTTATCCCTTGTAGGCAAACTAAATGATATTTTAATGTTGTTCTCCACTTATAGGGTAATGTTAGTAATGCTAAAGTATGAGATACTGAGCATCAAATTTGTCTTCTCAAAAGCCTTACAGGGTAAATTAATTTTTGAGTTTTATAATGCATTAACTTGCAAGGGGGCCACTTCAAAGCACTTGCATGACATATGTGCAAAGAAGAGGAAGTATGGGATAAGGTTACACGTCCAAGAAGCCTGCTTACTCAGTTCGATTGTATCATGTGGGTGACGCTTTTGGTAAGGCACAATGAGTAATAGAAATTCTGGCATGTGAACGTTATTCATATTATTCATATTATTCATATTAACACAAACATAAAACAAGTGGATGAAGGTACTTGTCTGCTAACCTTTTGCAGAGCCAAGAGGAAGAATCAAGGTTGTCCGGTACTTCTTAATGTGTTCTGGGGCAGATGTTAGAGTCATAAGGTAAAAGTGTGGTAGAATCAATCTTAGGAGTCCTGGGTGAGGAGGGAACATTATTTGGTTAATCTGTGCAGGCATATCTTGGTTAGATTTTTCTGTTCATGCAGCCAGTTTTTCATATTAGTTTTTAACCTGTTATTTGTGTATTTTGCTGTTAGGGATTTTAGGCGTTTACGATCACCCTTGCATAGTAGTTAATGCAAATTATCAGAATATCAAGACTTGTTGCTTATTTTAAGAGAAAATACATTTCAATTAATTGCTGTGGCTTGTGCCTTATTAAATATTTTTGAATAGGTGAGAATTGTCTGTGGGCGCTGCTAAAAATCTTCTGAGCGGCACCCAGAAGGAAGCTGGGCAAGCGCACATGCGCACAGCTTAGAGGGAACACTGACCTTGAGAACAATAAACTTATAGGCCTCTGTCAATCTGGTTTCCGACCCAAACACAGTACAGAAACTACCCTCATCGACCTTAAGTCACAAATCAAGGTCCTAAATGACAACAGTAAGCTAGCACTTCTACTGTTGTTAGATCTATCAGCAGCATTTGACTTAGTTAATCATCAAATTCTCTGCCTCCACCTTAAAAATGCTGCCCACTTTTCAAATGAAGCTACATCCTGGATCAGCTCCTTCTTGGCAAACAGAACCATGCAGGTCTTCTCCCTATCTGCTTGTGCTGAACCCTCCCCAGTCCCGTGCGGCTTACCACAAGGGTCCTGTGTGTTGCCCACACTTTACAATGTCTTCACAAAGCCACTCTTTGATATTCTTGACTATCTGGGTGTCATCTACACCAACTACACTGATGACACCCAGCTACTCATCCCTATCACTGGTGACTACGCGACCGACTCAAAAGCCCTTACTGATGTATACTCAGTTATCCAGGCATGGATGGTGCATCATGGGCTATGCCTAAATGATGAACAAACGAAGTTACTCATCCTTGGCTCCCACAGCAAACTCAATAAATTGGACCCGTCCTTCAAAGCATTCATCATTGACAGCAATACCATCAAGGTGTCCAAAGACACTAAAACTCTAGGAATTTACCTTGACTCGAGTCTATCCCTCATGGGACAAACCAATGCAGTGGCCTCAGCATCGGCGTACACATGCAAACTTATCACTGCATGCAGGCCCTTCCTGACTACTGCCAACTGTATTATCCTGGCGAGAACGCTGGTTATGGCCAAAATTGACTGCTGCAATGCCTTATATCTTGGGACTAGCCAAAGAAACATCAACAAGTTACAGGTAATGCAGAATAACACAATAAGAGCTTCCCATAACATTCCCAGGAAAGTCCACATCTCCAACACTAGGCACAGTTTACACTGGCTCTCTGTAACTCACAGAATATCCCTCAAAACTTTGGCACTAACCCACAAGTGCCAGTCCAATTCGGCCGCTGCTTACTTAGCTAACTGCTTTACCTCTCACTCCTCATCCCGCCCGCTGAGATCAGCCTATGCTCACACCCTACCACGCCCAGATTCAAGCTGCAAAAATCAGGCGGATCCAGTTTCCCAGTCCTCGCAGCTAAACTTTGGAACACACTGCCTAATGCACTCAGACCCAAACCTTCTAACCAATCATTCAGGAGCAAAGCCAAAGCCTGGCTCCTTGCCCAGGACCTTGCCCCTACACGAGCCTAACTCTGACTCTTACCACCAATCCATTGCACCTTAAACACTCCACCTGTATATAACCTTATGAGACTGTATCCTCTGTAACCTTATGAGAATGTATCCTGTAACTCCCTCCATGTATTATGCCCACGGTAACCTTTGTATATCGTTGCCTTAATGCTCACATTTGTCACCCTGCATTTCCTGTATTGTCTGCTATTGTAACCATGTACACTGTGAAGATATGCGCCTAGATGCCCCTGGGCCAGGTGCTCAATACAAATAAATAAAATACAAATAAAATATATATGCAGGTATTTTTTTCTCAGCAGCATATTATGATGGCAGTGTGGGAACACCATGCACATTGTTATTCATTTATATATTTTTCTTTTCATTACATATACCATAAATCATGGGTGCACAACATACGGCCCGCGGGCCAGTTGCGGCCCGCCATGCCCTTTTGACCGGCCCGCGAGGCACAAAGACTTTCCTAATGGAGGGCGGCCCGCGGCCGCCCTCCATTAGGAAAGTCTTTGTTGTCTTCCTGGCCGGTGAAAACACTGGCCCTCATTGGCTCAGCACACACACGCATCACGTCGCTCCTACGAGCCACGTAATGCATGTGTGCTGCACCAATGGAGGGCCAGCACTACGGCTGGCGTGGCCCATAAGGCTTGATGCCGGAAGGCATTTCAGCCTTGGACCACGCCAGCCGTAGTGCGATTCCAGCGACTTCCAGCTTACCTGCCTGCCTGCCTTCCAGCACGTCTCCGGTAAGTGGTCTGTTTGTGTTTGTGTGTCGGGTTTGTTTAGCTTTATGTTTGTGTGTATGAATGTTTGTGTTTGAATGTATTTTGTGTATATGTTGAGATGCGGGGGTGGGGGGTGTGTCGGATGTGTATGAATGTTTGTGTTTGAATGTATTTTGAGTGTATGTTTAGATGCGGGGGTGGGGGGGTGTGTCGGATGTGTATGAATGTTTGTGTTTGAATGTATTTTGAGTGTATGTTGAGATGCGGGGGTGGGGGGGTGTGTCGGATGTGTATGAATGTTTGTGTTTGAATGTATTTTGAGTATGTTGAGATCCGGGGGTGGGGGGGTGTCGGATGTGTATGAATGTTTGTGTTTGAATGTATTTTGAGTATGTTGAGATGCGGGGGTGGGGGGGGTGTCGGATGTGTATGAATGTTTGTATTTGAATGTATTTTGAGTGTATGTTGAGATGCGGGGGTGGGGGGGTGTCGGATGTGTATGAATGTTTGTGTTTGAATGTATTTTGTGTATATGTTGAGGTGAGGGGGTGTGTCGGATGTGTATGAATGTTTGTGTTTGAATGTATTTTGAGTGTATGTTGAGATGCGGGGGTGGGGGGTGTGTGTCGGATGTGTATGAATGTTTGTGTTTGAATGTATTTTGAGTATGTTGAGATGCGGGGGTGGGGGGGTGTCGGATGTGTATGAATGTTTGTATTTGAATGTATTTTGAGTGTATGTTGAGATGCGGGGGTGGGGGGGTGTGTCGGATGTGTATGAATGTTTGTGTTTGAATGTATTTTGTGTATATGTTGAGGTGAGGGGGTGTGTCGGATGTGTATGAATGTTTGTGTTTGAATGTATTTTGTGTATATGTTGAGGTGAGGGGGTGTGTCGGATGTGTATGAATGTTTGTGTTTGAATGTATTTTGAGTGTATGTTGAGATGCGGGGGTGGGGGGGTGTCAGATGTGTATGAATGTTTGTGTTTGAATGTATTTTGTGTATATGTTGAGGTGAGGGGGTGTGTCGGATGTGTATGAATGTTTGTGTTTGAATGTATTTTGTGTATATGTTGAGGTGAGGGGGTGTGTCGGATGTGTATGAATGTTTGTGTTTGAATGTATTTTGTGTATATGTTGAGGTGAGGGGGTGTGTCGGATGTGTATGAATGTTTGTGTTTGGGGGTGGGGGTGTGTGTCGGATGTGTATGAATGTTTGTATTTGAATGTATTTTGTGTGTATGTTGAGATGTGGGGGGGGTGTGAATGTTTGTATTTGAATGTATTTTGTGTGTATGTTGAGATGCGGGGGTCGGGGGGTGTCGGATGTGTATGGATGTTTTGATTTGAATGTTTTTTGTGTGCTGAGTTGGGGGGTGGGGGTTCGTGTCTGTATGGGTGCTTGTTTGAGAGTTTGCTGATTTGGGGGGGTGGGGGGTTCGGGTCTGTATGGGTGCATGTGTGTGTGTGCTGAGTTGGGGGGGTGGGGGGTTCGGGTCTGTATGGGTGCATGCTTGAGTGTGTGTGCTGAGTTGGGGGTGGGGGTTTGGAGTCGGGGGGGTTCGGGTCTGTATGGGTGCATGTTTGTGTGTGTGTGCTGAGTTGGGGGGTGGGGGTTCGGGTCTGTATGGGTGCATGTTTGTGTGTGTGCTGAGTTGGGGGGTGGGGGGTTCGGGTCTGTATGGGTGCATGCTTGAGTGTGTGTGTGTGCTGAGTTGGGGGTGGGGGGTTGGGGTCTGTATGGGTGCATGTTTGTGTGTGTGCTGAGTTGGGGGTGGGGGGTTGGGGTCTGTATGGGTGCATGTTTGTGTGTGTGCTGAGTTGGGGGGTGGCGGTTCGGGTCTGTATGGGTGCTTGTTTGAGAGTTTGCTGATTTGGGGGGGTGGGGGGTTTGGGTCTGTATGGGTGCATGTTTGTGTGTGCTGAGTTGGGGGGGGTGGGGGGTTCGGGTCTGTATGGGTGCATGCTTGAGTGTGTGTGTGTGCTGAGTTGGGGGTGGGGGGTTCGGGTCTGTATGGGTGCATGTTTGTGTGTGTGTTGATTTGGGGGTTGGGGGGTTCGGGTCTGTATGGGTGCATGCTTGTGTGTGTGTGCTGAGTTGGGGGTGGGGGGTTCGGGTCTGTATGGGTGCATGTTTGTGTGTGTGTTGATTTGGGGGGTGGGGGGTTCGGGTCTGTATGGGTGCATGTTTGTGTGTGTGTTGATTTGGGGGGTGGGGGGTTCAGGTCTGTATGGGTGCATGCTTGAGTGTGTTTGGGGCATAGTGTTTGGTTGGGGGTGAGGGGGCCATGGGGCATAGTGTTTGGTTGGGGGTTAGGGGGGTGAGGGGGCCATGGGGCATAGTGTTTGGTTGGGGTGAGGGGGCCATGGGGCATAGTGTTTGGTTGGCGGTGAGGGACAGGGGGCATAGTGTTTGGTTGGGGGTGAGGGGGCCATGGGGCATAGTGTTTGGTTGGGGGTGAGGGACAGGGGGCATAGTGTTTGCTTGGGGGGTGAGGGACAGGGGGCATAGTGGTTGCTTGGGGGTGAGGGACAGGGGGCATAGTGTTTGGTTGGGGGTGGGGGCCATGGGGCATATTGTTTGGTTGGGGTGGGAGCCATGGGGCATAGTGTTTGGTTGGGGGTGAGGGGGCCATGGGGCATAGTGTTTGTTTGGGGTTGGGAGCCATGGGGCATAGTGTTTGGTTGGCGGTGAGGGACAGGGGGCATAGTGTTTGGTTGGAGGTGGGGGCCATGGGGCATAGTGTTTGGTTGGGGGTGAGGGGGCCATGGGGCATAGTGTTTGGTTGGCGGTGAGAGACAGGGGGCATAGTGTTTGCTTGGGGGGGTCAGGGACAGGGGGCATAGTGTTTGGTTGGAGGTGGGAGCCATGGGGCATAGTGTTTGGTTGGGGGTTAGGGGGGTGAGGGGGGCATGGGGCATAGTGTTTGTTTGGGGTTGGGAGCCATGGGGCATAGTGTTTGGTTGGCGGTGAGGGACAGGGGGCATAGTGTTTGGTTGGGGGTGAGAGACAGGGGGCATAGTGTTTGCTTGGGGGGTGAGGGACAGGGGGCATAGTGTTTGGTTGGAGGTGGGAGCCATGGGGCATAGTGTTTGGTTGGGGGTTAGGGGGGTGAGGGGGCCATGGGGCATAGTGTTTGTTTGGGGTTGGGAGCCATGGGGCATAGTGTTTGGTTGGTGGTGAGGGACAGGGGGCATAGTGTTTGGTTGGGGGTGAGAAACAGGGGGCATAGTGTTTGCTTGGGGGGTGAGGGACAGGGGGCATAGTGTTTGGTTGGAGGTGGGAGCCATGGGGCATAGTGTTTGGTTGGGGGTTAGGGGGGTGAGGGGGCCATGGGGCATAGTGTTTGTTTGGGGTTGGGAGCCATGGGGCATAGTGTTTGGTTGGCGGTGAGGGACGGGGCATAGTGTTTGGTTAGGGGTGGGGGCCATGGGGCATAGTGTTTGGTTGGGGGTGAGGGACAGGGGGCATAGTGTTTGGTTGGCGGTGAGAGACAGGGGGCATAGTGTTTGCTTGGGGGGTGAGGGATAGGGGTGTCACGGTATTAGTTTTATGACGGTACAATAACCTTCTTGCCAAATGACGGTATATCATGGTTATCGCGGTATAGCAGGTGGAGTTAACTAATCTTAACAAATATTTTCTAAAAGGTCATAAATTGTCAGATTTATCATCACAAACAAAACCATGCACCCAGGGCCAGAATTGGGCTTTTCAACATACTTTCCACTGAAATGCCACCCCTTGCTTGCACCAAACACAAAAGCACGTGTGGAGAGGAGGAGGAGGGGGAGGTGAGCCCTGCTGCGACTGGCAAAGCAAACTGAATAGCTTTTCTTAAGTGGTCATTTAGGCTTTTAGCTCCCCCACTGGCTACTGGTGAAGATGAACATGTTGCCATATTGATAATCTGCATGCCACAGATCAATGGAGTCTGATGGTAGTATACGCTTGTGCGCATACACACACACACACGCACTCTCTCTTTACGTTACAGCCTTTAGTTTACTTCTGGGCCAAAATGTGTTCAGTAATCACGGACATGTTACCCTTTGGTATGGCAGCAGGGAATACCCACAGAGATGATTACATTTCGCAGTGTGACTTATTATATGTAAATTCAATGATAGAACCAGGGAATTCCCCCATTGTCATATGTTTAGAAAACATTATCCATTATAAATATATAAACCTCAAAGCCGCCAACCCAAAGTCCCGGGATGATAGCTCAGCGGCAACGTGCGTGCCTTGGAAGCAAGACGACACAAAGCAACACAGGTTCGATCCCTGGGTCCGCGCTTAGAAACCTGTGGGTGTTTAAGCGCGTTATAAATACGCAACTAAGACAAAAACAATTACGCAACTAAATAAACAAAACCAATTTCTTTAACAGCGCCTCGATGCCCTGGGGCTGTGTGAGCGCTTTAAAAAAAATGTAAATAAAAAAAAAAGTAAACCCCTTTCCTTCTTGGCACTGTATTTATTCTTCCTATTGCTAACATTTGATTTTGTGTCAGGCACGTGTGTTTTATGGAATGGCATTAAAAACTGCTCAAACTGAAACTACTTGGCAGACGGCACATCCAACAGTGCAAGACCAAGACTGCGCAGAACTTGCTTACTGCAGCCTTTCCAAATCAGATTGAAAAGCACACTTAACGGTATGAACGGTATACCGGTATAAACAATGTGACGGTTATTATTGTTCAATTAAGTGGTTCACGGTATCTTTAACGGTATACCGTAATACCGTTGCATCCCTAGTGAGGGACAGGGGGCATAGTGTTTGTTTGGGGTTGGGAGCCATGGGGCATAGTGTTTGGTTGGCGGTGAGGGACAGGGGGCATAGTGTTTGGTTGGGGGTGGGGGCCATGGGGCATAGTGTTTGGTTGGGGGTGTGAGGGCCATGTGGCATAGTGTTTGGTTGGCGGTGAGAGACAGGGGGCATAGTGTTTGCTTGGGGGGTGAGGGACAGGGGGCATAGTGTTTGGTTGGAGGTGGGAGCCATGGGGCATAGTGTTTGGTTGGGGGTGAGGGGGCCATGGGGCATAGTGTTTGGTTGGGGGTGAGGGGGCCATGGGGCATAGTGTTTGGTTGGGGGTGAGGGGGCCATGGGGCATAGTGTTTGGTTGGGGGTGAGGGGGACAGGGGGCATAGTGTTTGCTTGGGGGGTGAGGGACAGGGGGCATAGTGTTTGCTTGGGGGGTGAGGGCCATGGGGCATATTGTTTGGTTGGGGTGGGAGCCATGGGGCATAGTGTTTGGTTGGGGGTGAGGGGCCCATGGGGCATAGTGTTTGGTTGGGGGTGAAGGGGCCATGGGGCATAGTGTTTGGTTGGGGGTGAAGGGGCCATGGGGCATAGTGTTTGGTTGGGGGTGAGGGGGCCATGGGGCATAGTGTTTGGTTGGGGATGGGAGCCATGGGGCATAGTGTTTGGTTGGGGGTGAGGGGACCATGGGGCATAGTGTTTGGTTGGGGATGGGAGCCATGGGGCATAGTGTTGCACTCCAAGAGTGAACTCAATAATAAAGCTAAAACAGGCACAGTTAGGAGATGTACATCCTTTGCTTTTTTGAGGAAACCTGACTCAACGAAGGCCATACTCCTCTTGGGTAACCCAAACAGCAAACTATAGCAGTCCAAAATAACGGAATGTCCAATCAAGGGTCAATAAAATATATATAATTTAATTAAACAGACGATATACAATAACTAAATCGAAATAAATGATAGCAATGGAAAATGTGTAGTACAAAATGTAAGTTTGAAATGCAATAAAAATCGTTACCCCTCAAAAACATATCTTTTTCCATGTGTTTATTACGAATTGGGGGTTGAAAAAGCCTCCTGACATGTCCCGCCTACCGCCCCGCCCACTTTTACTTTTCGGCCCACTATAGCCCTCATGTAAGGTACTTTCGGCCCTCTGTCAAAATCAGTTGTGCACCCCTGCCATAAATGGACTATGTCAGCCCCTGAATTCTGTAAGGGGTTACACTTATCTTTCTGCTTGCTGATTACGTGTATGGGGATGTTATTACGTAATAGTAAAGCTACCCCACTAGAGCTTGAGTTAAATGTAGAGCTTTGTACTTCTCCAAACCCAACCAAACCTCTCTTGAGTTTCATAGTTTCTAGTTCTGTAAGGTGAGTCTCTTGTAATAAAGCAATATCCGCTGTTAGGGTGTTTTTTTAAAAAAAACTTTGTTTATTAGCACACACAGGCAAAGCACATACTTCTACATGTTCAGATGTTACACACAGAGTATTGTACACAGTTATTCACGGTCCGAATCTGGGCCTTCCGTTTCGGCTTTATCTAATAGATACTGTTTGTACCTGGCCCATATATTTCTGGGTCTGGAGGTGGGCAGCACTGAGTCTATATAAAGCTCTTCCGTGTCATTTGTCCATAACATGTCTTTGTCCCAATCCGCCTTGGTTGGGGGTGTCGCACTTTTCCACTTCATTAGTATTGCTCTTTTGGCGATCAGCAAGCTCAGATACAATAGTTTATGCCAAGTCGGATTCATTTTCCCCACCACTCCCAACAAACATAGCCTTGGTGTCCACTGGACAGGTTGATCTGCCATTTCATCAAGTGCTGTACAGACCTCCCCCCAGAAATCTCTCAGTTTTATGCATGCCCAAAGCATATGATATATATTTGCGTCATCAGTGTGACATCTCGGACAGGTCCCGGTGTGGAGGGGTAGATTTGTTTAAGCCTTACGGGGGTATAATGCGTCCTGGGCACTATTTTATAATGTATTAGCTTATATCTGGCGTTACATGATATTTGTTTGGTCAGTGTGCATATTTGTGTCCATTCATGATCCTCTATTTGTTGCCCCAGATCCTGTTCCCAGTTGCTTTTAGCCGTGTGGTCCCCAGCTGGGCGTGTCTGGATTATAATTTTATATAGTGCAGAGGCTGTGATTTTCTGTGTCCTCCCCTGTGAACATATAGCCCAGCCCCGTGTTTATCTCTGGTTCCTCTGGGAAGGAGGGACAAGCATTTTGTATGGCGGCTTTTATACGGTTGTATTGCATTTTATGTGTATTTGTATTCCCCACTATATCCCTGAGGTTTTCCCATGTCACAAAGAGCCCCTCCTGGAACAACTGTCCCCATTGAGCGATACCTATGGAGCTCCAATGCATGGCACCCTCCCCATCCAGGGCAAATGGTGATTGCGGGTCACCCCATAGCGGCATACTCGGGTGATATAACCTGTCTTGACCAAATATATCCGCAATTTTGGCCCAAGCTGTAGTTGTCACCCGTGCAGGGTCTAATAAATTATGATGTTTGGGGGTTGGTCGTGTCATTTTATGTAGTGCCATTATCGATTCTCTCACTCGCTGGTCAGGTGGTGGGACCCCTGGGTTGAGGAAGTTCGTGGCCCAGTGGGCGGCATAGTATCCCTACGCTGAAGGTAGTAAAGCTCCAGGTCTGGTGCCGCTAGCCCTCCCCGTTGGTATGTGTCAGTTAATGTCCTCCATCTTAGCCAGGGGTGCCCACCCCACACGAACGTTACGCAAGCACTTTTCATTTTGGTAAACAGTGTGCGTCCAGGCCAGACCAGGACTGTATGGAACAGATAGAACAGTTTTGGTAGTATGATCATTTTAATTAGGGCTATTCTCCCCATTAACGAGATGGGAAGGGCGCTCCAGCGTTTCATTTTTGCACACAGGGAGTCAGCCAAAGCATTATAATTCAGAGCTCGAAACAATTGGGCTGTTATGGCTACATGTGCTCCAAGATAAAGTATGTGTGTAGGGCTCCACAAGAGACCATGCAAGTATTGGGATTCTGTTGTATTTTCTGTGAGTGGGTATATCTCTGACTTGTTGGGATTAAGTATTAAACCGGAGTATCCGGCAAATTTTTTCACTTCTGCCAGAACCTTGCCCAAAGTGTGCTCAAGATTCCGTAGATATAGTAAAATATAATCGGCATATAAAGTTATAATTTGCATCTTGCCCTCAAGCCATATCCCATGTGCGCTGTAGCATTCCCTGAGAATGTCAGCTAAGGGCTCTATTACTAGGGCAAATAGTAATGGTGACAGGGGGCAGCCCTGACGGGTGCCCCCCAGCAGTTCCAACATGTCAGTTAAGGCGCCATTGACTCTAATCTTGGCATAGGGGCGAGCATATCATTTTTGGATCCATTTGATGATGTTAGGGCTGAATCCGTAATTGCATATTACACCAAATAGAAAGGGCCAAAAGACTGTTTCAAATGCCTTTTGCATATCAAGAGAGACCGCTATTCCTTGAGTCTCGGGGGGTATTGTGGCCAAAATTTTGTGGCATCGCCTAATGTTTGTCGCCGTGGATCTACCCAAAATAAACCCAGCCTCGTCTCCATGGACCATGTATGGCATCAGTGGTGTCAATCTGGTTGCCAGCATTTTAGCGAAGATCTTCGTGTCGGTGTTTATAAGTGACAGTGGTCTATACGATCCACATTCCTCTGGGGGTTTCCCCTGTTTAAGCAATAATGTGATTGCCGCCTCTCTCGTGGTTTCGGGCAGTTCCCCTTTGTGCAAAGCCTCCATCCAAACTGCGTACAGTCTGGGTACTAGGAGATCGCTGAATTCTTTACAGAATTCCGCCCCGAGGCTATCTGTACCAGGGGCTTTCCCATTAGGATGTGCTTTTATTGCTTCCGCTATCTCTGCTTCAGTGATCGGACTCTCTAGGGACTCTCTAGTGGCATCAGCAAGTAATGTCATTGGTATTTGAGAGAGATAGTTATTGATCTCTTTTTCTGTGGTGTCACATTGAGGGGAGTACAATTTTTTATAGAATTCATGGAACGTTTCTTTCACCCTCGTGTTTTCCGTGGTCACTGTACCATCTGGTAGCTTTATGCACGGTATGGTTGTCGTGTCTCTCTTACCCCTTACCATTCTGGCCAATAGTCTCCCCGGTCGTTCACTTTCCCCATATCTACGTGCTGCCACTGGTTTGTCAAAGTATCGGATCTCTTGTTCCGCTGCTTCCTTATATTCATCTAGCCTAGTTTTAATTTCGACGCTTACCTGTGCCAGGGGGGAGTGTGCATATTGGGTTTGTAAAGAAGCTATTTGTGCCTCTAAGCGCGCCAGTCTACCCCGGATGTCCTTGAGGACTCTGCATTCAGCGGATAGGGAATGAACTCTAATGCAGACCTTAAATGCCTGCCACAATATTGCCTGTCTGGACACCTTGCCCTCGTTAATTTCAAAATACTCCTGTATTTGCTGGGCCATTGCCGTTTTATAGATCAAGTCTTGCAGGGCCGCGGGTTTAAATTTCCACAGTGGCCTAATTATTGTGGCGTCAGGAATCCGTAATGTTAGCTGTATTGGGGAATGATCTGAGTACGTTCTGGGATAGATATGGGTATCTGTAACCCAACCCAACATCTCATTATCCACCAGCCACAGATCTATTCTTGAATGCATGTCATGCACTGAGGAGTAATATGTGTATTCCCTTTTGGCTAGGTTTAGCGTTCTCCATGCATCTTTTAGGTTTAGGTCGGACATATGGAGGAGTATTTCTGTGCCGCCTTGGTGAGTGTTCTTGTTTGTGTTGATGTGCGATCTAAGTTTACATCAAGGATGGTATTAAAATCCCCACCACAAATCAAATGGGCCATCGGGTAGTCTGCCAGCTTTTCGAATAATGCAGAATAGAATTCTGGGTCATCAATGTTTGGCCCGTATAAATTAAGAAGGACTATTTCCCTTCCGCAAAGGGTGCTGTGGAGCAACACATATCTACCTTCAGGGTCACATTTAGAGTTACTACAGGCAAATGGCAGAGTCTTATGAACAAGGATCGCCGCCCCCCTTGCCTGTCTTGAATATGTTGTATAGTATTGGTGTGAACCCCAGTTCGGGACCAGTTGTTCTACTTGCTGGGGTCCTAGGCGCGTTTCTTGCAGGAAAACTATTTTGGGGCCCAGCCTGTTTATATATGCTAGTATCTTTCTTTTCTTAATTTGGGTTCCCAAGCCACGTACATTCCAACACAGTATTTTTATGTTGTCCATGCCAGGATTAGCCATTATCTATGAGTTGGTTGTATCCATATATATGAATGTGTATTTCAGCTGTGTACTCAATAAAGTTGTGCTTAGTGCCTGTGCGCTTTTCATTTTAATCTCTTCCTTTCTATAACTAGACCCCAACAACTTCAGCCTGCTCCCTCCCCGCTCCCTCATAGTTCCCCGAACTTCAACTATGCATGTTAAACCCCCCCATTTCCAACTCAACACCGTTCCGTGCACCTGCCCTCCCTCCCCCACCCTCATAGATCCCCGAACTTTAAATATGTCCGAATGTCCCTCCCCTTCCATTTCCATAAACTTAAAATGCACTTGCTACAGGGGTGACTGTAGCGACATCCTGTGCCGCAGATTCTTGGATTCTTTATGTCTCGGCCAGTTCTGCATGTTGTTACTATAACTCGTCATTGGCGGAGAAGGTTGTTCATTCCTTTCTCATATATGAAATGTAGTGGCTTAACCCTACTCCTTCATAGGGCTCCCACAGTAGGGAGGCTTAGTTTGTCACCTCATTGATCTTTCCTCATGTTTATTCCCTGTCTAGGGAGAGTCAACTTTATGAGTCTTCTCCGTTTCTCGGTTGATGAGTTGGTATGGGGATGTGTGTCTCCACAAAGTTTGCCGCTTCCTCCGGAAATGTGAAGAAGTAGGTTTTGCTTTGATGTTGTATTTTAAGCCTGGCTGGGTAGAGCATATCATAGGAGACCTGTCGCTCGCGTAGCTGTTTCTTGACCGCTGTGAACAGATGTCTTTCTTGCTGTACAGCTAGGGTATAATCCGGAAAGATGCGGACAGTATTGGATTCCCACCTAAGTTCCTGTTTGTCCCTGGCAGTTCTCAACACCAAGTCTCTGTCCCTGTAGTTCATCAAGCGTGGTATAATGGGTCTCGGGTATGCTCCAGGTTTGGGTCGTGGTGCCAAAGATCTGTGTGCTCATTCCACCATGAACTTGGGTGACCACCCGGGGTCTCCCAGTAGGCCACGTAGGAGTTTTTCCACTGCTTGTTCCATGGGCCCTTTCATGGCTTCCTCTGGTAGCCCAATTATACGGATGTTGTTCCGTCTGGACCTAGCTTCCAAGTCTTCGCACTTGATTTTAACCGTGCCTAATTCTTTTGCCATTGTCGTAACTGTGTTTTTTAACGCTTCCAAGCCATCTTCCTTATTAGATATTCGTGTTTCCGCCTCTGTAATTCGAGTTGTGGTTTTATCCAATTGAGTCTTGATGGAAGCAACATTAGCAGTTATTCCGTCTAGTTTCTCATTCAGTGATGTGAATCCCTGCTGCATGGCCAAGAAGACTGCCTGTGGGTCCATTGCTGGGGAGGGTACGGGCGTTTGTGTTTGTGGTGCTGTTTCCGTGGACATCATGGCGTCCACTTCTTTCCTTTTCACAGTCGTGTACTTCTCTATAGCGCCCTTCCCTTCTTGAGGGCAAAGCGCTTGGGCATCGTACTTTGCTCCTCACTCTTAGCGTGGCTTTGTTATATTTTGCAATTCTCTGCGGCCGGAAGGTGGGGGAGTGCAGCGGTCTTGCGCTAGTGTTAGTCCTTTCGTGTGACCTGGGAGCTCTCCCTCCACCGAGGGCCTGGTACCAAGAAGTCAGAGTGGTGGGATATGTTCAATAGGGCTTTCCGGTTATAGGTAGATGAAGGGTGCTCTCTGTGCGTTTCCTTCCCCCCTCCTGAGGCCTGTCTTGAAAATGTAACAATACGCACCAGGTGTAGTCTTTCAAGTTTGAAAGCCCCTCTGGGTCTTATGTCTTCATTGCCGTGGATTCCACCCTGTGTGCCCTTAGATTAGCATATCTCCGAGTTGGCCACAAGCAAGTCTCCCGCTATATTGAGATGAGACCCCTCTCCCATCGATGAGGCCTAGTATGCCTTGATCTGTCCACCTTTCCTTCAGCTGCTATTAACCTGGAGTCAGTGTCATACAGGGTGAGCGCTGGTATTTTATGTTTGGTAGTTTTGGAGGCTGACCTGTTGTTTCAGTTATAGATACTGCTGTGTCATGAGCTGGATGGCTTATTGCTGCGTTCTTAAAGGGGGGGAGACCTTCTTTGTATGTTGTCCTTCCCATCCAGAGGCATCTGTGGTATGTCTCTGCATGAGGAGGGTATGGTTGCTCCTCCTCTTTCAGATGTCTCTTGTTATTGTTGCCTTCTCCCAGCTATGGTAATAGCTAGTGGATTGATGTTGGGGGCCAGTGCCTGTGGATTTTCGTAGTGGGCTTATTTGCAGTTCGAGTTCATTTGAGTTCGTTTTTTACAATGCTGGGAGAGATATTCGCGTGAGGGGGTTTCAAGAAGGGGTTTCTCCTTAGTACTTTCATCGATCCCTGTGTCATGCTGTAATAAAGTGTCTGCTGGCTCATAACATTTTCTGTGGTCTGTTGCCTAAGACCCCCTGGAGCGTATGCACGCCAAACTGCCGGTCTTTGAGAGACATGTATTTACTGTGTAGCGTACATCACGCCCTCGCTGTGCACAGTGTATTTAATACACACCTTCGTGCCTCAAGCTCCTTGGCGCAGCGCGCTTATGTTAGCGGTGGGGTGGAGGGTTTGTGGAATCACTGATGGCCCCCTCCTCCGCCCGCAGCGTCTCATCTGTAGGAGTGTATGCGGGGTTCTGGGAGGGTGGTGGGGAGGGAAGCCGGTGTCGAGCGGAGACAAGCTCTCATGGGCCCATGTTGGTGTGCGGGCCAGGCGTCATTTAGAGTCTCCCCACGGTGCCCCTCTTACCGTTCGCCAGCCTGTCCGTTGGATGGTGAATATTCCTGGTCAGCAGGCGCTCAACGTGTATCGGAGCGCCCGCAACCCTTACTGGTGCACGACAGGCCGCCTTGTTAAGTCTCCGGGCCTCGAGTCCCACACATCCGGGCTCCTCCCTCCGCCCGACGGTTCCTTATGGGAAACTTCTCTCGCCTGCAGCGTAGTATTTCGGACACAGTATATCTCAGCCACCGTGAGTCCGATTAAGCTGTAATATTGCAGGGCCACTCCTTAACCATAATGGATCATTAGTGCTGATTATTACGCAGATTCGGTCCGAATTAGCAAAGTTAGTTGGTATACAGCCAAGGATGCTTGCAGAGCTCACGCAAGAGCGACCATTTCCTCTCGCGCGCAACAGCACCCCCGCTGTTAGGGTGTTAAAAGGGGAAGTTCGCTCAAAAATGGTATGGTCCCGATCGTTTCAGGCATGTATTTTTAAGCATACTGTAATCAATCTTAAAATATTTTCTTATGCATCTTACCTTAGTTTTCCTCACTTTTGCACATGCAAAAACAACGGGTTGGGTGCCGCCATCTTGTGCTAATCTTATCCGTTTGTTAGTCTAGAAATGACCCTAACCATGTATAGTATTTATATTATATTGGCCGGAAACCAATCGCATCATATGACCAACATCGCAAACACAGAATTGTCAGTATAACCAGTATAACAACAGGGCGTCCATTTTGTGTAACATCCGCCATCTTGCTTTTTCCCTTTCTGTCAAATGCTTAGCAAAATGTATTTTATTCTGAAAGCTTATACACGATGCGAGGCCACAGCCTGCATGTTGAAAGATAAACCTAGATAAGAATGCCAAACAGTACAGAAATACATTGTTTTCCTCCCTCATAAAGTCCTTGGAGGCAAGCAGAAACTGCATTTAATCAGCAGCCCATGTGCCGGCCTGTCTCACTAAAGCTGTAGCAATAGGCAGTTAAAGCATGAATTATACTCTTCTAGCGGTCCTCCTTCGCGGATCTGCCTCAGAACAGGCTGATCCCTAGTTCACAAATAAAACTGGGTAGATAACGTGCTATGGAATGTGACGCTCTCGCGAACATGATATCCTTGCTGAACAAGTGCTTTATGTTCCCCATAACAAAGAACTGTCCCTGCAACTGTTGCTAAAATGAGCATAATTAGATTGAATAAGAAACTTGTCCTAATGTGTCATATTTGTCATGATTGTCAATCATCGAACCCTAGCTCTAAAAGATACATTATGGGCGGTTTGATGGGCCTTCAAAGATTGTATGTTTGTATATATGTTGCTGCTTGAGTGCTGCTCGCTCTCTAGCGTCTCACAAGGTCTGGGTGACACATGTTGCGAGACGTTGGACCCAGTCGGCCGACTGAGCATACTTTGCAATAAACCATAGTACTTGGAAAATCGAACCTTGTGTCTGGCGTATCACTAGTATATGGTGGTTGTGCCTTAGTTTCCATATGCAGAGGGTCTTCAGGGTCTAGCAAAAATGGTGCCCGAACAGGGACCCTCCCCCTTTAGCTCCATCGTGTACGTTAAGTTTGAAGAAGGCAAAAACGAATCGAGGACGAAGCTGTCGAGCCGGGATCAAAAGGTGTTTGGGGCGCCTCTGTAGAAGTGATGAGAGACTCCTTTGCAGATCAGTACACAGCCGATCCCTGATCGACGAGCTGTGTCCAGAGAACATCGAGGCAAGGGTCCCGAAACGAGGCAGATTGAGCCAGATACGCAGTCATGACGATTCTTGGTTGCGTCTGTATACGGACGAATTGCGTCTTGAGTGACGAACTGATTGATCAGGTGAGTTGTGCCCCGATTCTTAACAGCCCTGATATTGGTTGAGTGTTGCTCTTGTAAGATGAAACTCCAGGGTAAGAAACGAGTAAGGATTAATTATGCCTGGGAGATTGTCTTCCTGCTTAGTGGGATTTTTCCACTGTCGTAGACCATCTTTGGAAACTGGCCAGGTTGCACCACCCGCAGGATCGCCGGTGTTTGAAATGTATGTGAAATATGCAGTAGGGGCAATCATGTTTAATGCAATTTGGCATAAGCCGACCAGACGTGTATCAGACTTGCAGTGGCCTAATGATGGGAGTTTTTAATTGGCACGTATAGAACACTTAGAATCAGTATTGCTACGCAAGAAAGCAAGCCCAGCAGCATTCAATGTCGTGAGAGACTGGAGAAAAGAAGCGAACCTCCGTCTGCGAAGTAGGGAGAAACATGCAAACAGACATAAATCAAATGCAGAGAAAGCGCTAGAACTTGATGAGCGTAAAGTAACAGAGGAACTTAGAAGAATGGACAGGGCTTTTCAATTAGGCGTACAAAAAATATATCCACAAGATTTGCATACATCAGATGAGCTAACAAACAAAATCCTGAGTGAACGAACAAATGAACGTCCTCAAAGTAGTATTCACCCTATTGCATCTCTACCCATTGCTCCTCCACCTCAGTTGCCACACCACACTCCTGTTGTTCCAATTGCACCATCTCCCCCGTGCATGTGACATCATTTCCTCCACTGCCGAGAGAACGTGAATTAGCAGCTGCCTCGGGAGGCATGTCCACAGAGGTGGGGCCTGCGCTAAAAGGAAGCACTAGAGTATCTCGTAGTACGGTTAGTAAAGAGAGGAAAGAGCAGCTGAGAGAATGGGCAGAAACATATATTGAAGGCAACGATGAGGGAGCCGCGCAGAGTTCCATGGGTGACTATAAGAGGCTTATCGAAGAGCAGGTATTGTTAGAATGCATGGGGGAGTATCTTGTGGAAAAGTGGAAAAAGTTGACTGGTACATTGGCACCGCAAGAGTTGTGTGATCTAAATGTTTTTTCTCGTTTGTGGGATAATACGGCGGAGGTACAAGAACATGTAGGCTGGCTATAAGTGTTTAGAAACAAGCTTGATCAATTGAATGAAGAAATGAAAAGAGGTAAACAGCAAGTAGTGCCATATCTCCAGCAATGGTTCTTGCCGCCGTTAAAACCTGTTAGTGAAGAGATGAAAATGTGTACGCGAGAGGCGCTTAGATGGATTACGGACGCCACCATTTCCCCAATTGAAGTGCATGATACGTTTAGTCAGTATACACTAGCAATGCAGAGAAATGTATTGCAGGTAATGGTTGAGTATTTGCAAGATGAGTGGTTGAAAAAGGAAGTATGTTGTCCTGCTGATTTGATGACGAAATACAAAAGAGCATTTTTGTTTGAAAATGGAATGGGTGCCTTTTCTCTCGATCTAGCTTTATTGCTTAGCAAACGAGCGTAAGTAGAATCACCTAGTTTGCAATTACCCATGAGAGAAGTGCCCCCCACGTTTGTCCCAAAAGTAGAGGTTGCTGCCACTGCAACGACTGACGCGCTGTCACACCGCGGCCGTGGAAACTCTGGGCAAGATGGAGGCGGTATTAAACCCCTCTACAGGTCTGCTTGACGCTCTAGTCGTTTTTGGACCGGCAGGTATATATGGAGGCCACGCCCCCTGCGAGTCGCGTTGCAACTCGCATTCGTCGACCTTTGACTTTCGCCTGTGCTGCAGTGCCCCACTTACGAGTATTCCCTCGTTACCATTCTTCCCGGAGCCTTGTTTCTTCCCTGGTCTTCCCCTCTTGTGCATATCCCTTTTATTGCCTGCCCTGCCTCTTTTCCGGTCTTTCTTTCCTTCGCTTCTCTCAGATGTCGGTCAGCCTCTCCGCTGCCGCTTTTCCCGACTAAACTGCAGTTCCGATTGTGCTTACTGGTCTACCTTGGGCTCTCAAATATCCGTCCGCTGTGTTTTCGGAGCGGTCACATTCTATTTCGAGTTTCACCCACTTTCCATTCTCTCTCTCTCTCTCTCTCTCTCGCTCTCTCTCTCTCTCTCTCGCTCTCTCTCTCTCTCGCTCTCTCTCGCTCTCTCTCTCTCTCTCTCTCGCTCTCTCTCGCTCTCTCTCTCTCTCTGGCTCTCTCTGGTTCTCTCTCGTGCTTGTTATCTTCATCATATTAATTCCTCCGGATTTCTCTTGGTGGCTTTCCCTATTTCTTTCAGCCTCCTGTCATCTTACCTGTTTGCCCTCTGTTTGGGGTTGTTCCTTTGTACCAAGGGTGCTGCCGATCCCCATTCCCATACAGAGCATAAGCTTGGAGCTAACCCTTATCCAGGAAGATCAGAGACTTCTATCAGTTTTCATTCGGATTTTCAATTTCTCTTTTGATACACGACTATACCAGCCTCTCCAATCTTCACATCGGATCGGCCAATACCATCTGCTAATACACAGGGTTTTTTCTGCCATATCTGGCTTTTTCCCTGTTTGAAGGGACGGACTCCCTTGGGTTCAACTGACTGCCAGATCCATAGGCGGGCAAGGTGGCCTCGGGGGGAGACCGTCCCTACCTCTTCGAACGCAAGAAGGGAAGAAGGACTGTCAAATCGAGTGACGAAGGAGAGAATCCCACGAAGGAAAGAAGAAGGAGACAGAGGACATCAAACCCCACTGAAGATCCAGGTGAGGAGTCTCAGGGGGAAGGAACTTCTGCATACACTGACACGCGCACACGATAGAAGCCCATTATATAGCGCAATTTGTGCATGTCCCTTTTTCTAGACAGGAGGTAAATAATATTAAGCAGACGATCCCTGATTTTAGGAAAAATCCGGCAGGATTCTATAAGGAAATTAAGTCTGTTTTGAATTCCTCTGTTTTTACAATGAGTGATATTGATCTATTCTTCCCCGTGATTCTTCCTGTAGACATATGGAAACAGGTTAGGAATATAAATGACATAGATATACTGGGTGATACATGAGAGAATTTAGCTAGAATTGATACAGGGAGAAAAGCTGGTGAAAAACCCCCGCCGGTCATGTTGGCCTTAAAAGCGCGAATAGTACAGAAATTGAAAACTTTGGTACCTGAGAAAAGAATTGTGTGGGATAAATTAACGGCTTGCGTACAGGGCAAAGATGAAGCTGCGACAGATTATTTTAATTGATTTGAATAAGTATTTGCAGATTTCAGTGGCCAAGATTTGAGTACTGAACCTGGGAAGAGGTTGTTTGTTGATAGGTTTGTGCGAGGGTTGTTACCGATGATTCAATATTTAATAATGACATCTGAAAGTGCATGGCAAGCAAAATCACAGAGTGAAGTATTGCACATGGCCCAATATTATGAGACTAGAGTAAATGCAGGGAAGGAGAAAGAGATAAGGGACAAAGGGAATTTAAAAACGAGGGTATTAATGCAGCAAGTAGCAAACAATAACAGAGGTGGCGGGAACGCACAAACCAGAGCTAATTTTTCCAACATGCACAGTGGTCCAATTGGGCTTAATCAATGTGCCTATTGTAGACAAGAAGGCCATTGGCGAGCACAGTGCCTGCAGGTACAGAATCGGAATGGGACTTTCCCGAGAAGGCAGAATAGAGGTCGCCCGGGAACACAAGGACAGGATAGAAACCCAAGAGCGCCACACATCCAGAACAAACAGGGTAATCACAACCAGAATCAGAACCAAAACCAGCAACTGCAGAATAGCACGGGAGATGGAAATGTTTTTGATAATCAGTCCAATGCATATTACTCTGGCGACTTTACATCTGACGATGTATTGTTTTACTAGGACAGCCCAAGACAGGGGTTGGAACCAGTATCTATTCCCATAGACCAGAAAGAGCCCTACGTAGAAATTAAGGTTGGGAATAGGGACCACACTTTTCTGGTGGACACAGGTGCACAGAAATGTTCAATTGTCCATCACCAGGTTCCAGATATACCACTGTCAGGGCAAAATAATGTCTCAGTCGGGTTCACATGTACACCAGTAATTAGTCCAGTGTCACAGTCAGTACCTATAATGCTAGGTTCATTCACTGAGTCTTGCCCATTTCTTTCGACAAAAATTGCAGCGAAAATTTGTTGTGTTTAAATTTGTTGAAGAAATTGAATGCGGTTATTCATTGTTCTCCTGATGGAGTGTATTTGACAATATCACCACAAAAAATTCCTGTTTCGCAATTTTTATCTAAACCATTACCGACTGAATTGACTAGAGTACCAACTTGTATATGGGCAGTGAATGATAACGATGTTGGTTGTTTAAAAGTAGAGCCAGTAAAAATTGTCTTGAAAGAAGGAATTACGTTACCGCGTATTCCGCAATATAAAATCTCGGCAGAAGGAGAGAAAGCATTGAAATGCACTGTTTCTGATTTGATTAAAAGAAATGTAATTGAAGAGATTTCAGGTAGCACCTGCAATAGTCCAATTCTTCCAGTTTATAAGAAAGGAGGTAATGATATACTGTACCATTTCATAAGTGATTTGCGCGGATTGAATACAGTTGTTGATCCACAATTTCCATTAGTCCCGGATGTGACTACAATCTTGACTATGATTCCAGCATCTGCATCATATTTTAATGTTGTAGATTTGAAGAATGCGTTTTTCAGCATTCCAGTACATCCAGATAGCAGATATTTATTTGCTTTTACTCTAGGAGGACGTTGATTTACATTCACACAAATTCCGCAGGGTTACACTGAAAGTCCAAGTATTTATAGTAGAGCATTAAAAGAGCAACTAGACATGCTAGAGCTACCAACAGGTTGTGTATAGTTACAGTACATTGACTATTTACTGATTGCGGCAGACACAGAGGAAATCTGTAAAGAGAGCACAGTTAAACTAATGACACATTTAGCAGCACATGGACACAAAGCTTCATTAAAAAAATTCCAGTATTGTTGATAGGAAGTGGCCTACTTAGGCTACCTCCTTTCGAAGGAGGGAAGAAGACTGACACTGGAAAGGATAGAAAGCATCTCTGGTATGCCTATTCCAAAAACACAGAAAGAAGTCAGGGCTATAATTGGCATTGCTTCATATTGTAGGCAGTGGATCGCGAATTTCGCCATGATTGTGAAACCAATACTGGCATTGACAAGGAAGGATGTTGCCCTACCTTTGCCATGGAGCATGGAATGTTAAGAAGCATTTGACCTGCTCAAAGCTATATTGTGTTAAGCTCCAGTTTTGGGCACACCAAATTATGACAAGAGTTTCAAATTATTTGTGCATGAGAACAATGGTTGTGCTTTGGCTGTCTTGACCCAGGAACAAGGAGGGAGAAATAGACCATGCAGTTATTTTTCTTATGTGCTGGATCCTGTTGCATTTGCTTTGCCGCGCTGTCTGCGAGCTGTTGCTGTGGCTGCCGCGTCAGTAAAACAAACCGTGGGTATGGTTTTAGGTCACACTTTAACCGTAATAGTGCCGCACGCAGTAGACGTTCTTTTGAATAGAACGCAGACGCAACACCTTACATCAGCCAGGCTGATGAGGTATGAAATAATTCTATTCGCCCCACATATACAAATTATGAGGTGTTGCGCTTTGAATCTGGCTGAGTAAATGCCTCCTCCCAATGAAAGAACGGGGGAAAAAGAATTCCCCCATGATTGTTTAATGGTTACTGAGCAAGAAACGAAAAGAAGAATTGATCTAAAAGATACCCCACAGAAAGAGACAGATGGTGAACTGTTTTGTGACGGTTCTTGTTTTAAATTACCCAATGGTACATCAACTGCTGAATATGCCATCACGACACTGAAAAATATTGTAGAAAGCAAAAGAATTCCATACAATTCAGCACAGGCTGCAGAGATAATAGTGTTAACAAGAGCATGTGAAAATGCTGAGAACCTAAATGTAAACATATATACTGATAGTCAGTACACATTTGGGGTGGTACACAATTTTGGTCGACTATCGGCTGAAAGGAGTTTTCTGACATCACACAGAACCAAGATCCAACATGGCACTTTGATAGTAAGATTGTTGTCCGCCCTTGCGCTTCCCAAATGATTAGCAATAATGAAATGTGAAGCGCATAAAAAGGTAACATGTAACGTCGGGAAGGGAAACGCATTTGCAGACAAAATTGCGAAACAAACTGCCACTGATTTACATGCAAAAATGTATATTGAGAAATCGAAAGAGGTATCCTGCATGGTAGAAAACGGAATTGCCACAGTTAAAGAGATGCAAACAGAAGCAACTGCAGACGAAATAAAAGAATGTTCTGAGGGTTCAGCAGAATTAGACATAGAAGGATGCCGGGTGGACAAGAATAGTAGAAAATGGATGTTGCCAAATGCCTATTATAACAGGGATGGTGACTATGGCACATAGCCCAACACACATATGTGCTAAGAAAATGCTTCAGCATCTAGACACTGTATGGCAGAATCCGCACATTAGAAAAACTGCTGACAAGCTAGTTCAAAACTGCATGATTTGTTTACAACATAACATTGGAAAAGGAACAGCGACTCCAGTGGGTAGTTTTGGCTCCCCCCTCTATGCCATTTGAAGTGATCCATTTTGATTTTATAGAAATGGAGAGGTGTCAGAATTATAGATACGTCCTTGTAGTGGTCTGTGCATTCAGCAAATGGGTGGAGGCCTATCCCCTAAAAGACTGTACTGCAATGAGCACAGCAAAAGTCACGCTAAAAGAGTATTTTTCCCGTTTTGGCTTGCCACGTGTCATATGGTCAGATAACGGCTCACATTTTATTGCAGCCGTGATACTACAGATTTGTGCAGGCCTCCAGATTGATAAAAGATTCTACTCGGCTTGTGGAACGCCAAAACGGTATTTTGAAGCACAAACTCAGTAAGATATGCAGAGGGAGTCAGTTAAAGTGGCCTGATGCATTGCCATTGGCTTTATTATGTATGAGAACCTATGTGCAGGCAAAGACTGGACTCTCCCCGTATGACATTGTAATGGGGAGACCAGCAAATGTTTGGAGTGCCCCACAGCCTAAGCATCTAAGAGAGATTGAACACGCTTTGCTCATCACTTACTGTAAACTGTTAACTCAAAACTTGCGTTTAATTCATCAGCAGGTGCAGGAGGCTCTTCCTGTCAGATATACCGGCCCAGTGCATTGTTTGCAGCCTGGAGATTGGGTCCTAACCAAGAACTTTGAGTGGAAATCTTCACTTGCACCGCGGTGGAAGGGGCCTTACCAGAACCTCCTGGCAACACAGACTGCAGTCCGAGTGGATGGTTGCAAGTCATGGATCCATGCTACGCATACGAAAAGAATTCCGTTCCCTTTGAAAGAGCTGCCTGATCCGAATACCGAAAGAGAAACAGCTGCACTCGATCACAAAGAAACCATCGCCAGTTCTCTGCCAGAAGTGCTTCCTAAACCCGAGAAAGGGCCTGGGGAGATTGCAACAAAGATCGAAAGGCCAGAGGTGCCTCAGCATTGTCAGTCTACTACCACAGCATCACTGATTGCATCGCAGGCTGGCACTGATCCTGCATCTGGAAATGAGAGTGCATTGTTCATTGGATCATACAGTACCTGGAGCTATAAGGTACAACCTACGTTCTCAAAATCGGAAGTGATCTGATCTACGTGTTTGTTTTGCCTCTGTTCCCAACACGGATGAAATGGGAATCGGAGGTCTAGGTAAATGGAGCGTATGAGCTGTATCAATCTGCATCAAATTGAAAGCTCTGAAACGCAGTTTCCTTGTTGCTATCTTTGAAAAGTGAAGGACCAGTGCGATCACCCCGTGGGGACAAACGGGGTGCATATGGTACCAACACAATTTATGCTTGCTCTGACCTTTTGAAGCACTGTACAGAATCACATACGCTTGCTATCATTTATTAAGCAGGCTAATCTGAACTGGCCTGAACGCTTTGCTGCTTCTTGAAAGCTTTGCTGTTTCACGTGTGCTGCTGTGGAGAACTTTTTCTGCGACAAACATTGCGACTTTCCATTAGAAAATGCCTACATACACCTCTGCCCCCTCCTGCACCAACGCTGATGATATTTATTATAGAGATAGAGACTAAACGAATGCCCAGAAGAATTTGTTTTGGGAAACATGTGCTAATAATTATGACGCCACTTTGCATCTTGATTACATTGGTCCGAATATTTTGGTATTTGGGAACTGTGCATCCTTTAAGCTCTCTTTTGCCTGCTACCAATGCTCCTGCCACAAGCAGTCCGGTACATGTGCTCTTTTATACTCTCCCCTCACAAGAAGTGAGACACAGAAGAGGGTACGATAATAATACATTGCTTTTGATTATGAATATGACTCATACTATTCTGAATAGGACGAATTGTTGAGTCTGCTCCCATTTACCCCAGCATGGCGGAAAAGGAATGGGTTGGTACGTGCAGCCATTACCGCTTAATATGGCATGTTATGCATCATTGAGTGCACTATTTTATGGGAAATGGAACAAGAGTGATACCGGTCAATTGGATGAAACAAACATAGATGAGTTCGAAAAAGTGGTAATGGAACCAGTAGGTTGTTCCATAGTTAACAGGACGAGAATAATAAAACCAATGGCAAAACAAGTATATAGGCTCTTTGTGCTCTACAAATCCTCTGTAATCACTTTCAACATGGCTCCCGTAGGGAATAAAGATGGTGTGCCTCCCTCCTATACGATTAATTACAGTCCACGTGCTGTCCCATTTTGCTTATGAAAAAAGGGTTCCTATTCGGTGGGAAGATTTACTAGATGTATGAATACTGCAGTGCTTGACAAAGAAGAAGAACCCATATCTGTAGGTGTTCCTGTTTATTTTGTATGTGGAGAACAGGCTTACCCCTGGTTACCTAGAAATTGGGGAGGGACCTGTTACTTAAGAATTCTCTTTCCCGGTGTATTCCTTTCCAAAATTTCAGGCATATCCAAACTATCCAGATCTAGGCCACGGCGGGATGATACAGGACTGATTTCAGGCAATATAGCAAAGTCATTTAAACCATTTTGAGGGCAAGCAATACATTCATGGAACATAAGGAAACTGTCCAGGGTGTTAGAAAGGACGATAAATGGAACTTCTCATATACTCTATAATATGACATTAGAAAAGAAAGCAGTTAGATTAATGACACTTCAGAATGGCTCTTGATATAATTTTGGTTGATCGTGGGGGTGTGTGCAAAATCGTGGGGTCAGCGTGCTGTGTATTCGTAAGTGACTGCTCCCCTACGATTTTTGAAGCGATCAAGAAATTGCACGTCCTGAGTTCTGATATTCATGTCCCCACAGGTGGTTGGAATCTGAATATAAGCACATGGTTTGGGAACTACTGCGTTCATGGGGGTGGAAACTAATTGCAGTTTTAGTCACGATACTTGGGATCCTCACGTTCTGTTGTTGTTGCATACACTGCCTGGCTCCGAAATTACAAATGAATGTGTATACGCAAAGAAAGTGAAACCCACTCCCGTATTGCATAAGGGTGCAAATCACGAAATTGAAACAATCAAAGAATTCATGTCAATAAATGTTGAAGTTGACGATTATAGTAGCATGCATAGTTCAGAATTAGATACATGGTCAGAAGAAGATGAGATGTATGGATGATGCTTTTGGTTTACGGCCCAAAGGAGGGTTTTGATAGTCTAGAAACAACCCTAACCATGCATAGTATGTATATTATGTTGGCTGGAAACCAATCGCATCATATGACCAACATCGCAAACAAAGAATCGTCATTATAGCCACTATAACAACAGGGCGTCCATTTTGTGTAACATCCGCCATCTTGCTTTTTCCCTTTCTGTCAAATGCTTTGCAAATGTATTTTATTTTATTCTGAAAGCTCATACATGGTGCGAGGCCACAGCCTGCATGTTGAAAGATCAACCTAGACAGGAATGCCTACCAGTACAGAAATACATTGGGCCTCATTACGACCCTGGCGCTAAGGGGTTAACGGCACCATAAAAGGCTGCGCCGCCGTTAACCCCTTAGCGCCTAATTACGAGGTCCCTTTGCGGCTCCCGACCTTAACGGCTGGTCTGGACCAGCCGTTAAAGTAGGGACCCGCAAAGGGACCTTGAAGGTAATTACGGTACCGCAATTTGCGGTACCGTAATTACCACCTTCCCCATTCCCATTGGGCCCTATGGGGCAAAAATGGGAATGGGGAAGGGCTAATGGTGCATGGGGAATTACCGCCCCGCCAACCTTGTAATGGGGTAGTAATTCCCCATTGCACCATGGCGAACTCGTTACAATACCGGCAGCAACAATGGTGCTAATAGCGCCATTGGTTACCGCCGGTTTTGTTATGAGGGCCATTGTTTTCCTCCCTCAGCCTGTCTCACTAAAGCTGTAGCAATAGGCAGTTAAAGCATGAATTATACTCTTCTAGCGGTCCTCCTTCGCGGATCTGCCTCAGAACATGCTGACCCCTAGTTCACGAATAGAACCGGGTAGATAACGTGCTATAGAATGTGTCTCTCTCGCGAACACGATATCCTTGCTGAACAAGTGCTTTATATTCTCCATAACAAAGAACTGTCTCTGCAACTGTTGATAAAATGAGTATAATTAGATTGAATAAGAAACTTGTCATAATGTGTCATATTTGTCATGATTGTCAATCATCGAACCCTAGCTCTAAAAGATACATTATGGGTGGTTTGCTGGGCCTTCAAACATTGTATGTTTGTATATATGTTGCTGTTTGAGCGATGCTCGCTCTCTTGCGTCTCACGAGGTCTGGGTGACACACGTTGCGAGACGTTAGACCGAGTCGGCCGACTAAGCATACTTTGCAATAAACCATAGTACTTGGAAAATCGAACCTCGTGTCTGTGTTATCACTAGTGTATGGTGATTGTGCCTTAGCTTCCATATGCAGAGGGTTTTCAGGGCCTAGCACATTGATGCATCGCCCCAGAGGCGTTGCTAGGGGGGGCTAAAGGGGCTATAGCCCCAGGTCTTTTGGTTGTAGCCCCCATAGAATCTCAGGAGCTATAGAACCAAAAGGCCAGCTATCCCCCAGACCTGACAGTTCCGACATCATTGTAGCCCTGTGTCTTTTCCAGACCTAGCAACACCCCTGCATCGCCCTCATTTCAAGTGCCCTCATGGCCTTCATGGCATGAATACAGATCTCCCGCCCTTCAAACTGACATCACTAGATGCGTATTCCCCTTTTCACAACGCCAATGCACGTCTAGTGTCAATGTTCTCTGTGCACAAGCCATTGACGTGTTTCCATGCAAATGCCAGGTATTGAATAGACTTCCAACTCCTCAGCCAGTTTTTATACACTGATTTGAGTTGCTTTGCTCGAATTAGCCTCTCCATAATGGGGAAGCTCTTTATTTCCTGTAGGTTTTGTCGCTTTTAGCACATGATCAAATGCATGTAGATGTTTATGGATGACTCTATTATCTATAGTAAACTGACAATACTTTTGCATAGTTGATACATAGCAACCTTCTTCCTGTTGGCTGTTGCCCTGATTATGTTGCTCTATGCTTTGTTCCAAATCCATTAATGACTTAGCTGTCCATTTTAAACGATTTCTTCCGTTGTTGACCATCAATCAATCGTTATAGGTTGATCTCAAATGATTAGCTTGTTTCAGAGGCCATGACCATGTTAAGCAGAGCTGGTTATGATCGCTACGTTCATTAATTTTCACCTCTAGTGATTTGGTGATTTGGTGATGTTCATGAAATTTCAGTCACAATAAATGTAATCAATTATTGCTTTTTGGGTTCCTCGCTGCCAGATATAGTGTGGCCGTAAGTGACCCCGAATAGTACCATTTAACAATATAAATTCTCTCTCAGACATTAAATTATTCTAACGGATTTCATCCGTATTATCTTTGTCATTAATAATCACCAAACAGTGAAGATTCAAGTCTCCGAGTATTATGGTGTAGCTTAGATCATCCTCAAGGGCAAGAGCATCAAGAATGTCTTATTTGTCATATTATGTACCAATGTCTTCACCAAACCTTATTTAATTTTTAAATGTTATAGTTTTTGCCGATTGTGCATTTATTTGCAATGTATTTTCATCTTCTTCTTTACCAGTAGTAAGTACAAACAAAACGTTTTTTATTTTTTGACTGTGGATTTTGTACTTGTACAATTTTCAGGAACTATGGCAACAATACAGCCCTAACAGTATGAGCCTGAATATTCTGAAGAGGAACTAATTGAAAGAGAAAGAAGTGGAAACGATGGGGAATCGGACCATAGTTTGGGAAGATGAATCACAGGAGCCTAAGCATAGTCACATTTAATACGTTTCGAACTGGTGTACCTGCAATCGTTGCAAGGTCATGCCAACCAAGGTGGAGAACTGCTGCTGGCAAGAAAACTCTGCATGTTTGGCCTACATAGCCGAAGAAGGCACACCACTGCTATGCTTTACGGAGCTGCATGACTTCAAGCCACCCTGCCTCACAAGGTCTGTGTTGCGGATTATGATGGTACTTATGCACGTGTTTCGTGCAACAGTTCGCCCTTGGAATCCAAGTAACGAGTAAGTATACTCTAGATGTGATGTCATTTTGACCACTGAGACGACTAGCATTTCATGTTGCTCTCCTACATTGTCGTAACTTCGATCGTTCACTGACAAATGAATTTAGTCTGTAAACTGAATACATTTAACAAACGTATTGCAAATAAGAGTGTTCACTGCTTACGTGTCTTTCCCTTTCGACTGAAAAACAATATTTCTCTATGGCCCAGACCGTTCTGGCTTGAATGGGTGTTCACTTTTGTAATGTGTCGATACTTCAAAGCACAAGTCAATTTTTTCAGAAAGCTACTATTTTAAGGGCAACTATGCCATCGAATTTAGGATGCATTTTCATGTAAATTGGTATACTTATCTGGTTCATTCAATTAAAATATTTCTGTTTGTCTTTCACAGGTGGTGCAGGCACATGGCCTACCATTTGTTTACGTGGTGGATTCATGGGAGGCTTGGATGCCGCGTTCGTTGACTAATACTCACCGGTGTCGTTTGTGCCATTCGTGCCAAATTCCCAGTGACAGCGGACAGTACAGGGGATTTTTTAAACACTATGCCGCAACCTCATGTATACAATTTGTATTTGTTTGTGCCATCAACATCACCAAACTAAATAAAATACAAATGAGCTTTTACGAATAGTTGTTTGAATTTTTCAGTTAGTCAAGAACATGCCCAATCGTCTATGAAGGTCATGAAAGAATGGTTTGTGCCCTTTTGCGCTCACCTCGCTTGTCCCCATCCATCCCCCGTCCAGTATGAATGGTAGTTCACATCTATGGCTGTGTGCTCCCGAGGGGGCTGTGTGGATGGGAACACTCAAGGTGCCAAACACCATGTACACCTCAAAGGGATCTTCTGCACAGTGACTATTGTCCACATGGCCTCCCCAGACCTGGTGTCTACAGACTCCCCTTTCAAGACCTGTCCCTGCAATCAACATATGTCTCTGTCCATTGACTGTCTTCCGGGCCTATTGCACTCGCCTCATGCCCATCCATCCCCCCTCCAGTATAAATGGCAGTTTGCAACCTGTGCCCGTACACTTGCAAGGGGGCTGGGAGGAAGGGACCGCTTAAGATGCCAAACACCATGTGCACCTCAAAGGGATGTTCCGCACAGTGACCATTGTCCACATTGCCTCCCCAGACCCAGTGTCTCCAGACTCCCCTCTTCAAGACCTTGTCCCTGCAATCAACATATGTTTGTGTCCCTTGAACATTGGTCCAGCCCTTTTGCGCTCCCCTTGTCCACATCCACCCCCCTCCCTAGTATCCATTGCAGTTGGCACCTATGAAAAGGGTCTTACTGGGCCATAAGGTTGTCATGGGGAACCAAAGAAAACGAGGGCCACAGTTGGAAGTTGCTATTCATTACTTTTCAGACACTGTTTGAAAAGTACCAGAGGGGGAGGATTCTGAATAAATGGTGATGCAAATTGTGTATTTAAAAAAAATATGTATTCAGCAACAGTGTTCACTACTACTAGCCGCATATTGAAGTAACTCATCAAACTGGCCCACATTGCCCAAGCATTTTGCATTTGTGGTTCAGCCCTGGCCACTATTACCCTGTAGGCAGTACGAGGCCTATGCCTGTGTGCTCGCAAAGGGGGCTAGGTGGGTAGGTATAGCAGATGTGAAACATTGGCATCGAGGCTGAGTGGGTGTCACCTCTTTTTCTTTTCATCACTTTATTGAAATTTTCACAAAGATAACTTTACAATCAATAGATAGGTTTTGTGATGATACATTTTCTAGTAAATCAGAACACATTTTATCAAACTTATCTCTGAATATAAGTAAACATAACAATTCAGAACGATAAATCCCATTATCTCCCCAAAACCCAAATAGATTTAAACAATAGAAATGTAATACACAAAACACACAGACAAAAGACGAACCACAAAACCTATATTCTTCCCTCTGCCTCCCCCTTAACTAGACAAACACATATATTCAATCTCTAGGTGCTTCTATCTACACTCAACCATGCAAATCATTAAAAGGGCCCCACAATTCCAAATACCATCCATCCCGATTTTGTCTTTGATACATACATTTTTCAAAAGTTGAAAGAGTTTGTATGTCCGTTAACCAGCCCTTCACAAGCGGCTTCTTTCTTGTTTTCCATACCCTCAATATTTGTTTAGTTGCCACAAGAAGAATCTTGACAATCCAGCATGATTCATCACATGCAGTATCACACCTACCGTTTGGTGATAACAGAATCACCGCTGACGAAGTTAATGGGAAGTAAACACCCCAGATTGTATCTAGTCTACCAAGCACATCGTTCCAAAAAATCTGCTACTCTAGTGCAATTCCGCAACATATGCAGTAATGAGCCTCTCTCTTGCTGACAGCCCCAAAAACAGATCTGTTTCTATCATTCCCAGCTCATTCATTTGTTCGGGAGTACAATAGAGGCAATCTGATGTGTATAACACAAGTTTAAATCTATCTTGGCTCTAACAGCCACCTTGCCTAGCCCCTCCCACTCCTTCACTGATATATTCCTACCAACCTCACCAATCCAGTTTTGCCTCAACTTCTGCCATGAGTCCAGAAACAGATCTTCAACAAGCATTGTTTTTAGAAAGGTCGACACAATGCCTGGGGTATTATCAGAAAGTTCACAGATCTTAGGCTTTTCCGTCATCGACGTATTTAGCATCGGTTGTCTTTCAGATAGCAATTCTCCCAGAGCCCTATGCCTCCCGAGCTCCCTCTTCCCTAGACCATATTTCGTTTTGGAGAAGTTTTTAAGCAGATGTTTTAGTCATATTATGTTTTTAGTTGGAAAATCGTATCTTCTGTATGCGTGCTATACATTGAGCATATGTTTCTATACATCTGTTAGAGGCCCAGAAGGAAGAGGAGTATAAAGACTCAGACAACTGAAACCAAAGATGTCGCTTGCCAAACAGGTTTCACAATGGAGCAACTACTATTTGAGACACAGCATGGTCCAGTCAATATTCAGACTCATGATGCATATGTCCAGTGTCTGGAAAATATATGGAATATCACCTACAAACCATATAAGTTTAACATGGACCATTGCTACTTTGTGGAAAATCGCCCAGATGAAACTGAATACAATGAAGAGGCATTGCAATTGCTTGCAGACTCTTTGACACAATCTACACCCTCTAAAAATGTTCTATCCACCAAACATTCAGTGTTACCTGTTTCTCCAATTAATGTGGAAATATCACAGCCTGAACTAACAGAGGTTGAAGCATCAACACAATTCTCTGATGAATTTGCTCAAGATCTCGTCTTCAGTATGCCTAGTTTGGGGAAATTGTCCACCACCGTCGAGTCGCAAAACACAGTACTGCAGGACGATTGGCTATTAAAGGAGCAAAAATACATTGGGCCTCATAATGACCCTGCTGGTAGCCTTGCCGGTAAATATTAATCCCCATTCCCATATGAGTCCCATTGCACTCAGTGAGAATGGGGAAGCTGAATGCACCGGCACTATTCGTGAATGGTGTTGGTGCATCTGACATGGTCTGTTCACGGGTGCCAGTCCGCCCGCCAGGTCAGACCTGGCGGCGGGAAAGGCACCCGCGAGCAGCACTCATAGTTTGCCGGTCCGGTAACAATGGTACCGTTGTTACTGGACCAGCAAACTTATAATGAGGCCCATTGTATTTGACTGCTGCCTACTAGAGATTGTACAAATGATTAAATGTGATCATAAAGTAAGTGGGAGCATATGCCGGGAGCCATTGGTGAATTTCTCTTGTGTATTACAAGGCACCAACCTGAAAATCCAGGCCAGCTGTGTCCACCTGCATAACACATTTCCATGGTCTACTCAACCGATGCTCGGTAAAGTGCCTGCTAGAAATGTACTTTGTTCAGCAGCTTTACTGTTCAGCGGATAGACTTTCAGAAAGATTTCCAGTTTCTGTCAATTTGTGGGACCCAGTACTACAAATATCAGAGATAATTCTTATTCCCTGCTATTAGTCATGCCTGAAAACTCAAACAGATGTCAATGGACAGTACATTCTGTGTCAAAAGTGTCAGGCTAGCTGGCGACGGACAATATGACAGTCCAGGATTTTCCCCTAAGTACTGCACTTACCACTTTCAAGACATGGGAAGTAAAAAAATGGTGAGTTTAGTCATCGCGCAGGTGTCGCAATGTACATCGTCTGTGGCCATGGAGAAACATGGTTTCATTAAATTGTCTCGGGAGGATAACTCAGCAGCAACATGCTCCCCTTGGAAGCAAGATGACTCGGAGCAACGCAGGTTCGATCCTCGTGTCTGCGCTTATAAACCTCTGGGTATTAAGCGCACTATAAAAAACCAATCATATTTCAAATCCATTGAACATCTGGAATCCAGGGGAATGCAAATAGATCTAATATCCACTGACAGGCACGTTGGAATTGTAAAGGTGATGCGAGAGCAGTTTCCACACATTCAGCATCAATTTGATGTATGGCATGTTGCCAAATCAATCAATAAATAAATTACAGCTGCTGGTAAAAACCTTTTATAGTGCTCTCAGTCTATCAGCAACCATCTTTGGTGGAGCTCCAAAACCTCTGACGGATCTGTAGAAATTCTTTAAAAAATGGTGTTCATTGATGCACCATTATTCCAACATACAGGAGAGAAAACGAACATTTCCACAAATGTGCACATGGACGTTTATCCAAGGAGCAGGAACGTAAGTAGAAGTGGTTGGTGCCATGTTCCCCTCCACACACAGCACTTGAGAAGATTGTGTACAAAAGAATGCTTTCAAGAGACCTGAATGGACTCACCGAATTCTGCCATACTGGAGATTTGGAGGTGTTCCATGATATGTGCCTAAAGTACAGGCCAAAAGGGTTGCATTTTGGCATAGATGGTATGGAGGCCAGAACAAGACTGGCTGTACTTGCACACAACAAGAATGATGCTTCGTTACCTCATGGCCTTTACAAAACTAAGCAAACAATGGGTGGCCAGCCAATATACCAGAAAATGGATTTGGAATTTGTGAAAGATCTGACATTGGCTGTGTTGGCGATGCATACTCATGGAATGGCTCCTGATTTTGTTCCCAGGACACATTCAATGCCACAGAACATTTGTCCTCCAAAATTGGAACTTGTTGAAAGGTTGATTTCCAGATTTGAATGATTTGTAGCTGTCTCCAAAATCTGCTCAGAATCACATTTTTTATATGTTCCCCAATGTTTGGACATTGTACAGAAACAATCTAATGGTATTACACTTACAAATTCAATGCTAGGTAATGTATTAAAAAGTATTTATTTTTGCCAATATAATCGGTTTTATGATGCGTTAATGTATTTCCTTTACCTTTCCTTCATTCATATTGCTTATCCTCTGTCTAGAAGACACATGTCTGGGGTTGCTGTTGGGACTCTTGTTCAGAAGAGAATTGCCCTAGCATTTTGGTGCTGGACTGCCCATGTGTGTGGGAGAAAGACTGATATGCAAATGGGTATTTCCCATCTGTGAAAGGTACACTGAGGCTTGGTGTCTGCCTATCCCTCTGGTAGACCCGAACCCCATGCACACATGCAATCCTGTCTAACCCTCTAATAGACCCAAACCCCATGCACACATTCAATCCATGACACCTGTACTGATGGCCACCCCTTAGCAGATGCAATAAGTCATTCAAATAAGGGATATGTTTTTTATATGGACGAAGTCAGAGGTGCGTCCCATCGACACTATAAGTTTGCTGAAAGGGCAATGGAAAGGGGTAAAAAGGATGTCATTGCAGACATAACATCTTTTCTATGGCTCCAGGAGGCTACATGAATCAAATTCAAGACCCTGGGCAACAATCACAAACCGTTCTGTGGCCTGAAACCACACATTCTCCTACTTTCCTTCCCTAAATAGTACCCTCATACAGCCGTACGCTCCTCTAATTCCAACTCCATGACAGTCAAATACTTCTACAATCTGAGAGTGGGTGGCAGGTCTCTCTGCTCCGCAGGTGCCTGCCTTGCCAACAGGATCCATGCCCCTGTCCGACTTCTGGAGCACCCTCTACAGCTCTGCAAACTGGTAAAAACTGTACCCTTCTACACTGCTTTCCCTTCAACGGAAAGGACCCAACTTCCGCAGTTACTGCTGGTCTGATCCTCATGATTCCAACAGGTTTCCTGGCCCATCCTCTGAGTCAATACTACTCGACCCTACTAGTGACCTCGACTAAAGTGCAAAAGTTTGGTCCAGACTGTGCCGAGGGTCGGTGAGTATTTCCATCACTTACCGGTTTCCCCCTGGCAAAATAGATCCCTTTTACGCACGAATATCTCCTCAAGGTATTCGATCTTGGTTGGGTTAACCTGTGCTTCCTAGCTATTCTCACCTTTTGAAAACTGTTCCGCCGCCATGGGCAGGTCCTACTCGAATAGTATGAACCAATTGTGCATTGCCTCAAGCCCCTTCCCGACTTGCTACAGCCTTCCCAAGAAGACTCGCTTTTTGCTTCACCTGCGTGTCGTGCGCTTTTCCGCACAACTGTACTGTTGAGTACAAGGCTCCCCACTTCTTAGTTCTGGACTAGAAAGTTAGGGAATGACTCTGAAGAATTGGCTAATGCTCCTAGTGTGTAAACCAACCCTTCTCTTTACAGGTTGTGGCTGTGTTTTCCTCATTCGTCGCATTAGGAAACGTATTGTATATATGCTGTATACTAGAGTATTGTGTGTAACTTTTTTCACATAACTAAAGTCTCACCACTCCATAGACTTAATCTTGACCGCCTGCCAAGCTACCTAGATTGGTCTGGCTTGTCCAGATGATTCCCCTGTTTCACTTAGCCAAGTCTGGCCTCCTAAACTTCTGCCCATTAGGTCATAGTTTAGAAATGCATCCTAACACCCTCCTCCAACACCTGTACACCCATAGGCTCCTGAATCCATTTCCTTCACTAGCACTTCTCCCGATGCACTAGCACGGCCGATTGGCAAAAGGCCTAGTTGGAGGATGAATGTAACTTAACATTTAGGAATTATTTTTCACCAACCTGCGCTCCCATTTCGGCAAGTGGTGCTTGGAAATAGAATTTTGTTGTAGAATGTGTGGTACAAATGTTCACCTTGTGCGTCGTGTGGTAACTTGACATGATAATGACACGCTGGAGACATATTAAGTATGAGCACGCAATGTCACCCTGTCTCGCATAATGGTAGAGAGGGCTGCTTCAGGTGAGCAATGGAGTATGAACGAACATTCATGAATTATTGCAAGAGCCGTGCAATATATGCCAGAAGTGTAAGTAGCAAACAAATGATTCAAGATTGGAACACGGACATAGTACTGAAGGGCAGTAGGTATATAGGACACTAGGGGTAGGGGTATGCTTTGTGCCAAGAAACAGTGCTGACGGCGGAGAGGTGGGGTTTCGATTACATTTTCTTACAGAGATGATATATACCCCGGAGGTAACAGCAACACATAATTTTCTGGATTATTCTTACGTTCCTGTCGCAAAACATATTTTTAATCGCTGTTTGTAACTGTGCTTGGTTTTCTGAACCATTTGCTCGAAGCAGTATCTTGTCCAGTTTTTTTGTTTGTGGCATTCTTTCCCAAAATCTAAATGTACCTGTCTCTGGCTTCAATAACTGAAAGCAGGTTGGTATTGTTATTTGGTCTTGAGGAAATGTCGGCAACTGTTAGAAGCACACAATGTGTCGAATACCCACAAAAAATATATAACATTTACTTTATTGAAAGTGGACATGTGAAATTTTTGTTTTCATTTCTGCGATCTGTTGTTCGGAGCGGTTCCTTACCGTGACATAGAGAGAATGTATATATACTTATAGAGGGTTGAAGCAGGGTTGACGGATGGTTTCCTCGCTATTTAACTTCTATATAGCAGATCTGGCGGATGAATTCAGGAGTGTTGTGTCAGATGCACCACGATTGATGACAGCTGTGATCCCATTGCTGTTTTTTGCTGATGATTTAGTTGTGTTAGCTAAAACAGCTAGGGCGTTACAGGGGCTGCTGAATGTGTTGGGTAAATATGTGGAAAATAATGAATTGAGCATAAACCTGCCGAAGTCAAAGACCATGAAGATTGGCATGAAACATAATAAAAAAGAGGCACGTTTGTCCTGGTATCTGCAGTCTCAACGCCTCGAAAGTGTTAACGAATGTAAGTATTTAGGGCTTAACATGAACGTTTTTGAATCTGACATTCCATATTATAATGAAATGAAAACTGCCACTGCACAGGCTTCTTTGTTGAATTATAAATATGGAATGTTTTCTATGAAGCCAATACTTATTTTCTACTGTCAGAAAGCTGTCCCGACAGCGATATATGGCGCTGAAACGAGATCTTGGAGAGATGAGGCTTTTTGGTCTATCTTGGAAGGCGCCTTTTGAAAATCTCTTCTCAAACTGCCGAAATCGGTTTCAATCTGTTTAGTGCGGTATGAGTTGGGATTGACTTCGCTTTACACAATGTATATGTGGAAATTATGTTGCATATACCGTAAATGTTTGTTAATATCGGAAGCGAATTCAATTATGCAGATATTGTCGACATATATAATGACAACAGATCATTTTGCTATGGCTACATGGAGGGATAAGGTTCAAGATTTCTTGGTGAATGCAAATGTGACTGATAATATGTTAATGAACAATCCAATGAAGGCCAAGAAGAAAATGTTGAAATGGGATTGGTTGCAATACTTATGATAAATGTGTAAACAGTTAACATGGATTTGAGCATAAAGTTGAGATAAAAAGGTTAAGAACAACAGAGACTTATTTACTAAAATTCCCTGGGTCTAAATATAGGGATATGTTCTTAAGATATAGATTAAACATTTGGCATACTAGAGATATCTTGGCCAAATGGAAGTTAATACCCAGGAAAATAAACTTTTGTAGATTCTGTAAGAACAATGAAATGAGGGAAACATTACATCATCTAATTGTGATTTGTCCGACACTTTTGGAAAAAAGAACTAAGTTCTTCAAACCACACTTTGAAGGTTACATATTATTAACAAGAGAATAATTATGGTGGTATATATCTAATACAAGGTTAACAAAAGTACGAATTGCAGTAGTTAACTTTTTATTGGCCCTGGGATTAACAGATGAGAATAATTGTGCTGAGGTGGATGATGTTCACTGGGTGTGGTTACAGATGAATTCATTTAATTCCTTTATAAAAGTTCCTGTCAATAGGTTGGTTGAGGAAACAAAGTGATGGATAATTTACTATGTTCATGTGGTTTTTTCTTTTGTAACCTTTTAGTTAGAAGATGATGTTAGTGAAATGAATATGTATTTTTTTTAATTGTTAAATTGTAAATTTTGATTGTTTTATTTTTTATATAAATGTATTATTGAAAAGTTGATTTATCAACTGTAACAATAAAAAAATAGAGAGAATGGAACTATCTGAAATTATGTAAGCTTAACTATACACAATATTTGTGCGATTAAAAACGGAATGTGTGCTGTATGCATAATGACTAATTCAGTGACGTGCGAATGTGCGATTTGACCAAAAGAATTGACACAGAGCCTCATCATGATTTGGGCGGTAGCCCTTAAATCCAGCAGTAACGGTATTAACGCCAGCAATACTGCTGCACCGGATCACGACTGTTAATCCAGCTGGCGCTATTACAGCCGGGCGCTATTACAGACGGCTGTAATAGCGCCAATATCACAACGCGCTATCACAGACCTATCATAAGTACAATACCGGCGCTTATAGCACTGGAAATACCCCCGGCCGCCTGCTGGAGGTAAAAGAATACAGGTGAGAGCAATAAAGAACAGGTGCAAACAATACACTCAAGAGGCCTACAAAAGACCCACCTAGGCCCCAAAAACACTTCCCAATATCATGTTGCCATTTGGAGCACAGAGCTTTGACATGGATTTCTACATGCTGCGCCTGGAGCTACAGAGGCCTAACAACCAGCCCAGGGCAGAGGGAACACAGTGGGAGGAATGAGGAGAAGGAAGAGGAGACCAGCCCCAGCAAGGCGTGCAGCCATCCTCAGGTTCAGGCCATCACCCTGGGCCCTGACTGATGCCCAGTCGGTAGCAGAGTGCAGGCTGGTCAGGGCCACCATCACACAGTTGCTGGACACAATTCAAGGGGAGATTGGGAGCAGGATTGCCATCAGCACCACTGTGCCCCCACCCGTGAAGCCTATGTCAGTCCTGCAATATCTTGGGACGGGCAGCTTTCAGCACACGGTTCGCACCAAAAAAGAGACCAACTCACCTCCCACCCCCTGCCCAGCTACTCTCGCCAGGAGCTCCCGCCAGCTCACAGTCGAGAATTTAGCACCCTACCTCCGCAACCCGGCCTTGCAGGCCCCATTCTCCAACAACCCAGAAACCCTAGCCAACACATTCAAAGAAGTCATCACCCAAGCAGTTGACGCCGTTGCGCCACTGACCCTCAAAAAAGCCAAGAAAACCAAACACGCTAACTCATGGTTCTCCAAAGAACTCCTTGAACAACGTGCGCAAAAGAGGACTGCCCTCTCCACCTGGAAAGCTAACCCATCAGAAACCACCAAAAATGCCTTCAAAGCCATCTCCAAATCCTACAAAACTAACATCACCCTAGCTAAAGCTGCTTCCTTCAACGATAGGATCTATGACGCCAAATCGGGGTCAAAGGAAATCTTCACCATGTTCAGGGAACTGGAAAAACCATCCTCCCCTCCTCCTGCTCTCATCAAAGATGACAACTGGTGCAACAGCATTCAATCCACAATGCTAGACAAGCTCAACACTCTCCAAACTAAAATTCGTGGCCACCAAAAAGCCCTTTCCCGCCTCATAGCTAACCTGCATAGTCAACCCACCACGCCCTCCACCACTAATCCCTCTCCATCTTTTGACTTCAAAGATATTACTGAGCACGAGGTCATCGCCTTGCTCAAGTCCATCAAACCCTCCAACTGTAAGGGAGATGCTTGCCCAGCTAGTCTCATTAAAGACTCAGCACAGATCCTAGCTCCATTCCTCACAGCATTCATTAATTCATCCTTCCAGTCTGGCCACGTTCCAACTGGACTTAAGGAGGCCTGGGTACGCCCACTCCTCAAAAAACCCTCGCTGGACCCAACGATCCCGGGGAATTATCGACCTATCACCACTGTACCCTTCCTGCTGAAAATCCTGGACAAAGCAGCTTACCTGCAAGTCCAAAAGTTCCTTGAAGATAACCGTCTCCTCGGCCTGCGGCAATCTGGCTTCCGCCCACGACACGGTACCGAAACGGCTCTCCTGGACCTAAAGAACCAAATGGACGATCTAAGAGACGCAGGGAAACCTGCTCTCCTTCTGCTCCTGGATCTATCCGCCGCCTTTGACCTGGTGGACCACAACACCTTGTGTCACCATCTAGCTACCCAAGCTAACTTTTCCCCCAAAGCTTGCGAATGGATTACCTCCTTCCTCCAAGAAAGGGCCATGAAAGTCTTCTCTGACTCAGCCTGTGCCACACCCAGCCACATCACCTGCGGTGTGCCTCAGGGCTCATGTATCGCGCCCACGCTCTACAACCTCTTCACGAGGCCACTGTTCAGCATCCTTGACTCCCTGGGCATCTCGTATACAAACTATGCGGATGACACCCAGGTCCTCATCCCACTCACAGGCGACTACCTGGCGGATACTAAAACCCTTACCACCATCTACTCCACTATCCAATCATGGATGGCAGATAACTGGCTATGCCTCAATAGCGAAAAAACCGAACTCCTCCTCATAGGAGCACCCTCCACGCTGGGGAACCTCGGTGAACAGTACACTTCCTTCACTATTGACAACATTCCCATCAAGGTCTCCAATCATGTGAAGACACTCGGAGTCTACCTAGACTCCGACTTGTCAATGGATAGACAGGTCAATGCCATTGCCTCCTCCTCAGCCTATTACTCGAAAGTCCTCAACGCTGCCTGACCTTTCCTGTCTCGCCAGAATTGCCTCACCATTGCTAGGGCAATAATTGGATCTAGGCTGGACTACTGTAATGCCCTACTCGTTGGGACCTCCAATAAGAACCTGGCCAAACTTCAGCTAGTTCAAAATAATGCACTCAGGGCGGCCACAGGCACCGCGAGAAAAGACCACATCTCAGAAGTCAGAAGACAGGCACACTGGCTCCCGGTGAAAGAGAGGATTGTTTTCAAAACACTCGCCCTTACCCACAAATGCCTCCATGAACTTGCTCCACCCTACTTGACCCAAAGAATCACCAAGCACTCTGCCACCAGACCATTAAGAATGTGCTATTCCAACACGATTGTCACGCCCAAATCACGCAAAGTGCGCGCCGGTGGTGCCAGCTTTCCCACTCGGGCCGCCACCCACTGGAACGCACTGCCACCCCACATCAGAATGATTGAATCCCACCAAGCCTTCCGCAAAGCTGTTAAAACCAAGCTCTTTGTATAAAACGCACCTGACGGCATTCTGTCACTGTATTATGAATATCATGCTTCACCTGCAACTATGCCTGTAATTGTGTATCCATAAGACCTCCGTCTCATGCATATCTGCTGAATTAAGAATCCAACACCTACGTGTAACAGCGCCTCGATGCCCATGGGCTGCAAGTGCGCTATACAAATGCGAATAAATAAATAAATAAATAAATAAATGATGCATGGTATGGCCCAGTCCACATTTAGTGCAGTCCGGGGCCAGGTGCTGGATGCACTGCTGCGCCACGTGAACCAACATATGGCATTGCCCACCACCCAAACACATGTAAATGAACTGAAGATATGACATGATAGTTTATTTATATAGCGCCTATACACAATGTGTTTCAAAGCGCTTCAAGGCAAGGGAGGGAACAAGGGAAAATACAATGACATTCTTACAGGCCATAAACAATAGGAATGTGAAATTAACTATCGTACTCGGCCTGGCAACATTTCAGATGGTGCAAGAGCTAAGACATAGATAAGGAAGGGAGGGGGAGAGTGGGAAGGAAATGGAAACAGACAGGTGACTACCGTACAAGGCCTGACGACATTTCTGGTAGAGCCGGAGATTAACAAAAGGTGACGGAGAGGGGTGCAGAAAGGAAGGGGAGGAACAAAACAAGCTATTAACGTACTAGGCCTGATGACATTTCAGATAGTGCGGCGGGCACAATTCTATGCAATTGCACAAGTGCCCAACGTGATCGCAGCCCTAGACTGCACAAATGTTGTACTGGTTGCACCCCGGGACCATGAGGCAGTGTACTGGAATAGGAAACATTTCCATTCATTGAACGTACAGATGACCTGTAGCCCAGACCTCATCATCAGCCACTGCTGCGCTCACTACCCTGGATCCACCCACGATTCCATGGTGCTGCGCAACAGCACATTGCCAGTCTACATGGAGAGGCACAGAGGGCAATACACATGGATAGTGGGTGAGTACAAACCCTGCCTGAAATGTATGCCAAAGTACAAGAAAAGAAGGGGTGCAGAGCCACAGGAAGCCTTCTATGCCACCAGGAGCCACAGCCAGCACCATCACAGCACCAGTATCATGTACGTGCGGCACACAAGGTCCCCTGCACACGTCCACCACACCTGGACCCACAAAAGGTGATGGCCACTCACTGCTCAAAACACTCTAACACATGGGACAACAAGAACCAGAATGCACCTTGTCTGTGTTGCAGTGTTGCTTTACACCCTGACACCCAAGAGCAACCCCACCCAGGGCACCACACAGGATTGCAAATTGAGAGGAATCCAATACCCATCCCCTAAACTAAACCCGGACATGAACATCCCAGAGAGAGTGACCCATGCATGCACATTTACATGCATGAGAACCAAAACCAAAACTGGTACCATGTAGCTAAATCTCCACCATCTACTGAGACAGCCACATCCAAATACAAATGACGACTGGCCCTGAACAGCCAGTCAATTCTGGAGCCCCATCTTGAGAGTCTGGATGCACCACTGTGTCAATCACACCCAGGGAGCGGTGCAGGTAGGAAGTGGGCTACAATGGTAATGACGCACATTGCAGAGCAAACCCATGGAACATGACTACACCATATTCCAAGTACAAGTGGTTACATGACGGTAATAAGCAGGAGTGTCACACATAAACCCATTCACATAGTGCAGCATCCATTGGCGCGACTTCAGTCATCCCATGGGCAGCCAACTGTCATCCGCCACAGGACAGCCCACTCAATCACACAAGGTGCATGTACGGGTCAGATGATGCATGGCATGAAAGATGATGGATGTATACCAATCAGACAATCACATTGCATGTCCCGGTTCCACACAGGGAGGACCACAGTGCATAGTGTATTGATGCTTAGTCCTTGCACCCCCATTGAAGTGACCTAGGCCTTATGTACTCATTTCAACCCATGCAGGTGACTCAGGATACCCGCAGCTCACCTGGCTGATGACCCCTGTGCGGAATCCCCAAACACCGGCAGAGCAGGCATACAACAATGCCCAAATTAGGAAACGCATATGTATAGAAAGGACATTTGGATTGTTGAAGGCACGATTCAGGTGCCTGGACCATACTGGAGGGGCACAAATGTATGCGCCTGAAAAAAGCTGGGAAGATTGTCCTCCCTTGTGCTATGCTGCACAACATCTGCTGCCGAAGGAATGTGCCACTACCCCCTTAGGCAAACGGGCAACCCTCAGGGGATGAGATTGATGATGAACATGTGCCCGGTGCCGGGGCTATTGCACACAGGGATGGGGTGAGGGAGGGGAGGTTGGCCAGACGGCGTTGATCGACAATTTCTTCTAACATGGTGAAATGGCACATGCCACGAACAGCACTTGTAAAATAAAGAACACTTGTACAGAATCATGAATGTCCGTGTATTATGTCATGTTTGAACAGGCTTTAACAATAGTGTAAGTAACCCCCTCCCCACCAACTCCCCAGCACACATAACCCCCTCCCCACCAACTCCCCAGCACACATACTCCCCTACCCCCACCAACTCCCCAGCACAGATACCCCCTGCCCCCACCAACACCCCAGCCCACATATGCCGCTCCACCCACACAGGGCAAATGGGTCCATGTGCCTGGCCCTCAGGCCAACAGTGCATTGTTTATCTAACATGGACGTTGATGCTTCCCACGTGCACCGGCTTCAGGTGAGCGGCATTGCATATGATTCAGTGACCTAAGCCTGGGTGAACCCTGTAGGGACCCCTCTGTGGGGGTGGTTGAGGTGGATGGCACTGATGCAACCAACTACAGCTGTTGGCGGAGAAGAATGTTCAGCTCATGTATCTCTTCTGCATGTAAAGATTGCCCCTCGCACAATTCACAGACTCACTGTCCAAACCATGTGAGGGCTGCAGTGCATGCCTTCATGACCTCACGTGTGCATGCATTGTCACGCGCCATGGACTTGGCCGCCCCCTAATTGCACAGCTGATGGCCTTGATGTGGCGGTTGGGTTCGCTGGCCATGCCCTCGATCCTCATGTGGCGTGCCCCTATCACATCCAGGCATGCCATGACTGCATTGGCGGGACCTGTTCCTGTGTCCCGTGTGGGGCGACTGTGCCAGCAAGGGCTGCACGGTGTTGTAGGGATACTGTGCCTGGAAGGACTGTGCAGTGTTGTATGGCTGCTGTGCTGGGCAGGGCTGTGCAGTGTTTTAGGGCTGCTGTGCCCGGCAGGGCTGCTGTCGCTGGAGGTGCTGGGCTTTCTGGTGGGGCTGCCATGGATGGAGGAGCTGCCAGCAGATGACCCATATGAGGGTGTGTCCTCATCTGCCACTAGTTTGCGTGCGTGGCGGCGTGGTACATGGACATGTGCTCAGGGGTCCCTTTGGATGTGACCATTTGCTGCACAGGACTGTGTTTCGGTGTCAAGACAGATCCAGCATGCTGCTCATCATCGGATGACGCCCCCTCCTCTGGGGTGGTTACACTCATGGCCACTTCCACATCCTGGGAACCCCCGGTGGCTTGGGACAGGCTTGGTGAGGCGGAGTTGGTGGCTTGTGTGTGCCGAGGGGGTGAGGCCCTGTTGGCTTCTGTGCTCCGAGGTGGTGCTGGTGGAGGTGCATCTGGGCACACGTTGGGATGGGCCTGATTCCTCATCATCCACGTTGCCCTCGGATGATGCCTGCATGCCTGTAGGGAACAGAGGGTATGGCATGAGGACGGAGAACCTCTAATTTTCTCTCATGCATTTCAGTAGAGGACAGGACAGTTTCACTCATGCTTGGGCCTGACCTGTTTTGTTTTGATGGTGTTGGTATTACTGGGGCAGGCTACGTGATGGGGACACAGTTTGGAATTGTTGGACTAGCCATTTCATGCATATGATGCACATGCACAGCTGGCATGCGCAGTCAGTGAGGGGGGCTGGTACTACACAAGCCCACCTGACAATGCTGTGCCCCTGCCATGGATGTGTGTAGCATGGTGCTTGCATGTGTCCATTGGCTGCCCTACTCATGACTCTGGAACACAGGTGTTGCCTAGGTACACTCGAACAAGGGTTCTGTCGTGGGTGCCTGTGGTCTTTCCCACCCATTGCACCCACTCACAGTTCCCGGCTGTTGGGTATTCACACTGGGGATGGAGTGGTGACCTATTCACAATGAAATTTGCAAGGGAGGCGTGACTCACCTCCAGCCTCCTGGGTGCCGGTGCCTGCCTCCGCTCCTCCCACTCCCTCAATGGTTGCCATGTCGATGATGGTGGTGCACTGCTCCTCCCATAGTGCTAGCTCCGGTGGTGGTGGTGGCCCTCTCCCCGTCGCCATGCTCTCACTCCTGTGCTGTGCCAGGAGGCCCTGGACACGGAACCACAGGTCGTTAAATCGCTTGCGGCAGTCCTCATCATCCCTGTGGACACGGTCCACCGCAGTGACCTTCTCGCTGATGTCTGCCCAGATGTGCTTACGTCACTGTGACCCCGTCTTCTTCTGTTGGGGACCATAAAGTTCATCCTGGTGGGAAATCACCTGCTCCACAACTATTGTGAGTTCAGAGTCCGAGGACTTGGGCTTGCACAGTCTATCCAGGGTAGATTTGCCCCTCACACGCTCCTGGGACATTTTCTGCAATTTGTTGGAGTGGATGGCTTTCAGGGGCTCCGATTTTAGGTGGATTATGATTTCCAAAATGGCTGCCGCTTTGTTTCTCGTTCCGGCTCTGACGCATTTCCCACGGCACTAATAGCGCTTGCCACTAGCGCTAACGCAATGTTCGCTGTGTTTTAGGATTTCCAGCCACTATTACTGCTGAACGATATTTGCGTTAACGCCCGAACCATGTGCGCACATGCCCGTCGAGTCGTGATGAGGCATTGTTTGCGCCACAACTCACTGCGTTAATGCAAATACCACCCAACTTGTAATGAGGCCCACAGCATGTTATGGTATGTTGAATTATATTCATACCGCGCAATATAAAAAACGAGTGCGTAACTCGCAGTTTGTTTATCTGTCTAGTAATGACTGTTAATTGTGTATCGTTTAAAGAGGTGTGAATAGAGGTATGACATTTTTGGATGCATTGCTTACTGGACTTGCCCACCAATATATTCTGTGTAGAGTTATGGGTTGTTAGCTGTACCATATTGTGATGATTATTCATCAAAGACCGGCACCCACAACCTTTATGCAGGCTAATGATATCTACTCTGCTTTGTCCCGTCGGATATCCTGGTGTGCTGTCACTGTTGCATCCTTGTGCACCATAAAATGGGCGTTCGGGGGGCCAGGGGCAGAACCTTTTCCAATGGGCACTTGGTTCTCTTTTCGATCACTACTCTTACCACTTCCATTATAATGGCATCTGTCTGTGGTTCAACAGAAAATGTTACTATCGCTGTCCTTATTTTCTGGTAGGGCCCGGTATGTGAAGCGGGTGCATCTGGTTCTCCATCCCACTGAGAGCTATACCTACTTCACAGCACTAACCTTTCATGCACATTGTGGTCTGAACTACTCTCCCATGTTGTCATGTCTGTGTTCATTCTGTGTGGTTTGTGTTTATGACTAGATTTCATCCGGTTCTGAATTATATGGTAACTTGTTATATTCGATTACAGAATGGGTACCAAATATTTTTTGTATTCTGTTGTCTACACAGCTATATTCTACCGTTCTGCGCATGCAATAGTTTCCAGCTACCTTTGGAAGGATTCTTCAATCAACATTGGCGGCCAATCATCAACAGTGTTTATTTGATAACCATTATGTGGGACGACCGACGGGGACCAATCTGCCCTTTAGTGGTACCAGCAATAAGGAGCAACCTGTCAGCGTTTATGATGTAAAAACATGCTGAAGTGAAAGCCTTGCCCTTGAAAGTGCAAAGAATCCAAATCTATTGATGATGATGAACTGTCACCAAGTGTGTTATTAGAATGGTTTGCTGGTGTAACATAAGGACACACAAGAATTGGAGTACACGGATTGATCGATGGCTGATCGCAATCAGCGTATCATGACGAAGTTATAAAGATCATTCGAAGCATGCGATGTTCGCTAGCTATAACTTGTATTGCAAAAAGATATCGTTCATTTCGTGGACTTAATCTTCTCGTGTGAGCATTAATTGCAAAATAAAAGCACTTGTTACATTGAAGACTATTGATGTTTTCTTAAAAATAAATGTTTGCTCTCCTACTTGGGACAAAAAAGAAATGTTACGCGCTGTGCGAGGATGTGTGTGTTATCTTCCTGGTTCTGCGTTAAGTAACGTTATGGCATGGGTGATGACAGGGCACGTTTGGCTACACTGGCCACGAATGTCATGAAAATAGGTGGAGCATATCGTTTGGACTAGTGATGTCAGTTTGAGGGGTGGGTAATCTGTATTCTTGCCACGAGGGCACTTGAATTTCGGGCGATGCATCAGCGGATAAGATTAGGACAATATTGCGGCACCCAACCTGTTGTTTTCGCGTGTGTAAAAGTTAGGAAAACTAAGGTAAGATGCATAGGAAAAAGGTTTAAGATTGATTACAGTATGCTTTTAAATACATGCCTGAACAATCGGGACAATACAATTTTTGAGCGAACTACCCCTTTAAGTGTTTCAAGTTCTTTTTTTCTTTTGATGGGATTGTTGATTCCATTAACGTTCCATTAAATGATTCAGAAGTTTTTCTTAACAGTGGACATATTGTCAGAGGTCGAACAAACTGGAGTGCATATATAACCTCCTAACACCACGACAACCCAAACACTGAGAAGGAGGATACCCCAAAAATGGTACCCCAAAACCCTCTTAAGGTAATGACTGTTTGAGTGAGCAAAAACTCAAGACAAAGATTTTATTTTTAAAAACCCTCTCCTACTCTCCTCAGTAAAAATGAATGCTAAACATTCAGAACAGACTGATCATTCACATGTGAACGTAACCTAAGCACTATCCATTAACTGATGTTTTGAGCATCTCATCTTCAATTCAAAATAACATAAAATCCCTATCACTAATAAAAGCACCTTTATCTTACACCTAAATATAACCTTTTGCATCATGTCGAATGAATCCTCACCCCTAAAAGACTCCCATGAAACTGAGAAAATCAAGAAAATGTTTCTGAGGTGAACGTGATTAATGTGAAGATAGAGTATATACTTTTCAAACCAAGCATGACGATAGTGGTTATGGACATTCAAGGGAGAGTACTCCACACATTTCTCCAGTTAGCTCAGACCCAAAGAGTGATCCCGAAGTGGGTGACGTAAATTCAGGAAGCAGAGAGACGGTAAATAAAAAAGGTTTTTTAAAATAGTAGTATTTCCAGATTTAATAATCCAGACCTGGCTGAAAAAATGGGAAGAAAATCTAAATCAATGATCAATAACGATGGTGGAACTTCTTATTGAACATGTCATGAGGGAACATGATAGAGTAGTGAAGCAAATAGAAGAAGTGAAAAGGAAAAGGGAAATTGAGCTAATGAATGCAGTACCCACAACTGTTGAGAAAAACTGTGAGAAAATGTATGAAATCTAAAGGCTCATCAAAACCAAGTTAAACTGAGAAAATCAAGAAATTATTTCCAAGATAAAAGTGATTTACCGTGAATTTATTTTTAAATGTTTTTATTGGCATTTATAAGTGTAACAGAAACAGTTGCGCAAAAGATGCGCGTCATTTCAGCTGTAGCGTATCTTGTTTGCCAAGTGAACTGTAAAGAACAACAGGAAAAGAACACGCAGCAAAAAAGAAAGGAAACACGAGAGAAAATAGAGAGAGAGAAAAAACAATGAACAGAAACAGGAAAACAGTGGTAACTACTTTGACTGCCCTTTTCCTTCTGCCCTGCCGTTCTTCATTCTTCGTGCTTCAAGCCCAGAGCCCAGCACCATCGCTCTCCATTGCCTTCACATGGGGGGTGGCTCGAGGGAGTGCCCGGGCCCGCCGTCCTGGTCAGTGCTTCAAGCTTACAGTCTGTGCAAGAAGAGTCAACTCAGGGGGGTTTGTAGCTTGTGGAGAAGATCATATCTCTCATGAGGGCCTTCCAGGACTCTAGTGTGGTGCTCCCTTCTTCTCCGCCCCAATTGTTCCCTTCCTCCCAGGCTCTTGTTTCAGCAGCGGACCATCTCTCCAGTTCCCTGATCCATGGTTCAGGCCTGGGACCAGCGGGCGACTTCCAGGCCATAGCAATCGTTCGCTTCACTAGTATACACGCCATGTCCATGAGTTTCACTAAGTGCCTGACTTTGGTCAGTCTCGGGTGAGTGCCCAACAGGCACTCTTTGGGTGTCCATTCGTACATTTCCATTCCCGCTTTCCTGCAGGTCTGCTCAGCTGTGTGCCAGAGTTTCTGTGATTTGGGGCAGGCCCAAAACATATGGATCATGTCAGCATGTTCAGAGGGGCACCATGGACAAGTCGGGAGGACTTTATCATTAAAGGCGGCTATCCTGTGCGGGGTCATGTAAGTCCTGTAAAGGACATTCAGCTGGAGCAGCCTAAACCTGGCGTTCCGTGACACCTCCTTCGGATACAGCAGGGCTCTTGCCCATTCGCCGTCCGTGATTTCAGTCCCCAGATCAGTCTCCCACTTCTCTTTCAGGTGCGCACTTCTCGGGTTAGGCCTGTCGTTTATTCGTGTGTATAGCCTCGATGTCGGTTTCCAGCCGTCGCCAAGGTTGTACATTTCCTGCACAAGAGGGTGTATTTCTGGCTCCTCAGGCCAAGTGTTCCAGTTTGTCTTGGCTGCGTGCTTCACCCTTTGGTACCATAGAAATTGTCCTGTGGCAAGCCCATCCTTCAATTGTAATGAGTCGAAGTCTTTGAACAGCCCCTCATCAAACATGTCTCCCCATGTATAGAGGCCACAGTTCTCCCAGCTCCTCATCGATGGTAAGTCTGTGGGGATTTTGCATACGTCTGCAAGAATGGGGATGTCCGGTGCATATGAGTGTTGCAGTCCGAGCAGTGATCTGACCTTGTTCCAGATTTGTCTCCCCAGCTTTACAATCATGGGTGGGTCAGGGGGCCCTATTCGAGTGCTCCATAACACCTCTTTTGGGTGCATAGGTGTGATTAGTTGACGGAGGAGGCCTGTCTCAGCAGTCGGTTCATCCAGTAGCCACTTAGCGACGTGCGTTAGTTGTGCTGCCAAATAGTACCTCTGGAACTCAGGCAGTTGTATGCCACCCTCTGCATATGGGAGCGTAAGGATGTTCAGTGTAAGTTTGTGTCTGGCCCGGCCCCAAAGGAAGTCTCTGATTAGTGATTCCAGTTTCCTAAAGAAGGACGGGGGTATGTAGTATGTTATGTTGGTAAAGTAATAGAGGAGTCTCGGTAGTATAATCATTTTGGAGATTGCAGCTCTGCCCATCATTGAGAGCGGTAACTTTGACCAGAATTTGATAGACCTGCGCACTCCGCGCATTGCTGCTTCCGTGTTACACTCATGAGTGGAGGCTGGGGTGTGCATGATGGTGAGACCAAGATAGCGGAAGGCTTCCGGCTGCCATTGGATCCCGATCTCGGGTAGTTCCTCTGCGCCCTTCCCTTTAAGCCCAGCCAGGGGGAAGGAGCAAGATTTTTGTCTGCTGAATTTTATCCCTGAATATTTCGCAAAATTGTCGAGGATGTCTAGCGCGGTTGGTGCATTCAGTTGTGGGTCTCGCAGGTATAAGAGGACGTCGTCAGCGTACAAGGAAATTATGTTATCTACCCCATTGATGTTGATGCCAGCGTCGAAGAGCTGCCTCCTGAAATAGATTGCCACTGGTTCCAGGCCAAGGATATACAGCATTGGTGACAGTGGGCACCCTTGTCTGGTTCCCCTTTGGATAGCCCAAGCCCCCGACACCATGCCTCCTGTCTTCACTCTCGCCACTGGGTTGTTGTAGAGCACCCTAACCCACCGGATGAAATGTTCACCAAGTCCGAACTCCCTCAGGGTCTCGATCAGCCACTCCCAGAATATTGAATCAAAAGCTTTTATGGCATCAAGCGAGAGTACTGCCAGGTCGTCGTTATGCTCAGCTGTTTGAGCCATTATGTGTTGGAGCCTTCTCAGGTTGGCCGTTGTATTGCGTCCTGGGACAAAACCATTCTGGTCCTCATGTATCAGGGATCCTATCACCCTAGAGAGCCTCTTAGCTAATATCGTTGTCAATATTTTACTATCATAGTTTAACATCGCTAGGGGGCGATATGAGTCACACTCGTCGGCTGGTTTGCCTGGTTTGAGTATTGGTACTATGAGGGTCTCTCTCATACTACTTGGTAGCATCCCGGTCTCATATGCCTCCGTGTATACTCCGTGCAGCATGGGAGCAAGGACCCCCTCATAAGCCTTGTAGAATTCTGGAGTTAGGCCATCTGTCCCAGGGGTCTTGCTCGTGGAAAGGGATCTGATCGCCTCTGAAATGTCCTCAATAGTGATGGCCTCTCCTAGCATATTCCGTTGTTCCTGGCTCAGTTTAGGCAATTCAACTTCGGCCAGGGTGTCTCTGATGTCTGATTCAGGGATTCGGTCTCTGTGGGCATATAGTTCGGCATAAAAGTCTGAGAATACATCGTTTATTGCTTGCTGTGACCTGTGAGTTGTACCATCTTTATCCTTGATCTCTTTGGGGGCCTGCCTCGGGTGCTCCCTCCTGCATAGCCAGGCAAGAATCCTGCCTGGTTTGTCCGCTTCCTTGTGTGCCTTAAGGGTTCGCACAGAGAAGTCGAATTTGGACAGCCTCTCCCATGCAATTCTGCACTCTTCTCTGATCTCCTTCAGTCTGGTTTCCTTCTCCTTGGTAGGGTGGGGATTGTTCTCCAGGCGTCTGATCTCCTCCTCCCTTGACTCGAGCTCCTTTCTCAGTTGTCTCCTGATCCCTCCTGCTTCAGCTATTATCTCGCCCCTAGTTACCACCTTCATGGCATCCCATAGTGTGCTCCATTTCTCGACTGATCTCTTGTTGATATTTATGTATTCTTCCAGCTTTTCACCCAGGGCATCCTTGAATGCGGGGTCTGTTAAAGTGTCTGTCGGCATGCGCCACATCGGAATAGGTGGTCTAGGGCCCCTGAGGCAGAGCTGTATTAGCAGCGGGGAGTGATCCGATATTGACCTGCCAAGGTAGCACGCAGATTCGACTTGCGAAGTTAGCCCACTATCGATGAAAAAGAGGTCAATCCTGGTATGCAGGTCGTGGGGGGCCGAGTAAAATGAGTAGGACATGTCTGTGGGGTGTAAATCTCTCCAGACGTCAACTAAGTGCAAGTCCTCGATCGCGCTGCAGAGTGCTCGGGGGGCGGAGGTGTTGAGGATACGTGGCGCAGTGGATCTGTCCATTTCTTCATTCAGCACGCAGTTGAAGTCTCCGCCCCATAAGATGATGTCCTCCCTGTGGTACGTGATTATGGCACATAGCTTCTTGAGATGAGTAGGGATACCATGTTGGGGGAAGTATGAGTTCACTATGCACAGCCGAGAGTTCTCCAGCATGCCCCATATGATCACATACCTACCTTCTTTATCCGCTTCCACACCCATCAGGTGGAATGGTGTACCCGGGCTCACCCATGTGTATACACCGCGTGCGTACTTCGAGTAGGATGCACCGCCGCCCTGCCCCCCCCAGTAATCTACCAGCTTGTCCGTAGTGTCAGTTAAGAGGTGTGTTTCCTGCAGGAGGGCGATTGATACTTTCTTCCTCTTCAGGTACGAATGTATGCGGTTTCTTCGTGGGTAGGATCCCATCCCCCTAACATTCCATGTAATTATCCTGGGTCGTGTGGCCATTTTGTGAGATTACTTTTAGCCGTGGTGGTCTCCACGTGGTATCTGTGATTCGACAGTGCATCACGCTCTGCTTGCTCAAGTTGGTAAGCTCCGAGGTCTGGTCCTGGGTCCTCTTCGGTTTGGCTAATGGTGATCAGGAATAGGGCAGTCTCAACCGTAACATGAAAACAGTAACTATAACTGGTGCACCCAGCCTCTGCCTTAAGGGTGCAGTGCTCGGGCGCTCTTGCGCCGCCTTTCCCCGTCCGGGTTTCTGGCGCAAGTTGGTGCATGTTGGCAACAGGCCTGCACTTGTCTTTGGTGGGTTCGTGGTTCGTGTGCATGTGGAGGAGGCCGCGCAGGCCCAGTAGTCATTTCGCCTTCTCTTGTGGTAGTGTTGCTTCAGTGATGGTGGTGTATCCCCTCGTTCCAGTGCTCCAGACAAGGGTCAAGGGAGCCCATGCCGAGGCGTCCGTTTACCGCTCATTGCTTTCTTCGCCGTGGCTCTCGTGGGAGGGTTCCCCAGGGACCTCAGCTAAGTTGTTGTGCTCCATCCACATGTTGGCTGCAGCCGGCGACTCCAGGAATATCGCTCGTCCCTTATAAATCACCTTTAATCTGGAAGGATACAGGAGCATATACTTTAAGTTCAGTTTTCTCAGTCGGGCCTTGATTGGGACGAAAGAGTTCCTTGCTCTCTGTACCGACTGTGTGTAATCAGGGTAGATGGTAATTTTAGAGTTACCCCGTTCTATTACACCTCCCTCTCTTGAAAATTTCAGGATGACTTCCCTGTCTCGGAAGTTGAGGACCTTCGCTATGATGGGACGTGGGTAGGAACCCGGAGGGGGTCTCTTCTGGAGCGACCTGTGGGCCCTCTCTATGGCGAAGCCCTGTGAGAGCTTCTCCACTCCTATTTCTTGCTGTATTAAGGATTCTACATAGGTTGTCGGGTCTGTGGTCTCTGTCCCTTCAGGAATGCCTAGTATTCTGATGTTGTTGCGTCTTGCGCGTCCTTCCGCCTCCTCTGACCTCGCCTCCAGGTAGCACACCTTTCTCCTGAGGTCCGCCACCTCAGCCTTGAGGTCCGCTGTATCGTCCGACATATCCTTCTGGGAGGATTCTATGATGGTAACGCGTTCCGTCAGGTTGCGGGCATCCTGCCTAATGAGCTGGATGTCGGCTTTGACCTCGCCGATTTTAGTGTCTATGAAAGTTCTTAGGGCTGTAATCGCTCCAGCACCTGGTTGTCCTTGGTGTTTTCCTCTTGGCTAGCCTGCGTCGCTGCGCCTCTCAGCGCAGAGGGGGAGACATGGTGAGGCTTTGATGTCACAAAGGGGTCCATCGTGGCGTTTCTAGCTTTACTCCTTGAGGTGGCCATTGCAGGGAGCGGCGTGACCCTCTCCAGATTCTCGCTGCCCCCCTCGCAGGGGTTCAGCGCAGCAACTCTCCTCGGTGACCCGGTCGCCACCACAGGCCAGCCCACCGGGCCCAGTGCAGAGGGTAGGATCTACCTGCTAGGTTGTGGGGTTGATGTGCCGCTGAGAGTGAGCAATTGTGTCGAGTGCAGGTCGTCCAGCCCTGCGCCCGGGGGGGCGGCGTGCCCAGTCGCGCACCGCTAAGCGCGCCCAGCGAGTCGGCCCCACCAGGCTCTGTTCATCTCGCGGGGCTCCAGCACGCTCCCCAGGGCAGGCTCCCTCGCCGCAGTCTGTGGTGTGCGCCTGGTGCGGGGAACATGCGGCCTCCGTATCTCGTGGTTCCCCCAGCTCCTCACCTCACTGATCCTGGGAACGGGGGCACGGCCTTCGATAAATGCCGCGGCTGGCAGACTCCTCCTCAGGGGAGCCGTGGCAGCAGGGCCAAATGCCTCGGCCGTGCACCAATAGTGCACCGTCTCTCTCCCTGGCCTCAGGGGGGTGCCCAGCCGAAGTCGGTCGGCTCGCCCGGAGTGTAGTTCAGGAGATAGGGCAGGCTCCCCCGCCGCAGTCCGCGGTGCGCGCCTGGTGCGGGGAACACGCGGCCTTCGTATCGCGTGGTTCCCCCAGCTCCTCACCTCGCTGATCCTGGGAACGGGGGCACAGCCTTAGGATAATGCGGCAGGCAGACTCCTCCTCAGGGCTGAATGCCTCGGCCGTGCACCGATAGTGCTCCGTCTCTCTCCCCAGCCTCAGGGGGGTGCCCAGCCGAAGTCGGTCGGAGTGTGGTTCGGGGGATCGATCGGGGCCGCCCGGTGGTCCGATGGCTCCGGTGGTCAGGCTGCACGCCCAGGCGTCGCCAGCCAGGTGCGTGTGCCCAGTCGGCCACGGGCGTCGCTGCCCGGCGGGTCCCCCAGCAGGTCTTGTGCGCGGTCGGGGACCGCTAGTGCGCCGCGGCCGCCATTTTGTGTGCGCTGTCCAGAGCAGAGGGGGAGCTGGGCCGGAGCGTCGCACCAGGCTCCCACGCTCCGATTTTTCTCGGAGAAAGCTGCCAGGTAAAGATCTTCGCCCCAGCTGCGGCTGGAGCAACGCGTGGAGGTGTTGTATGGCTCGGAGAGTCAGTTCAGGATCGGACTACTGCGGCTCTGGCGGAGCTCGTAGATTCGGCGTCCTCACTCCATGGCTGCTTGGCCACGCCCCCTGATTTACCGTGAAGATAGAGTGTATACTTTTCAAACAAATTACGACGATAGTGGTTATGGACATTCAAGGGAGAGTACTCGCAAACTTCACCAGTTAGCTCACACTGAGAGCGTGATCTTGCAGTGGGTGGGGATAGTTCAGGAAGTAGAGAGACGGTAAATGAAAAGTTTTAGAAAAACTAAAAAAGAATAAAGAAAGGCAATTTCAAAGCCTCTACAAAAAGGGTAAGATTCCAGGATCCACCGGTGACAGATACTTTAACTGTTACAGAACCTGATGTGGAACCAGAGGTGGGAGAAGATGTGGAGGCGGAAGATCCAAATGGAAGGTCAAGAATAACCAGATCTTGGTCGCAGAAGCAGCAACTGACATGAAGACAATGAATTTAGTTCTGAACATTTCACATAGAGACCTAAGTGAGGCAGAAATATCAGTCCTCAACAAGGGAATGTTCTTTGCACAAACTGTGCAGAGTAATATGATTAATACGCAAATAGATCTTTCTAAATTTACTAGAAATTTTTTATTGAAGGCGCTTTTACATCAAAATAAATTCAAAAATCAGTAGAGAACAAATAAGGGAGCCAGATAGTGAACTGTCAGTGACTGATATAGTTAATACACATTTGCTAGGGTAGTATGGAGAGAGATTGACACACTAAGATTAACAATAGTTGAAGAATTAGTGATAAATACACAAGAGAAGGGATCCAAGTGATACAACCTGGGTAATCATGTTGGAGTGAATTAAGCCCGGCGAAGTGAAGGGCAACAAGGATTGCTACTGTTTGGCTGTCTCCCAGCCTGTTTGGATGCTGTGAAGATTTCGAGCGTGTAGCTCCACCCACTTCCGAGGTGGGACTAGAAAACCTTGCCCCAGCTGCCCTTGCGGCGGTAAGCCCCCTTGCGGCGTTAAGCCCGGCGAAGTGAAGGGCGACAAGGATTGCTACTGTTTGGCTGTTTGCTGGGGCTGGGATCGGGATCCTGCCTGCACTTCTTCAAAAATCTATTGAAAACATTAATGAGACAAGGTTCTCCTACGCAGCCTTCCTTTAGGTAATTACTGCATTTGGCTGCAGAGTGGCAGTCCCGTATCACTGCATCTCCCGCAGCTGATACTGACGATAACCAAAGCTGCAGAGCTTGGTTAGTCCGCGGCAGTCTGCGGAGGCACGAGGGA